>NC_132908.1:54496292-54802850 GCF_047675955.1 Chlorocebus sabaeus | reverse complement strand
AACACGGTGCGGCATGGCAAGAAGGGCTGAGGATCCACATCCCAGATGCAAGATACAAAGTACTAGGTTTCAACGACCTCATGTGGGCCACGCACTTCTGATCCTCACCAGACCCTGGAGCCACAAGGAGCCAGAGGTCATGTGGCCCTGGGCTCTTCAGAGTTGATTCCCATGGACACCACCATGCACACAAAATCAGCAGCAGCAGCAGATGTCCAACACGCCTGATCTCATTACCTCCTGCTCGCACACTCTGATGGCTTGGCCTTGCCTTTAAGATAAAGCCATGGCAGCCTCAGTAGGGCTGGGGTCCTGTGGACACGCGCTCCTGTGAACTCACTAGGTCTGTGCGGCCCCACGTTCTTCCTGCTGCTGTGCCACTGCCCATGGCCTCCCTTGAGTCCTTCCAATACGCCGAGCCTCCTGCCTCAGGGCCTTTGCGCTTGCTGTTCATGCAACCTGCAGTATTCCCACCCCACCCCCTACCCCACCCCCGAGTTAACGAATTCAGCTTGCAACTAGAGGAGACACAGAGGGATACGGTTATCCAGTTCCTGCCTGTTGCTCTCCCCAGGCTCTGAGCTCCCACCGAACAGAGACCTTGACTATTTTGTCGCCCATTGGCTCCCCAGTGCCTAGCTCTGGGGAAAGGCCAGCTGTTGAAGGGATGAATATGTAATCCCAATAATGACAAAGTCACTCTGACCGAAGTGTGCCCTCCTTGGGGAACCATAAAAGGGTTCTCTCAGAGCCCTAGAGCTTTGGGGAACAACATGGAAATGGCCCAAACCTCTCACTTTACAAACAAGGAAAGAGAGGCCCTGCAAAGAACTTTGCCCAGAGTCTTATGGTTAAATTCATGGTTAAAAAGTGTGGAGTCTTGGCCAGGCGTGGTGGCTCATGCCTGTCATCCCAGCACTTTGGGAGGCCGAGGCAGGTGGATCACGTGAGGTCAGGAGTTTGAAACCAGCCTGGCCAACATGGTGAAACCCCGTTTCTACTAAAAATACAAAAATTATCTGGGTGTGGTGGCGGGTGCCTGTGATCCCAGCTACTCGGGAGGCTGAGGCACGAGAATCGCACGAACCCAGGAGGCAGAGGTTGCAGTGAGCTGAGATTGCACCACTGTACTCCAGCCTGGGCGACAGTGAGAGTCTGTCTCAACCCAGCTCCTGAAAACCAGCCCAGGGACAGCTGGCAGCAGACAGTGACCAGGTGGAACACACAAAAGCTATGCCAACCAGTTACGATAGAGGTGCCAATGTGTACGGGAATTCTCAAACTCTGATCTGGGCATGCTTGGGATCCTCGAGATCCTTTCGGGGGGTCTGAGAAGACAAAAGGATTTTCACAATAACACTAAGATGGCATCTGCCTTTTGCACTCTCATTTGCTCACAAGCATATGGTGGAGTTTCCCAGAACATCACTAGAGGCCTATTTGATTATATACTCTTGTTTGAAAATGTCTCAGTATTAACTTCTAACATGGTAAATATTGACAGATATATAAATCCAACAAACAAAAGCACTCTGGGGTCCTCAATAATTGTTAAGAGTATGAAGTCTTTAGATGAAAGAGTCTAGAACCGCTTGTCTAGGGCAGTGTCCATCAGTTACAGGCCGAGCCCTGTCTGCAACCCTCTGCCCATCCCTTCTCGCTCCCACTCCTTCCTCCATCCTGGGCCCAAGATGCTTTTATCTGACTGGGGAAGTTTGACTTGTGAGATGTCTGAGAATGCTGCGAACATCTTTCAGGATTTCTCACCCCACTGTCAGCCTAACTGGAAATGCTGTGCTAAGTGCTTTAGGATGTTCATCTTGTCACTTGAATTTCACAGCAACCATAGAATGCAGGCGTCATCTCATTGTATAGACAAGAAAACTGAGCCTCAGAGAGGTTAAGTCACCTGCCCAGTGTCACCCAGCTAAGAAGTGCCACAGTCATGATTTACATCGTGGTCTATCTTACTCCAAAGTCAAGGAGTCTCCTCCTGTGCCAAGAACAGGAAACAAAGCTGTGGGTTCAGGCCTCCTGGCAACAAGCAGCTAACAGAATAAATGGGGTGATAAAGAAAAATGAAAACCACTCACGCAACTTCCAGGCTGTCTTGGTGACCACAGGAGTGGCCATCCTTCAGCTGGCTGGCCACCTGAAGCCCCACCCACAAAATAAACTGTGCTTTCCTCGTGGGGTGGGGGTGGATCCCCCCCAGATCCACCAATCAAGTTGGCAGAGAGTTCCCACACATCCAGGCAGGGAGAATGCCTCGTCTTCTGGTTGTGGGCTGCCTCGTGGTTCCAAATCACCCACGGCAGCAAGAACAGCAGCCTGTGCACATCTGTCACGATCCTGGATCATGGGATGTTAGGCTTGAGCCATCTCAGCTCAGTACCGGGCTGCAATACAAACAGAGGTGATGTCATGTTAGAAAATGCTTGGTAAGAGCTATTGCTACCTGGATCACCAAGGCCACTTGATAAAGACTGGCACCCAAAGCCAAAGGGCCAGAACCAAATTGGGTTTGGGGATCTGCAGAGGGGGCACCTCAGGTAGGGTGATTTGGAACACAAGGAAAAAGAAACTCCTCCCAGAGGCCAGGATAATGAGATGCAGCTCTGTTCCGCGATGCTGGCTGCCTAAAGTGCAGCAGCCGCAGTGGGGCGGAGAAGACCACGTGTCTGCAATTCACATAGATTTCCCGGGAGTGGTTGTTTTTGTCTCACGTGTGGGATGTTGGGGGAGTGGAGTCAGAAGCTAAGCTTATGGGCCTAGGAAAGGCATCCCAGAGACGGCCACTTTAGTCCTCCCTGGAAAGAATCTCGAAGACGACCCTGATGGCCCAACTCCCCAGCTCCTGGCAAGGGAACCGCTCCTGCTCCCTGAGATTCCCAAGGACAGAGCTAGGAACTAGGCCTCCGGTCTGGGTGTGAGTGGCTATGACTCCTCAACTCTGAAAGGCCACCTCATGGAGCCTCCCACCTCCTTCCCACAGCCACTTCACCTCTTTCCCATGAGCCCGCTCCCCTCCATCCCTTCTCCTGGGTCCCCGGGTCTGCCTCTCTAGTCCTTCGTTCACACCCCCTTTTCTCCCTGCCCCCTGAGTCTCCCACTCATGCACATCCTGCCTCCCGAGCTCCCTCACGTGGCCCCTGCCTCGCCAGACTCCCGTTACTGCCCTTTCCCATATGTTCCCGGGGTCTCCCATTCATTCATTCTCCTGCTTCTCTTCTCCCTATTCATTACCCGTCCTTCTGCAGACCCCCAGCTCTGCTTCCGGCCTCCCTGGTTTTGCCCCCTCCGGCCTCCACCCCGACCCCTCAGGTCCGGGGGCGGGGGCAGGTACCTCGGCCTCAGCTGATCCTCTCAACCCTCTGCTTGCGGAGTATGGGCTCTAGCCTCCCCACGCCCAGAGCTCTCTGCCCGCAAGCCCGGCCAGTCCCGCCTGGCTCGGCCCAGCCCAGGGCCCACCGTCCCCTCGCCACCTCGTCCCGTTGCCCACTCCACCTGCAGCTGCGGCTCCGGAGGCCGAGGCTCTGCTCCAGGCGCGACCCCCACTTGCCTCCATCCCCTGCCCTGATTGGCCGCTGCTTGACAACCGACCCTCACAACAAAACCTCCGGCTCAGAGCCCCGCCCACCTCGCCTCCCGCACCAATCAGCTGCCGCAGGCGCTCCGCCTCCTGCCAGGACTGACCAATGGAAGCAGGCGCTTCTGCCGCTTTTCCTAAGTACCCGCCCTCTTTTCCTAAATCGGGCTAATCAAGAGGAAGGAGCGTTCAAGAGCCGCCCCTTGGCCTCTGATAAGCCAATGCAAGCTGCCTTTTCCTTAGTCCCGCCTCCGTCTCAAGTTTCCCTTTCCTCTCCGTTTCCTTCCTCGAACCTAATTTGTGTCTGAAAACTTTTGAGAGCCGCCCTCCAATGGCGGCTGCGCCAATGGCTTGAGCAACCGTCCTGGATTGACCAATCAGAGCCCGCATTATTGGAAAACAATTACAAGATAGCCAATGGGAAGGAGACTTCTGGGGCGGTGTGAAGCCGCAGGCCTTCCATCTTGGAGTGGGGCAAAACCTAGGTAGGCCTTCGTGCCGAAGCTCCTCATTCTTCCCTTTGCCTGCAGATGGTACCCCGTGGCAGGAGGACTTTGTCCCTGTTCTTTGACCCGGACGCCGGCATGAATCCCCCACGGAAGGTCTAGAAGGAAACAGCCTGATTCCGGAGCCCAGGCAGGCGCTGAGCCCTGGAGCATTGCCCACGCAGCCACCGCCTCGGCTAATGGATGCGTGGGCAAGGCGCTGCTCCCTGAGGGGCCGCAATCAGGGAATCGGAGAAAGGCCGGCTTTATTTGTGACACGTTGGGCGGGGTGGGCTCAGGGAAGCGCCATAACCCTTCTCGACTCAGGGCCTCTCGCGTGGCCGCTTAGGAGGGACTCGGCCCCGCAGCCTCCTCTTCCTGTTGCCCAGAGGTTGGCCCGGGCACCCAGAGCTCCTCGAACCTCGCCATTCGGCCTCCAGCCTCTCACCTCAGATCAGGGCTCCTTGGGTTCACATAACGCTCACTACAACCCTAAGGGGTAGGAATTCCTGTTCCCATTTACAGATGAGGAAACTGAGTTCCGGGTTAAGATGCTTGCAAAAAACCACACGGTCAGAAAGTAATAGCCCCAGAATTCGAACCCTTGTTCTGAAAGCTGAAGCGTGGGGGAGTCCCCACTCTGCCTTCTGGGTTCAAACGATTCTCCTGGTTCAGCCTCCCGAGTAACTGGAACCACAGGCGCCCACCACTATGCCTGGCTAAGGCTAGTTTTTGTATTTTTAGTAGAGACGGGGTTTCTCCATGTTGGCCAGGCTGGTCTTGAACTCCTGACCTTAGGTGATACACCCGCCTCAGCCTCCCAAAGTGCTGGGATTACAGGTGTGAGTCACCACAAGGCACCTTTAAAAGATTAGAATAACATCGGATCAAAACTGTCTAGTCTGTAGTTCCTCTTAACTTTTGTATTATAAAAAAAACTAAATAGAGAAAACTTGAAAACACAGTATCATGATACCACGTAGATTCCAGCACTTGTTAACAGTTTGCCATATTTGCTTTGTCTGTGTGTCTTTTTCTGAACCATTTGAAAATTGTAGATACGACATTTCACCCCAACACCAAATACTGAGCATGTAGCTCTTAAAAATAAGGCCCTTGGCCAGGCGCGGTTGCTTGGACCAGGAAATCACTTGAACCTGGGAAGCAGAGGTTGCAGTGAGCCGAGATGGGGCCACTGTACTCCAGCCTGGGCAACAGACTGAGATCCATTTCAAAAAATAAAAATAAAGGCCGGGCGCGGTAGCTCACGCCTGTAATCCCAGCACTTTGGGAGCCCGAGGTGGGCAAATCACGAGGTCAAGAGATCAAGACCATTCTGGCTAACACTGTGAAACCCTGTCTCTACTAAAAATACAAAAAATTAGCCGGGCGTGGTGGCAGGCGCCTGTAGTCCCAGCTACTCGGGAGGCTGAGTCAGGAGAATGGTGTGAACCCAGGAGGCAGGCCTTGTAGTGAGCTGAGATCCTGCCACTGCACTCCAGCCTAGGCGACAGAGCGAGACTCCGTCTCAAAAAAATAAAATAAAAATAATGACCTTATTCTACATAACCATTGTATCACCACTGCTAAGAAAATTTAATTCTCTAACAACCAGTCCATTTTCACATGTCCCCAGTCATCCCAAAAACCTTTTATGACTTTTTGTTCTAACTAGGAACCAATCAGTATTCAGCACACTTGACTCTTTTAAGTTATTTCCATTTCTGTCCCCAACTTTTTATTTGTATGACATCGATCTTTTGAAGAGATCAGGCCATTTACCTAGTAGATTGTCCCACGTTAGGAATGTTTCCTTTTAGTGTCATTTACCTGAATTTCCTGAAGTTCTTGTTCGATGGAAGTTCTTCTTAAATGCATTTCTTCCCTTGAATTTCTTAAGTTAGGGCTAAAGGCTTGATTAGATTCATGACAACAAGCACTTAAAAACACTCCAGAGGACACATTGTAAGTGTACAAGGTTGATGAATTTTTACAAACTGAACACATCCAGGTCAAAAAGCAGAACATGACCAGAAACCAGAATCCCCTCCCAGGGCTCCATGCTCACATCTATTCACTAACCCTCACACTCCAAGAGTGATGGTTGTCCTGACTTCTAATATCACCAATTAATTTTGCTTATTTTTGTTCTTTACATAAATGGAATCATTCAGTATGTACTTTTGTGTCTTGAATCTTTTGACATTATACTTAGGCAGTTGGACCATATCATTCCATATAGTTGTGTTGCAAGTTCATTCATTTTCATTGCTCTATGATACGGTTTGGCTGTGTCCCCACCCAAATCTCATCTTGTTAATTGTAGCTCCCATAATTCCCACATATGGGAGGAACCCAGTGGAAGATAATTGAATCATGGAAGCGGTTTCCCCTGTACTGTTCTCGTGGTAGTGAATTAGTCTCATGAGATCTGATAATTTTATAAGGGATTTTCCCTTTAGCTTGGTTCTCGTTCTCTCATCTGCCACCATGTAAGAAGTGCCTTTCGCCTTCTGCCATGATTGTGAGGGCTCCCCAGCCATGCGGAACTGTGAGTCCATTAAACCTCTTTTTCTTTACAAATTACCCAGTCTTGAGTATGTCTTTACCAGCAGTGTGAAAACAGACTAATACACTCTATAACCTCAATATTATTGGCATTTGGAGCTAGATCATTATTTGCTGTGGGGAGCTGTTCTGGGCATTGTAGAATGTTTAGCAGCACCCCTGGCCTGTATGCACTAGATGCCAGTAGCATTCTTCCTAAGCAGTTAAACACAACCCAAAATATCTGAAGACCACAATTTATGTATCCATTCTGCTCTTGATGGACATTTGGGTAACTTCCAAGTATGGTGCTATTATCAATAATGCTGCTATGAACATTCTAGCACATGCCTTTAGGCAGATAGCTATCTATCTACATTTCTGTTGAGTTGTTCATCATTCTTACTTGATGAATGATGGATTGGAGTAGAATCTAAGGGTAGAATTGTTGGGCTTTAGTTTAGCTTTAATAGATAATGCCAAGCAGTTTTCCAAAATGGTTGTACTGATTTATACTTTCACTACGAAGGTTATTTGGGAGTTCCAGTTGTTTCTCATTATCACCAGTACTTTTTATTTTTTTCACACCGGAGGGTGTTGTGACATTTCATTTCCCAGATGACTCATGAATTTGACAACCATTTCATGTGTATTTTGGCTATTTTTTAAGCTAATATTTAATGACTGCTTTCTATATGCCATTCCCAGCCTCCCTGCTTTATGTCTTTTCTTTTTTTTTGAGACAGGATTTTAATCTGTTGCTCAGGCTGAAGTGCAGTGGTGCAATCATGGCTCACTGCAGCCTTGACTTCGTAGGTGAAAGTGATCTTCCTACCTCACCCTCCTGAGTAGCTGGGACTACAGACTCATGCCACCATGCCTGGCTCTTTTTTTTAAGAGATGGGGTCTTTCTTACTATGTTGCCCAGGCTGGTCTCAAACTCCCGGGCTCAAGCGATCCTCCTGCCTCAGCCTCCCTAAATGTTGGGATTACAGGTGTGAGCCCCACACCTGGCCATAAGTCTTATTTAATGCAACAATGCTACCCCATTCTACAGATTGGTAAGTGGTATCTGGTAAGAAGAGGATCTGGGATTCAGCCCTCAAATCCTGGGGCATGCATCTTAGCTTTCCCCATCCCACCTGGTGAGGTGGGCCACCCTAGTCACACTGAGATCTAACCAGTTGTTTGCAGATGGCTGCAGGACCATCTGCAGAGGTGCTGTGAAGACCTGACATTCCAATGGAGAGAAGGACAGGAAGTAAATGACAGGCCAAGGGGAGGAAGCAGGTGGTCCCAGGCTATAGATAACGGAAGAAGAGAAAGCCTGCTGCTGGAGCTTGTGAAGTGCGAGGCACAAATGGCCAATTAAGAGTGTGTCTATTTACAGGAAAACCAAGAGAAGCAGGAACAAACAGGGCTGTAGGAAAGGTGGGCTGGCAGTGAGGCCAGGTGTCTGTGTAAACAGGCATTGGCTGGGTAGAGGGAACACAGGAGCCAGGCTCCAGGGAAGAGGTTTCCTTTCTCTGGCAGTTCTGGCTGAGGCCCCAGGAGAGACATTAAGCGAATATTTTCTGGAGCTCCCCCAGGCGTGGGTCCTTGTAGAGCTTTTCCTCCAGAGCCAGGTACTTCAGTGGGGCCAGTTCCTTGTGTCTGAAGTCAGAGGGGCAAGAAAAGAGGGTGAGGGGTAACAAAGCTGGCAGTCCAGCCTCCCACTGGGCTCTCTCTGCCTGCCCTGCCTGCTCACCGATTGAGGCGCTGCTCCAGGATGCGAATGCGGAACATGGCCTGAGAGCAGTAACTCAGGTACAGGTCTTCATCCTCAGGTGTCAGCGTCACCTGGTTCTCCTGGTACCACTGCTGCTTCTTTTGCAGCTCCTGGGTCTCCTGTGGTCATAGGGAGGACAGAGAAGGGGGGCTGACAAGGCTGACCTTCACCCAGGCTGCAGGCTGCAATCCCATTGGTCACTAGACAGCCCCATGACAGTTGGCCCCACTATCCCCACCCACACAAGCCACCTATCCATAGCTGCCACAGAGGCAGGGACCACAAAATATCTTGGGTGGGAGCCAGTGAGGTCATGTTTATAGGGATGTCATGTCTATGAGGTCAGAGCAGGGGTCAAGACTGAGAGAGCCATGTAGCTCTGGACAAGTTACTGGCATTTTCAGAACCTGCAATTTCTTGTCTACAAAATGAGGGTCATTGTACTACCCCCTCCCCTTGTAGAGCTCCTTGTGAAGATTAAGTGACATAGTCTTAGTAGTGCATGGGAACTACATGGTGTGTGCCTGACCAACAAAAATGGGTCAAGGACTAGGAGTTGTTATAATGTACCATCTCTCTGTCTACCCAGCCATCTGCCCATCTATTCCTCTGCCCATCCCTCCACTCATCCCTGCCCATCCATCCATCCATCCGTCCGTCCGTCCGTCCACTCATCCATCCAACTGCCCATCTATCCACTCGCCCATCCATCCATCCACTCATCCATCCACCCACCCACTCACTCACTCATCCACCCATCCATTCATCCATCCATCTACCCATCCATCCATTCATCCATCCACCCACCCATCCATTCATCCATCCATCCACCCACCCACTCATCTACCCACTCACTCATCCATCCATCCATCCATCCATCCATCCATCCACCCACCCACCCATCCACCCACCCACTCATCCATCCACCCACCCACTCACTCACTCATCCACCCATCCATTTATCCATCCATCCACCCATCCATCCATTCATCCATCCATCCACCCACCCATCCATCCATTCATCCATCCATCCACCCACCCATCCATTCATCCATCCATCCATCCACCCACTCACTCATCTACCCACTCACTCATCCATCCATCCATCCACCCACCCACCCACCCACTCACCCATCCACCTACTCATCCATCCACACACACACTCACCAACCATCCATCCATCCATCTACCCACCCATCTACCCACTCACTCATCCATCCATCCATCCATCCACCCACCCACCCACTCACCCATCCACCTCCTCATCCATCCACACACACACTCACCAACCATCCATCCATCCATCCACCCACCCATCCACCCACCCACTCATCCATCCACCCACCCACTCACTCACTCATCCACCCATCCATTCATCCATCCATCCACCCACCCTCTCACTCACTCATCTACCCACTCACTCATCTATCCATCCATCCATCCATCCATCCATCCATCCATCCACCCACCCACTCACCCACCCACCCACTCATCCATCCACCCACTCACCCATCCATCCATCCATCCATCTACCCACCCACTCATCCATTCACCCACCCACTCACTCATCCCCCAATCATCCATCCATCTATCCACCCATCCATCCATTCATCCATCCACCTGCCCACTCATCCATCCACTCACCCACTCATCCATCTGCCCACTCACTCACTCACTGATCCACCCATCCATCCATCCACCCACTCACTCACTCATCCATTCATCCATCCACCCATCCAACCATTCATCCATCTACCCACCCACTCATCCACCCACCCATCCATCCATCTATCTATCCATACATATACCCATACACCTATCTATCTACTCACCCATCCATTCATCCTCCCATCCATCTACCCATCCATCCATTTATCCACCCATCCACCCACCCATCTATTCATTCACTCATCCATCCATCTATCCACCTATCAATCCACCCACCCATCTACCTATTCATCCATCTATCTACCCATCCATTCGTCCACCCATCTATTCATCCATCCATCCATCCATCCATCCATCCATCCATCCATCCACCCACCCACCCACCTATCCATACCTACACCCATTCATCTCCCTATGCATTCATCTATCTGATAAACAAGTGTGAGGAGGAACAACTCAGTCATTTGGAAACTCCAAGCGTTGACATATTCATCCCCCTCATCAGGCCCTCATAAGCCTGTGAGGTGGTGGACAGACAGCCCTGGGCCCATTTTCTGGATGCAGATGCTGAGATCCCTTCCCCAACAAAGGCGCTGGAGGTACCTTCTCAAAGCGGGCCTGGATGAGGTTGGCCTTGTTGATGAGCCGCTGCTTGAAGTCGCTGAGGCACTCATCCTTGAGGCGCACCGCCTGCCAGCGTGTTAGTTTCTCTCCTGGCGGGAGCTGGGCCAGGAATGGCGCCAGGTAGTCCAGCTGGGTCTCCACCTGCCGTAGGTGCTCTTCATGCATCATGTGCTCCTGTAAGGGTGAGGGGCAGTCAGCTGGATCAGCAGGAACTGCAGACCTCTCCAGCTCTGCATCAGCAGTGTGCCAGCACAAAGCCAGACCTCACAGCCAGGTCCCGGTGCATGGCGCCTCCAAGACAGGCCTTAGAAGGGCCTGCATGCTGGTCTCTGGACCTGTGGGTTGTTTTTTTTTGTTTTTTTGTTTTTGTTTTTTTGAGATGGAGTCTCGCTCTGTCACCCAGGCTGGAATGCAGTGGTGTGATCTCGGCTCACTGCCAGCTCCGCCTCTTGGGTTCACACCATTCTCCTGCCTCAGCCTCCTGAGTAGCTGGGACTACAGGCACCTGCCACCACGCCCGGCTAATTTTTTTGTATTTTTAGTAAAGATGGGGTTTCACCGTGTTAGCCAGGATGGTCTCGATCTCCTGACCTTATAATAAGCCCGCCTCGGCCTCCCAAAGTGCTGAGATTGCAAGCGTGAGCCACTGTGCCCGGCCTCTGGACCTGTGTTTACTGGTGACAGCCAACTCTTTTTTTCTTACATGAATTTGTGTCTCTCTACCTGAGCTTTGGTTTCCTTCTCTGAGGATCTGACAGGATCATGTCTATAAAGCACGCAGCCTGATGCCTGACAATCCACAGCAGATGCTTATTCAGTCAATGGTAGTGGTTATTAATGATGTTAGTTAAAAACTGCCAGTAACTCCCTTCACTTTTCTTTTCCACCCTGGGGACTGTGTCCTACATCTGCAGACAGGGGGTGGTGAAGTTGGAGACGTGGGGGCAGACACCTTCCCCTGGGATCTGAGAACGGTCATCTGATGCACCGTCCTGCCTCACGATCCCCAAACTATTTTTAGAAATCTCAACTTGGTTGGTGAAAGGGATTCAGAAGCCGGCCCTGAAAACCAGGTGGGGCCTTGCAACCTGCGGGTGTAACCCAAATGCCCTCCCTGTGCTGGAGAGCAGGATTGCTCAGGCCTGGAGCCAGAGGTAGCTCACTGGGGCCACTGACCCAGGGTGCAACCTCAGTGGGAGCCCTGAGTAGAGGTGGGCACATAATTTTAATTCTTTTCCCAACCACAGGCCTTGGCTTGGCTACAGCCCCTGGGGATGGGGGGAGACCTTGCCCAAATCCCAGGTACTCTTTGGGATGAACCATAGAAACGGTCAGCTCGGCAGCAAGGATGACCGCATGGTATCAATAACCGTATCCCCCACAGAGGGTTTCTCAGCAGAATCCCTCATGGTCCCCACCACCCTGGAGGCCAGGGGGGTCTAGGAAAAGCTGGGGCCTGGGGAAGGGATTGGGACTGACCATGGCCTCCCGATATTCCTTGCTCTTCTCATTCCGCTTGGTGTCATAGATGGAGATGGTCAGCGTGTGCGCCGCCTCCTCTTCCTCTCGAAGCTTCAGGATCTCCAGCACCTGAAATGAGAAGTGCTGGAGGGCGTGATGAAGACACCCCCGACTCCTGTAACCCCAGCACTTTGGGAAGTCAAGGAGGGCAGATCGCATGAGTTCAGGTGTATGAGACCAGCCTGGGCAAAATGGAAAAACCCTGTCTGTTAAAAAACAAAAACAAAAACAAGAAATTAGCCAGGCATAGTGGTGTGCGCTAGTAGTCCCAGTTACCTGGGAGGATGAGGTGGGAGGATCACCTGAACCTGGGATGTACAGCCATCATTGCACCACTGCATTCCAGCCTGGGTTACAGAGCGAGACCCTATCTCAAAAACAAAGATACCGCCCACCTGCTCACTCTCCCATAGGACCCTACCTCCAGCTCTGACTCCCAGACCTGATGTCTGGACAGCTTCTCCTCCCTCTTCAGGTGCATCATGGCCTCGTACTGGTAGAGCAGCTTCTTGGTGTGCTCCATGGGCTCCACCTGGGACAACAACCACCTCGGTAACACAGAGAGGCTGCCATGATCGGCGCATAGGACCACCTGGGTTCAAATCTACCCCTGCCACTTTCTAGCTGTGTGACCTCGAGCAAGTTGCTAAGCCTCTCTGAGCCTTAATTTTCTCACTTATAAAAACACAGATAATAATAAAAGAGAAACTGAAGACTCAGAAAAGCTGGGGACTGTGCCAGGAGAGTGAGGGTTTGACTAGGAAGGCTAGCCCCTCAGAGGTGGTGAGAATCTTCCCCTCCCCCAGAGCCTCCCTAGGATCTGAGGTTTGCCCTGACCAGGAGTGGGGAACATGAGGAGTCGTCTTAGCCTGCTGAATTCTCTTTTTTTGGTAGAAAAGGGAAGATTTTCAGAGGAACTGCAAAGAGAAGGGTCCCCAGGTGGAAACTTTTGGTTTTCCCAAGGGGCAAAGATGAATTTCGGGGCCAGGATTCACCAGTGCCCGTCCAGGTTCTCCCACGTTGCTGGAATAAGACAAAGAGCTCCGGTTCCTCCTACACCCGACCCCTGCCCGCCGTGGTCCCCATGCCCACCTCGAAGCTGATGCACATGTCGGGCGTCATGATGATCTTGTTGCCTTTGCTGTCCACCTCGGTGCGCCGCAGGAACTCGCGCTTGGAGGCTGTGATGTGGTCGTCGCGGCAGTGGTAGCGCAGCTGGATGCGCTCCTCCGCCAGCAGAAACACGCGCTCTGCCACGTCCTCCTCCGCGGGCTTCGCTGGGTTGCGGAAGAACTGCTCTGTGATTTTCTGGGAGGCGAGAACAAGCAAAGGATGAGGGTGTGAGAGATTTCTCTGCATGCCCGAAGGCAGGAGCAACGGACCTTCAGGGCCCTGGAGTCTGGGGTTGTTTGGAGATTCACGTGGAATAGCCCCTCTTAAGCAGACAATGGATTTCGTGGGTTCTCATGGACAGGCCACTCCAGTCCCGTATGGTGGTGGGCCCCTCCTCAGCTCCTTCAAGACTCTGCTTGCCTACCTCAAGAGATGGGAAGCTCACTACCTCTGCAGGCAGCCTACTCCATTGCTAGACCCCTAGACATCCCTTACTGCTAGAAAGAGCTTCTTTGCATGCTGCCATTACACACAGTTGCCAACTAAATTGTAACGATATGGAGGGGAAAATGCACAATTTCATGTTAAGTGGGTAATACAGGGACTATAATTCCCAGGTCCCTATCTCAATTACATTAGAAAAAACTCTCAAAACCAAATTTATAATCCATGGTAATATATGAGAGATGCCATTCTGAGATATTTTTGCTTTTCTCTACATTCTTACATGTTTTCCAAATGTTTAGTCATGAGTGTGTATTTTTGCATAACAATAAGGAAATAACACATCCTTGGCCCCATGGTTGAGGGCACAGTCTGGCACCAGACAACCCCAGGATGGTACATTTGGTGATACGATTTGGCTTCGTGTTCTCCCACCCAAATCTCACCTTGAATTGTAATAATCCCCATAGGTCAAGGGCGGGACCAGGTGGAGATAATTGAATCATGGCGGTGGTTTCCCCCATGCTATTCTCATGATAGTGAGTGAGTTCTCCTGAGATCTGATGGTTTTATAAGTGGTTTCCCCCTTTGCTCCGCACTTATTCGCGCTCCTGCTGCCCGGTGAAAAGGACTCTTCTGCCATGATGCTAAGTTTCCTAAGGGCTCCCCAGCCATGCGGAACTGAGTCAATGAAGCTTCTTTTCTTTATAAATTACCCAGTCTCAGGTATTTCTTAATAGCAGCATGAGAACAGACTAATACATTTGGTAAAATGCTTCGTTCATCATTGGTGCCCTTGGATATGTCTCAGGCCTTAATGCCACCCCAGAGCCAGGGCTCTCACCATTCAGAGGTGACATCAACTGCCAGAGAAGGAGGGCGACCTGTTCCCAGCCCCGGCGAGCTCTTACCACAATGGGCCGGGGGTTTGACTCTGCACTGCTCAGAGCGAGTTTCTTGACTCGGGGTCGGAAGTTGGCATGGCGGTAGGAAAGGAAGTCTGGGCGTCCTTGATAGTACTCTGTCATTGTCCTGGCTGTCTCCTCCCGCTTTATCAGGCCATCCACACGGGCCATTTCATAAAACTCAATGACACGGTCCATCTCAGGTTGCATGGACTTGTAGGAGTGCACTGGGTGGGGAGCAGGAGGTGGGAGGAGACAGCTACATGAGCACTGGGAAGTATGGCTGCTGGCTTGATCGCCCAACCCCAGGCCCAGGGAGAAGACAGCCCCACGTTATGGATGAGGTTAGCTATGGAACCAGTTCCCTATTGCTGGGTGTTTAGGTTGTGTACAACTTTTTCTGATTATTACCAACACCATGATGAACATCTGCATTGCGCATTTTTCATTCTTGTCCATTATTTGCTAAGAATAAATTATCAGCAATGGAGTTGCTGGGTCCAAAAGTGTACAAAATTTTTGAGATGGAGCCTTGCTCTGTCACCCAGGCTGGAGTGCAGTGACACAATCTCAGCTCACTGCAATCTCTGCCACCTGGGTTCAAGTGATTCTCCTGTCTCAGCCTCCCGAGTAACTGGGACTACAGGCACCTGCCACCACACCTGGCTAATTTTTGTATTTTTAGTAGTAGCAGGGTTTCACCATGTTGGCCAGGCTGGTCTCAAACTCCTGACCTCAGGTGATCCACCCAAAGTGCTGGGATTGTTGGTGTAAGCCACTGTGCCCAGCCAAAAGCGTACATGTTTTGTGGTCATTATCAATATTTTGTCCAACTGTCCTCCATAAAAGTTCCAATTTGCTGTCCCGTCAACAGTGACACAGAGTGACTATTGCTGCCACACTTGTTCATACCCAGTAGTACCATTTTTTTCATCTTTGCCAACATGGGGGTTATAAGATGGGTCCTTTATTGGTTAGGGACCTTATTAGTTTCTTTTTTTCAATATCAACCTCCAAATGAGGTTGATCATTTTTAAAAATGTATATTACCCCATACTTTTCTTTTGTAAATTTCTTGGTCAGGATTTTTTTTCTTCCTTGAGACAGGATCTCTCTCTGTCACCCAGGCTGGAGTGAAGTGGCATAATCTCGGCTCACTGCAGCCTCGACCTCCTGGGTTCAAGTGATTCTCCTGCCTCAGTCTCCTGAGTAGTTGGGATTACAAGCATGTGCCACCACTCCTGGTTAATTTTTGTATTTTTTGTAGAGATGGGGTTTCACCATATATCTCAGGCTGGTCTTGAACCACTGGGCTCAACTGGCCACGTTGGCCTCCCAAAGTACTGGGATTACAGGTGTGAGACCCTGTGCCCGGCACTGCCTCCTTTAAATGTGGCCTCCATCGTGTGACCTCATGGTGAGGTTCTGGCCTGATTCCAACCACTGAGCGGGCATGTGGTGCCCCCTTCAGCTTTCCTGGAGGAGCATTTGTCGCATTTCCTTAGATTTTCTGAGCTTTCCCTGACCTCCCACACATCGGGTTTGCTGAGGGAGGCAGGGCAGCTTCTACTGCTGGCTGCCCAAGAATCCCTGTGTAATATGTATGCTGGTTCCTCCCACCACATACCACCTGCCACAGGGTGTGTGAGGCCTCTACCCCAGGCTCCTGGCCGGCCCAGGAAAAGGGAGCCACGTACCGCGCAGAGCCTGGGGGTGGCCAGGTTTGAAGTAGTCTATCTTCAGGTCTGTGGTCTTGTTTATGTGTTTCAGCTCCAGCATGTCCTCCCGGTTCTGGTACCACTCCTTTATCTCCAAAATATTGGTACCTGTGGGGCCGATGGATGTTTGCTGCAGCCAGGCCAGCTCCCCTAGTCTTCAACCGCTACTTACTCCAGGCACACAGAGGCCAGCAATGCCCCCGGAGAGAGTAGAAGCCACCCCCGCCCCTGGGCGGGCCTGGAGCCATGGCCAGAGCAATCCCCCTTACACTCCAGGTCCTCGTAGGTGGTGAGGCGGCTCACAAGGCCGTTGCTGTTGAGGTACGGGGCCCACTTCTCCAGCTTTGCCCTCTTGTACTGAATCACCTTCTTCCCATTCGGGCAGCGGGTCTCAAATGCTGTGGACACAGTCAGCTGGGGTCTATCCTTCCTAGTTTGGGGGAAGGGAGGGCCAGCCCTGCCCAGCCACTCATTCATCCACTGCCCGTTCTCTGTATACTGAACTCCTCCGGCCCCAAGCCCGATCCAGGGAGGCCGAGGAGAATAATCACCAGGGGTGGCTCCAGCCCTAGAGGGGTTCTCAGGCCAGACAGAAGCACAAATCCACCCAAGAATGGGATTTGAGCCCCATCAGAGGGTGTGCCCCGCAGCCAACCACACTATTCCACTGCTAGGCCTTTGCTTGTACAGGTCTCTGCCAGAAACACCATCATCCCCTCCTCCTCTTGTTGGACTGACTCCTTCAGATCCTTCAAAACTTTGCCCAGGTGACCTCTAGCCTACTTCTGGTACCCCTTTCTGCTCACCCACCCCCAGGCCCTAGCCCCAGTGCTGGGCTGGGTGCACCTCCTCTGGGTTCCCGTGACACCCTCTCTGGCACTTCCCACCCTGATGAAATGGCCCATGCCTTCCCCATAGGCCTGGGTGCTCCCTAGGTGGGCACCAGCAGATATTGACATGGAGCATGACAGTCCCTGCCCTCCTGCCTTCTCTACCTGCCCCTCTCCAGTCCTGAGACCCCCCGCACCATCTGGGCACTGCCCGTAGCCTCCTCTGGGTAGAAGAGTGTGAGAGGGGAACGGGCTGGGTTCCCAGGCCTTGCTGCTGCCCACACGCCATCATCCCACACATCCTCACTAAGCTGCATCGCCCTGTGTGCCTGACTGGTGTCAGGGCCTCGGGGTCAGAGCTGAGTGCTTGTGGCAGGAAGGGAGGAGGGAGGGAGAGAGGGTGCAGCTGAAGGTGGGAAGGGTGGAAATGTGGAGCACGGCATTCCCTGCTGTGTCCCCCCCGCCTCACTGCTGCTGCAGACCTCTCTGGAGGCCCAGGAACTGGATCTGGAGAGGGTAAGTAAACACACAAATAGAAAATACCTTCCGGGGAGATCTCAATCTGTTCCACCCACGAGTGGGGCATGTCGAAGCTCTTATCCTCATCCTCCTTGCCCTGATGGGAGAGAAACGGGTGGGGGAGGTGGTGTTGGTCAGGGCCTTGAAGCAGAAGTTATGGTCCAAGCTCTGTCTCTGCCTGCAGAGCCAAGCCAAGGTGGTCCGTTGGCTTCCCCAGGGGAACTGGAGGTCATGAGCACGACTCATGATGTGGAAGAGGAGGAGTCTACTCTGGGCAGGGAGCTCTTCCCTATACCTGCCTGGCTTAGCACAGCAGCACCCCCTGCCCTGGCTGCAGGCCCTTCGTGATTAGAGAGGTGTTTCTGGAGTCAGGGCACCCAAGCCCCACCCTCTCTCCAAGACCAGCTAAGGGGTCCTGGGCAAGTCTGTTAACTGCTCTAAGCCTTAGTTTTCTTAACTGTAAACTGGATCTTTTAGGAGGATTAAATGATATAATGTCTGTAAAGGCCTTGGGACTCTGTCTGGCTGACATTATTATTATTATTGTTGTTGTTATTATTATTAGAGATGGAGTCTTGTTCTGTTGCCCAGGCTGGAGTGCAGTGGCATAATCTTGGCTCACTGCAACCTCCATCTCCCAGATTCAAGTGATTCTCCTGCCTCAGCCTCCTGAGGAGCTGGGATTACAGGCATGCGCCTACCACACCCAGTTGATTTTTGTATTTTTAGTAGAGATGGGGGGGCGGGTCTCACCATGTTGCCCAGGCTGGTCTCGAACTCCTGACCTCAAATGATATGCCCATCTTGGCCTCCCATAGTGCTGGGATTACATGCATGAGCCACCGTGCCCGGCCTATTATTGTTTCCTCTCTGAGCCTTAATTTCCCCATTTGTGAAATAAGGCCTGATCTAGATAAATGGTCCTCAAACTAGATAATCACAGAAACTTGGATAAGACTTTCTCAACTTAAAACCTTTTTTCCACAAACATTGCTCATATGTCTGACACCTGCTTATCTAATTGTGACATTTTGCAGGGGACAAAAATGGGTGAGCAGTCAGCAGTTAGTATTGTCAAAAATCTCCAAGACAGCCAGGTGGGTGGGCTGTCACCAGGGGTCTGTTTTTTCCTGGGGGTCCATGACTGGGCTCTGACTCTTTGGGTTGCCCTCTGTCCATCTTTGCTGTAACGAGGGCTCTTGGGCCAGGGTGGACCAGGAGACTGGAACTGTTTATTAGCCATGCTGGCACTAAGCCAGCTGCCTGCAGGGCTGGGCTCTCAGGCCCTGGCTGGTCCATGCCCCACGGCCAGCAGGGGGCACCTATGCCCAGATTTAGTGCACACAAGATGTCCCCAGTCTCTGGAGATGAGGACGCTGAGAACATTCAGCACCCTTTTCAGGCGGTCTACACTGCTGTGCCAAGCACATCACATCAAGCAGCCCCAGGAGGTAGAACAGAGTTACCACTGAGAACCCAGACTGTGGAGCCAGACTGTGTAGGTTCAAATCCCAGCTCTGTCACTTACCAGCTGTGTTGCTTTGGGTAAGTGACTTAACCTCTCTGTGTGTGAGTCTTCCCATCGGTAAAATGGGATCATATTAATCACAGGTGGTAATACCAGTGCCCACCTCACCAGGTGGCTGTGGGGATTTTAACGAGTTACTTCAGGTTAAATAGATACAACGGATCCCAATGCTTAGTAAGGACTATATGAGTGCTACCTTTTACTTCGGGCTGAATGGCGTCCCCCTAAAATTCATAGGTTGAAGTTTTAAGCCCTGAAAGTTACTATATTTGTTTTATTTATTTTTCTTATGTTATCTTTGTTGTTGTTGTTGTCTTGATCACTTACTGTTTGAATGATTATAGAGACAGGGTCTTTAGAGAGGTGATTAAGGTCAAATGAGTTCAATTAGAGTGGGCCCTAATCCAATAGGACTGTGTTGGTTGGGCATGGTGGCTCATGCCTGTAATACCAACACTTTGGGAGGCCAAGGCAAAGGGATCTCTTGAGCCCAGGAGTTCGAGACCAGCCTGGGTAACATAGCAAGACCACGTCTCTCTGAAAAACAAAAATTAGCCAGGTGTGGTGGTGTGTGTCTGTAGTCCCAGGTACTCAAGAGGCCAAGGTGGAAGGATCATTTGGGCCCAGGAGTTCGAGGCTGCAGTGAGCTATGATCGTGCCACTGCACTCTAGCCTGAGCAACAGAGGAGACCCTGCCTCAAAAAAAATTAAAAAAAATATATATATATGACTGATGTCCTTATAAGAACAGATTGGGACATAGATTTGTACAGAGGGAAGACAGTGTGAAGACAGGGAGAAGACAGCCATCTACAAGCCAAGGACAGGGGGCTCAGAAGGAACCAACCCTGTCCACATCTTGATCTCAGACTTCCAGCCTCCAGAACTGTAAGAAAATTAATTTCTGTCATTTAAGCATCCCCATCTGTGGTGCTTTGTGATGCCAGACGAATGCACCTATTAGAATGACTATGAATACAACTATGACCCTTCTGTCTCTATTTCACATAAAGGCGGAAACTGAATTCCGAGAAGGGAGGCTGGTGATGTGGGTAAGGCCCTGGCCAATGACTTTCAGAGGAACTGACAGAACAGACAAGAAAGGCCTGGCAGCGTGTGGGGCTCATGATGGCTACTTGGGATGGAACTGAGAACAGCCAGCTCCGGGACTCCCAGGGGTCTTATGACCCCACTCTGCAACTGTCTTTTTCTAAATTTATTTTTATTTTTATTTTTTGTGGTAGGGTGGGGTTGCCCAGGCTGGAATGCAGTGGCAGGAACACAGTTCACTGCAGCCTCGACCTCTCAGTCTCAAGTGATCCTCCTGCCTCAGCCTCCCAAGTAGCTGGGACTATAGGTGCATGCCACCACAGCCAGCTAATTTTTACATTTTCTTGTAGAGACAGGGTCCCATTATGTTGCCCAGGCTGGCAAGGGGCATCTTTCCAAAGGAGCAGGGCAACTCCTGAACAAGGTGGATGATATGGGGGGCAGAAGACCTGACTTCAAGTCCTGTCCCTTCTCTAACCCACTGGGAGGTCCTGGATAGGTTACTGGCCTTTCTGGGCCTCAATGTGCCCATCTGTAAAATAAGGGAATTGCCCAAGCCTTCCTGCTTTGAGGAACGGATCATTGGTCTACGTGGGCCATCCCCCACTGCCACACACACGCTGCTGGGGACACTTGTCAGGCTCCCTGAAGCCTTCACACACATTCCCTTGGTTCTTGAGCTGCTGAGACTCACCAGATTTTCCACATCATCCTCATCGTTTATCCCACTGTCATCTTCTTCAGTCAGGGACAGCTGAGACTTATCAGTCCCCAGGAGCATGTACTCCCACCTCACAGGGTCACCCAGGTCAAAGATCAAGTCCTGTTGGGGATGAGGGCAGTCAACTGAGTGCACCCCACGGCCACCACGCCCCCATCTGCTCCATGAGGAGTTGGGAGACGGCTACTCCAGGGCAGAGAAGGGACCTGGACCCAGGGCTTAGAGAAGCAGAACGTCAGTCCCAGGTGGCTCTGAGAGTCCACGCCCACCCTCCTCATCCCAACAGGGAAACTGAGGCCCCGAGGGGAAGCAGAACTCCCTGCCCATCATTCAGCCTCCCTGTGAGGACATCTCGTGCTGGCCCCTATGAGAGACCACGAGGCTCTCTGGCCTGGGCTAGACCTGGATGTGTAGGTCTTTCCGCGTCAGCGGGGCAGTGCTTAGAGCCAATGAAAACAAACCAGCAAGATTTGATGGTAGAAGGGTCTAGCACCTCCCAGAAAGCGGAAGGTTTTTAAAAAAGGATTCCTCCTGTTTATTTTACCCATGCCAGGAACAAGGGAACTAGGCAGGCACACGTGGAGGTTATACATAAGAAGCAGGTGGACAGCCAGGCATGGTGGCTTGTGCCTGTAGTTCCAGCACTTTGGGAGACTGACACACAAGGATCACTTGAACCCAGGAGCTCAAGACCAGCCTGGGTAGCAAAGGGAGATCCCACCTCTACAATTTTTTGTTATTATTTTGTTTATTTTTTTTTGAGACAGAGTCTCACTCTGTTGCCCAGGCTGGAGTGCAGTGGCGTGATCTCGGCTCACTGCAACCTCTGCCTCCCAGGCTCAAGTGATTTTCCTGCCTCAGCCTCCTGAGTAGCTGGGATTACAGGCACATGCTAATGAGCCTGGCTCATTTTTATATTTTTAGTAGAGATGGGGTTTCACCATTTTGGCCAGGCTGGTTTCGAACTCCTGACCTCAAGTGATATGCCTGCCTTGGCCTCCCAAAGTACTGGGATTACAGGCATGAGCCACTGTGCCTGGCCTTTTTTTTTTTTTTTTTTGCCAGTTCATGGTGGCACGCACCTGTAGTCCTGGCTACTTGGGAGGCTGAGGCAGGAGGATCACTTGATCCCAGGAAGTTGAGGCTGCAGCGAGCTGTGAACACACCACTGTACTCCAACCTGGTAGACAGAGTAACACCCTGTCTCTCCAAAACAAAACAAAACAAAACAAAACAGCATGTGGGTGGGAATTTCTCCTCTATGGAGTGTGTCTGCCACCTCTTTTCTTTCTTTTCTCTTTTTTTTTTTTGTTTTTTTTTTTGTTTTTTGAGACAAGGTCTCCCTCTGTTGCCCAGGCTGGAGTACAGTGGCATGATCTCGGCTCACTGCAACCTCCACCTCCTGGGTTCAAGCGATTCTCATACCTCAGCCTCCTGAGTAGCTGGGACTACAAGCGCACGCCACCATAGCCCAGATAATTTTTGCATTTTTAGTAGAGACGGGTTTCACCATGTTGGTCAGGCTGGTCTCAAACTCCTGACCTCTTTTCACCCAGCCCACCTGAAGCCTCAGTCCCCTCAATAAAAGTGGCTCATCTGTCAGAAAATTCCTAGAAGGTGGGGAGCACCTCACATTCTAATCAACACCTTCCTAGAGCAAGGTGTTCTCCCCACCCTAAATCATGTTCCAGAGGAAATCAAAGGCTGCAGAACAGCTGCCTGGAGGGGTGTTAATATTAAGCTGTCCTGAAGCCAACACTAAGCCTAGTACTCACTGTCATGTGTGAGTCCTGGGAAGGCTCCTGAGTATTTCTCTGCCCTAGCTGGTGGGTGGAGGGGAGAGAAGTAGGGGGCATAACAGAGGAGAGTGGGGGAGAGAACTGCTGGTAGATGTCACAGTGACTGCAGACAAAGCTTAGTGGGCTTAGTGGATAGCAACACGACTGTATAGATATTTGCCGCCTTTCACACTTTTTTTTTTTTTTTTTGGAGATGGAGTCTTGCTCTGTCACCCAGGCTAGAGTGCACTGGCGCAATCTCGGCTCACGGCAATCTCTGCCTCCTGGGTTCAAGCAATTCTCACGCCTCAGCTTCCCAGTTAGCTGGGATTACAGGTGCCTGCCACCACACCTGGTTAATTTTTATATTTTTAGTAGAGATGGGGTTTCACCATATTGGTCAGGCTAGTCTTGAACTCCTGGCCTCAAGTGATCCACCCACCTTGACCTCTCAAAGTCCTAGGATTAAAGGCGTGAGCCACCGTGCCTGGCCAAGCTACTTTCACTCTTGGCCTACATTTTGTTACTTTTGTAAACCAGTGTAAGCAGTAGTTAGATATTATGCTTTGTTACTTTAAGTTCTATTTCTTTAGAAAAAGAATAATTGAATGGACAACGGCCACATCCATGTGTCCAGGGTATGTTAGCACCAGGCAGTCACTCTGTGGATGCCTTACCATCCTCCTCCAACCCCTCGCTATTTCAAGGTTCTTTGAAGAAACAAAGCAGCTGCTCCAATGTTCGTGTAGTGGTAAAAGTGACAGCCTATGTCATCATCTCTTCCTCATGCCCTCACTTGGTACAGTACTGCCCCTCTGGCCTCACTTCCGCCTTCACCTTGGAGCCTGATGGATGGGATGGGGACATTCAGCCTGGAAGAGGGGCTGAAGGAGGACTGTAGCATCCTTTGAAGGGCTGTTATCCTTCAGAGGACACCGACCACCATGGTGCTTATGAGCCCAGGCCCTGGGAGAGGGCAGTGTCGGCTCTTCTCCCTCTGTGTGGCGTGGGAGAAGCGATCTCACTTCACTCGGCCTCAGTTTCCTTACCTGTAAAATGGGAGCAACAATAGTTAACATGTATTGAACAGCTAGAGACTATTTTGAGCACCTACTGAGTGTTACTTCCCACAACCCTGGAATCAGTGTCTAAGGGAGGCAGAGTGACGAGAGGCGTCTCCTTTGCTGAAGGCAGAAGTTTCTCTCTCTTGGAGCTTCTGACTTCTTCACAGAGACAGAGCAACCAGCAGAGCAATCATGCATCAACTCTGCCTGTCTCCTGCAGGGGCCGGCAGCCATCCCTCTGACACTTATTTACTTATTTATTCATTCCCCAAGACTAAATGACCATTTAAAAAGGTCATCAGGTACAGTGGCTCAGGCCTGTAATCCCAACACTTTGGGAGGCCAAGGTGGGCAGATCACTTGAGGTCGGGAGTTCGAGACCAGACTGGCCAAAATGGTGAAACGCTGTCTCTACTAAAAATACAAAAAAATTAGCCAGCTGTGGTGGTGCCTGCCTGTAATCCCAGCTACTCAGGCTGAGGTGAGAAGATCACTTGAACTCAGGAGGTGGGGATTGCAGTGAGCCAAGATCGCGCCACTGCACTCCAGTGTGGGTGACAGAGCGAGAGTCTGTCTAAAAAATAAAATAAAATAAAAGTGTGGAACACTATATAGAAATCAACATTGTCTCCCATAATTTGGTGCATCTGGGACTATAGAAATGTCACTCTCTCACCCTACATCTTCAAATTCACATTCTCAGGTCAAAACAAGTCTTCCAAAGGGATCCTTTGAGAAAAACAAGCTATTTCCTCGGCTTATATTTCCCTGTTTTTGTAGCATGCACCGGCAATTTATGCAAGTAGTATATACTGGGAAGGAAGAAAGGGGTCCACCAGCAAGCCCATGGCTGTTGACAGCCATAAGATTAGAGACAAGCACAAAGGGATAGGTCAACATACTGGCAAGCAGTTTTGTGACAGCTTGAGAATAACTCTTCATACTGTTCATTTCATTCCTGATAGAAACCTCACTGTCCAGTGCGTGCATGCGTGCGCGCGCATGTGTGAGTGTGTGAGAAAGAGAGAGACTCTCTCTCTGTTGCCCAGGCTGTAGTGCAGTGGCACAATCATGGCTCACTGCAGCCTTGACCTCCTGGGCTCAAGCAATTGTCCCACCTCAGCCTCCGTAGTAGCTGGGACTACAGGTGCATGCCATCATGCCTGGCTAAGTTTTTTGAAATTTTTTCATAGAGATGAGGTCTCACTTTGTTGTCCAGGCTGGTCTCAAACTCCTGAGCTCAAGCGATCCTCTTACCTCATCCTCCCCAAAGTATCAGGATTACAGGCATAAGCCACCATGCCCCACCAGAGTGCATAGGTATTGATGAGGTAGGCCAGCGAGTTACAGAGCCATAAAGAAATGATGTTGCCTAGGAGGAGGTGAGGAACAAGACAGATGAGAAATCCTAGGATGCCTTCTTCCCAGTAGATGTTTGCTATGGAGTCACAGAGTTCACAGTACTTGGACTCTCTGTCAATGAATTATACCATAAATCTCAGTAATCATGCAGAAGGGATGTGCGATGGGGGTAGCAGCAGAACGAGTGATTATCTCTCGACTTATCTCCATGATATGTTGGTCAAAGGAAGATGAGACAACTTTCTGTACATTTCCAGGTCCTAACTACTGCAAAATTTGACCGTGGATTCCCAAGCAGTTTTGGAGTTAAGTGTGTGAACAACCTGCACCTCCCATCAATGCTGGCAATGTACTGAGTATAACTAAAGGGACCAGGAAGCTGACCTACTTGTTGCCCCAAAGTATTCTGACCTGCTGTTGCAGGAAGAGGCTCATACCCCATGAGAGCAGCTGGAATAGGATGGTGAGACAGGAGCTCAGGAGCACCAGACTGGCTGCGTCTGCCATGCAGATGGACAGACAGACCAAGCCACCAAGCAAAGGAGAAAGCCATTCCTCAGGGTCTCCTTAAAAAGGACCCAAGGGAAACTGGCCTGGTCAGAAACAGAGTGCCTTCGAGACAACGAAAGAGCACTGATAGACATACCCGAGACTGGGTAATGTGCAAAGAAAAACGAGGTTTAATGGACTCACAGTTCCACAAAGAGGACAACCAATGCTAATACAAATCAAAGCTCCAGTGGCTCTATTAATATCAGACAAAATAGATGTCAGAATGAAAACTATTACTAGGGACAAAGTTGATTATTTCATGCTGATAGGTCAAGTCGTCATGAGGACATAACAATCTCAAACATTTACTCATCTAATAGCAGGGCTTCAAAATACATGAAGCAAATACTGATAGAAATGAAAGAAGAAATAGAGAAATCCAAAACTGTAGCCCTAAGATTTCAATAATGTTGTCAATAACTGAAAGAAATGCAGGCAGAAAATCTGCAAAGATATACAATATTTGAATAACACTATCAATCAACTTGAGATTATTGACATTTATAGAACATTCCACCCAACAGCAAAATACACATTCTTGTCAAGTACACACAGAAAATTCACTATATTACGAATTTGGTGAATTTCCTAGACAGACCATATTATGGTCCATAAAACAAACTATAGCACATGTAAAATAATAGAAGTCATACCAAGTTATATTCTCTAATCACTACAGAATTAAATTAGAAATCAACAGTAGAAAGATCTCTAGAGGGTTTCTAAATATCTGTAAACTAAACACATTTTCAAATGGCCCATGAATTAAAGGAGAAATTAAAATGGAAATTGAAGAGCATATTGAATGGAAGGAAAATGAACACAATAGAGTAAAATGTGTGGGATGTCACTAAAGTAGTACTTCCGAGAGAAAGAAGGCTTATGTTAGAAAAGAACAGGCTTAGCCGGGCATGGTGGTGCATGCCTGTAATCTCAGCAACTTGGGAGGCTGAGCCAGGAGAATCACTTGAACCCAGAAGGTAGAGGTTGCAGTGATCCAAGATTGCACCATTGCACTCCAGCGTGGGCAACAAGAGCGAAACTCCATCTCAAAAAAAAAAAAAATAAGAACAGTCTTAGATGAATTATCTCAGCTTCCACGTTAAGAAACTAGAAGAGAGTAAATGAAGCTCAAAGTAAGCAAAAGGTATAAAATAATAAAGATCAGAGTGGACATCAATGAGATAGAAAACAAAAACAATGGAGAAAAACCACAAAACCAAAAACTGATTTATTGACAATGAGGTAGGAAGTGGGACTCAACTCAGAAGGTGGGACTTGACTTCCAAGCGGGGGACTCAGACACTGGACCAAATTGAGGACTAGCTAAAACGGGGCCAGGGCAACACCCAGATATTACACCTTTCCATGGCAAAGACCCAGTGAACCAGAGGTTACCACCCTATTTCTAGAAATTTCTGCATAATCTGCCCCTTCATTTGCATATGATTAAAGTGGATAGAAATATGACTGGGGAAGTGCCTCTGAGCTGCTACTCTTGAAACCATCTTTGCACAATTATGACTGAGACACTGAAAGAGATCTCACTTAATTGACTCCATCTTGCTTCTAACCTCCAAGCTGTCCTTGTTCATTCCTAGGTGCAGGCTGAACTAACCTTGGGAGAAACTTAGTTTATTATAGTTTAAAACAAAGGCGATAATAGCCCTTTCCCAAAGCAGACTGCCTTCTTGCCTAGGGAACTAGGTTGACTTTGTAGGACTAACATTAGCCACAAGATTAGAAATTATGGTTTAGGAGTCATGCAGCTGGAGGCTACGAGATTCTGACCTTCCCTAAACTGCTCCTAAGATCAGTGCTTGAGATATTTTGCAGAGCCTGCACTTGATGGCTCAGCTGGCACCACCAGATGGATAAACTGGCTTATCTGATCTTGTGACCCCTACCCAGGAACGGACTTGGTGCAAGAAGACAGCTTTGATTTTCTATGATTTCATCTCTGACCAATCAGCACTCCTGGTTCACTGGCCTCCCCCAACCCACCAAGTTGTCCCTAAAAACTCTGCTCCCTGAATGCAAGAATGCTATGGGAGACTGATTTGAGTAATAATAAAACTCTGGTCTCCCACACAGCCAGCTCTGCATGAATTACTCTTTCTCTATTGCAATTCCCCAGTCTTGAATCAGCTTTGTCTAGGCAGCGGGCAAGGTGAGTCCCTTGGGTGGTTACAATCTGGGCACACTGCCTATGGGGTAGCCCTGCTCCACTAGGAGCAGTCCGTCTGCTGCTGCCGTATGCTGCCACTTCAAAAAAAATTGCCTGTAACACCACCAGCTTGCCCTTGAATTATTTCCTGGAAAAAGCCACGAATCCTCACTGGCAAAGCCCTGATTTTGAGGCCTGCCCCTACATCAAGACCGACAAAACTGACAAACCTCTAACCAGACTGACAGGAGAAAAAGAGAGACACACACATTACCAATATTAAGAATGAATGGGGTAATGTCACTAAAGACTCTAACATATTAGAAGGAAAATAAGGAGCTATTTTGAACACTTTATAATAACAAATGTGAAAACAAATGCACAAATTTCTTGAGAGATACGAACACCAAAGCTCATTCAAAAAGAAATAACCTGAATATCCCTATTGAATTTGTACCTTAAAACCCTTCCACAAAGAAAATTCCAGCCACAGATGGCTTCACTTGCAGAATCCAGCAAACATGTACAAAAGAAATCATGCCAATTCTACAGAAACTCATCCAGAAAACTGAAGAAAAGGGAAACCTCCCAACTCATTCCACGAGACCAGCATTACTGTGATACCAAAACTTGGCAAAGATATTCTAAGAAAACTACAAAACAATATCTCTCTTCAACAAAGATGCAGAAATTCTAAGCAAAATTCTCAGTTCAAAACCAATGATATTTAAACGATTAAACCATCCTAATGAAATGAGGTTTATCCCAGGAATGCATGGTTAGTCTAACATTCAAAAATCAATCCAAGTAACTTACCATGTAGATAGACTAAAAAAGAAAAATCATAATAATATCAGTAGATTCAGAAAAAGTATTTGACAAAAATCTAGCATCTATTCTGAAAAAAGTCTCAGCAAACTAGGACTAGAGAAAAACTTCCTTTATTTCATAAAGGGAACCAATAAGAGAAACCTGTGGCTAACACTATACTTAATGGTATGAGACTAAATGCTCTCCCTAAGATCAGGAATAAACAGGTGTGCTTTCATCACTTCTATTTAATATTTACTGGTGATTCTAGCCAGTGTGATAAGGCAAGAAAAGCATCCAGATTGGAAAAGAAGTAAAACTGTTTTTATTCACAGATAACATAATTATAAAAATTGATGGAATTCACACAAAGGCTATTAGGACAAATAAGTTAATTTGGGAAGATTTCAGGATAGAAAATCAATATGTAAAAATCAATTGCATTTCTATTCACTAGCAAAGAATAGTCAGAAGTTGAAATTTAAAAAAAATCATAGCATCAAAAAGTGAAATATTTAGGAATAAATCTGACAAAAGATGTGCAAGAACTGTACACTGAAACCTACAAAATGTTGCTGACAGAAATTTTAAAAGACTTAAGTAACTGAAGAGAGATACCATGTTCATGGGTGAAAAATTCAATATTGTTGATAAAACGGTTCTCTCTCAATTGATCTATGGATCCAGTATAATCTCAATCACAATCTTCTTTTCAGGGCATGGGACGGTGGTTCAAACGTGTGATCCCAGCACTTTGGGAGGCCAAGATGGGTGGATTGCTTGAGACTAACCTGGGCAACATGGCAAAACCCATTTTTTGTCTCTATAAAAAATATAAAAATTAGCTGGGCATAGTGGCACATGCCTGTAGTCCCACCTACTCGGGAGGCTGAGGTGGAAGAATTGCTTGAGCCCAGAGGTTGAGGTTGAAGTGAGCCATGATCGCATCACTGCACTCCAGCCTGGTCAACAAAGGAAGACCCTGTCTCAAAAAATAAAAATCTTCTTTTGGGGTGATGAAAAAATTCTGGAATTAGATAGTGGTGATAGTTGCACAGTCTTGTAAATACACCAAAAGCCACTAACTTGTGCACTTTAGTGGATTTATGTTATGTCAATTACACCTCAACTTAACAAAGGGGGGGAACACAGTCTAATTTATCAGTTAATAGAAGAAAAAATTATGATCATTTAATAGATGAAAAAAATTTGATATAAACAAATTTTGTTTGATTAAAAACTGCTAGCAAACAGAAAGAAATACCTTAGTTAAAGGGTAGCTAGCTATAAAAACCCTATAGTCAAGATAAACATCATAAAAATAGTGAAATGTTATGATACTAAGGCTTTACTTGTGAATCAGGACTGAGACAGGATATTCAGAATCCCCACTTCAATTTGACATTATACTGGATATACTAACCAGAGAAATAAAACAAGAAAAAGAAATGAAAAAGCGTAAGGATTAAAAACAAAGAAAGAAAACGGCCGTCATTCAGCTGTAGGACTGATTGTGTATGCAGACAATCCCAAAGTCTTTACAGATTAAATTTTAAAATGAATAAGCAGGTTTAAAACTTACTGGATATGTGAACAGTTTGCAAAAAGCAATTTTTTTTTTTTTTTGAGATAGAGTCTCGCTCTGTCTCCCAGGCTGGAGTGCAGTGGCGCGATACAGGCTCACTACAACCTCCGCCTCCCGGGTTCAAGCAATTCTCCTGCCTCAGCCTCCCAAGTAGCTGGGATTACAGGTGCCCACCACCACACTGGGCTATTTTTTTTATTTTTAGTAGAGACAGGGTTTCACCATGTTGGCCAGGCTGGTCTCGAACTCCTGACTTCAAGTGATCTATCCTTCTCGGCATCACAAAGTGCTGGCATTACAGGTGTGAGCCCCTGCTCCCAGCCAAAAATCAATTGCATTAAATAAAACCACAGTGCAATATCATTACATGTCCACTACAACAGCTAAAATGGAAAAGAAAGTATCCAGTATTGGCAAGGATGTGGATGGAGCTCCGAGAACCCTCATACATTGCTGGTGGGAGTGTAAATGGATGCAATCACTTGAGAAATCGGGCAGTATCTACTAAACTGAGCACGTGCCCATGCTGTGACCCAGCAATTCCACCCCTCAGTAGTTACCCAACAGAAATGTGTATATGTGTTCACTGAAATACATATATACAAATGTTCATGGCGGCACTATTCAAAATAGTCCCAAACTGGACACAGTCTCAATGTGCAACTGTAGAAAGGACAAATAAGTTCTGGTGTATTCAAATAATGGAAAAGTAATAAAAAATGAAAACGAACAAACCACACAAAAAACCATAATGAATTTCATAAACATAACCATGAGTGAAGGAATCCAGGCATAAGAGTATTGAATCACTATGTGATTCAACTGATGTAAACTCCAAAAACAGATGAAACTAATGGGGTGTTGTTAGAAGTCAAGGTAGTGCTTAACTCTGGGGACAATGGCGGAGTTGGTGGCCAGGAGGGGACATGAGGGGGCTTATGCTGGTCCTGGCTACATACGTGTGTTCAGTGTGTGATAATTCAATGACATGTACATTTAGGATCGTGACCTCCTCTGTATCCTCTTGTAGGTGCGTGTGTGTACCAGTACCACATACATAAGTTAAAAATACATTTGGGGGAAGATAGTAATTGTACAAAGGGACTTTCTGGGGTTCGGCCAATGTTCTATTTCTTGATCTGGGTGTAGGAAACCAAGGTGTGTTCAATTTGTGGAATTTCGTTGAACTGTATGTATGCGTGGGATGAGTGTACTTTTCTGCATGTAGGTTACACTTCAAAATAGAGGTTTTTAAAAATGCAAACAATCCACATTTTAGAAGGATACACAAATCAGGAGCGACAATAATCGTATCAGAATGGTTACTCATGGGCAAGGGAGTGGGTCATGGAGACTCAGCTATGGAGAAGGTTCAAAGCCCTCATGGCCTGGTGTCCCGCTCTCCCCAAGGTCTGGCTGCCATCGCTTCCCTCTATTCCTGTCACCTGCATTGTGCCTGCCACGCCCACCCAGCTCCCCTTCCCCAGGCACCTTGCAGCAGTTCCAGCAATCCTGCATATTGATCCAGTAGTTCTTGTGGTTCCAGAGGCTTTCGATGCCCAGGAAGTGCTCGTCCTGGGTGCTGTAGCTATGTCCTGTGAATGCGTCAATGAAGAAGTTCTCAGGCACCTCGCGCTTCCCCGATAGCACAAGGACCCAGGAGTGCACCCGCAGGCCATGCAGGGCATCCGGCTTTGCCTTCTCCGCCTCCTGCCAAGGAAAGGTGGGTGACTATGAGTCAGATGGCTGGAAGAGGAGTGTCAGGGGCCCAGACATCTCCCTGGGGCTGGGCTCTGATGCAGACGGCACCATCAACTGGAGTGTGACGGCCCACCTCATCTCCCATCACCCAACCGCTGAGCCCATTTGTAAAATCAAAACAATGGGAGAGTCTGACTAGATCTGTGGTTTACAAATTGGACTCTTTGGGGCACTGGGCATCTGGGGGTTACCGGCTTTATATGTCGTGACTTTGGGTGAGGTTTCATCCACAGAAAGGAAATGGGAGACCAAGCAGCTTCCTTATCTGCCTCCCTCTGAGAGAACTGTGACTGTTCATTGTTATGAATAAATAGGTCTGGACCAGAAGAGAAGCTCAAGGAATACTCTATGGAAGGAAAGGAAAGAAGAGAGGGGGGAAAGAGGATTGGAGGAAGGATAGGAGTGTGAAGTTGAAAGAAGAGATGGGAGATGGGTGGAAGGATGACTGGCAGGACAGATGGATAGGAGGATGGATGGATGGGAGGACGGATGGATAGGAAGATGGATGGATGGGAGGATGGATGGATGGGATGATGGATGGGAGGATGGGTAGATGGGAGGATGGATGGGTGGAAGGATGGGTGGATGGGAGGATGGATGGGTGGATGGGAAGATGGATAGATGGATGGATGCAAGGATGGGAGGATGGATGGATGGGTGGATGGGTGGATGGGAGGATGGGTGGATGGGAGGATGGGTGGATGGGAGGATGGATGAATGGATGGATGGGTGAGAGGATGGATGGATGGGAGGATGGATGGGAGGAGAAATGGGAGGATGGATGAATGGGAGGATGGATGGATAGAAGGATGGATGGGAGGATGGATGGGAGGATGGGTGGATGGGAGGATGGATAGATGAGAGGATGAATGGATGGGAGGATGGATAAATGGGAGGATGGGTGAGAGGATGGATGGATGGGAGGATGGATGAGAGGATGGATGGGAGGATGGACGGAGGGGAGGATGGATGGGAGGAGAAATGGGAGGATGGATGGATGGGAGGATGGTGGGAGGATGGATGGATGGAAGGATGGATGGGAGGATGGATGGGTAGATGGGAGGATGGATAGATGAGAGGATGGATGGATGGGAGGATCGATGGATGGGAGGGTGGATGGATGGGAGGATGGTAGGAGGATGGATGGATGGGAGGATGGACGGAGGGGAGGATGGATGGGAGGAGAAATGGGAGGATGGATGGATGGGAGGATGGGTGGATGGGAGGATGGATGGATGGAAGGATGGAAGGATGGGTGAGAGGATGGATGGATGGGAGGATGGATGGATGGGAGGAGAAATGGGAGGATAGAGGGATGGGAGGATGGTGGGAGGATGAATGGATGGAAGGATGGATGGGAGGATGGATGGATGGGAGGATGGATGGTTGGGAGGATGGATGGGTGGGAGGATGGATGAGTGGGAGGATGGGTGGATGGGAGGAAGGATGGGTGGAAGGATGGGTGGGAAGATGGATGGGTGGGAGGATGGATGGATGGGAGGATGGATGGATGGATGGGAGGATGGATGGGAGAATGGATGGATGGGAGGATGGATGGATGGATGGGAGGATGGATGGGAGAATGGATGAGAGGATGGATGGGAGAATGGATGGGAGGATGGAGTGGGACAATGGATGGATGGGAGAATAGGTGGGTAGGAGGGTGGATAGATGGGAGGATGGATGGATGGGAGGATGAATGAGAGGAGAAATGGGAGGATGGATGGGAGGATGGTGGGAGGATAGATGGGAGGATGGATGGGAGGAGAGATCGGAGGATGGATGAGAGGATGGATGGATGGGAGGATGATGGATGGGAGGAGAAATGGGAGGATGGATGGATGGGAGGATGGGTGGGAGGATGGATGGGTGGGAGGATGGATGGGTGGGAGAATGGATGGGTGGGAGGATGGATGGATGGAAGGATGGATGGATGGACAGATGGATGGGAGGATGGATGGATGGGAGGATGGATGGGAGGAGAGATCAGAGGATGAATGGGAGGATGGATGGATGGATGGGCAGATGGGAAGATGGATGGGAGGAAGGATGGGAGGAGAGATAGGAGGATGAATGGATGGGAGAGTGTATGCAGGTATATCCCCTGTAAGAGTCTAAAGCAAAGAGGACACCAGAGCTGCCTAGCATAGAATGGGCTACCCTAGGCAGTACAGTGCCCTGATGTTAGAAGTCCATCATGAGAAGCTGGCTGACCACCAGTGGGAGATTCCTGCAGGGCCGGGTAGAGGTCGCGGGTGATTGTGAGGTGGACCTAGTTGGGGGGTCCATACACACATCCCTTCCATGACTTGTGCCTCTTTTCCCATCCCTAGCAGTCATTTCTCGATAGCTGAACCCAGGGGTTTGAGGCTGAGGACCCACCATGAGGCGCTCCTCCTCCTCCCTCAGCTGCTGCTTCTCCTGGGCTCTGATCTCCTGCTGCTTCTTTACCTCTTGCTCCTGCTCAAACCTGCTGCACAGGTCCCTGGGGGGTCTGATGGTGTATTTCTTAGGCAGAACCTTTTCCTCCCTCTGGACGGTCTGTCACCCAAAAGAAGAGGAAGGGTCAGTGGCCCTGCATCCCCACTTCACACATGCAACTCCAAGAGGTGAGACTTGCCCAGCCAGTCCCTCGGACCAGGGGATGGCAGCTACTCCTGTAGCCTGTGGCCTTTCTGGCCCTAAATGCAGAGGGAGCCCCAGCTCCAGCTCCCTGACCTTGGGAGTCCTCTCACCTCTCTGAATCTCAGGTCCATGGTGTGAGAATAATAGGAACTTTCTCCCCAGCCTCTTTCTGAGAAGTGAAGACAGAAAAAATGTGCGAGGGAGGTACCCATCAGGGCCAGGAGCTCAGGAGGTGTGGCTTTCTCCTCTTCAATCCTCAGCACCCATCCTAGCCATGACCTGGGTCTGATCCAGAAGTGGGGAGAATTGTCAGGAGTTGGATTTTTCAGATCTTGTCATCAGAGGGCCTCATATGTTGACTTTAAGAATTTGTTGGGCCAGGAAGAATAAACTCTGTGTGTGTGCGTGTGTGGGTGTGTGTGTATACACGTGTACACTTGCGTGTGTACAAATATGTGCTAGGTGGTAAGAAGTGTTCCCAGGAAAGTGCACTGCAGAGGCTGCAGAAGTGGGCCTGTGATAGTTATGAAGGAGAAATAGTGAAACTCCAGGGTTTCAAGTTCACCTGACCCGGGCTTCAGTTCCTGAGCCTCTATTTTCCCGCTGTGTGACTTTGGCCACATTATGTTACCTTTTGATTTCATCAACATACTCATCTGTAAAATAAAAGTGACAATACCTACCACACTGGGCCATCATGGGCAGCAACGAGCGCAATGGACATAAAAGTGGATTTTAAACCCGAAAATTCTCTGCATCTGTTTGTTATTGATATAACGTTAATCATTAAGCTTTTGGCTGAGCTGAGAGGGCTGAGATGCCCAGGTGGGAGCTCAGAGGCTCCTTTTTTTTTTTTTTTTTTGGAGCCAGAGTATCCCTCTGTTGCCCAGGCTGGAGTGTAATGGTGCAATCTCAGCTCACTGCAACCTCCACCTCCCAGGTTCAAGCAATTCTCCTGGCTCAGCACCCAGAGTAGCTGGGTTTACAGGCATGTACCACCATGCCCAGCTAATTTTTATATTTTAGTAGAGATGGGGTTTTGCCATGTTGGCCAGGCTGGTCTGGAACTCCTGGGCTCAAGTGGTCCACCTGCCTCAGCCTCCCAAAATGCTGAGATTACAGGTATGAGCCACCACGCCCAGACCGAGGCTTTTGAAGCCAAAAGCCATGGCGGAGCTCATGCTCCATCTTCTCTTGGGGAGGCAGGCCTGAGAGAGCAAGGCTCTTCTTGTGCCTCCGCTTCTATCTCGCCCTTCTCCCACCGGAGCACCCACCCTGGGGTCCCTGGGTGCTCACCCAAGTATAACACAGCTACAGAGTGATCCTGCTGAGTGCCTCAGGCCCCTCGATCCCCATCCCCAAGCTGCAGACACCCACGGGAGCCTGACCCTGATCCCAGAGTCCTGGAATTAATCCACCTCATGTAGAGCATTTTCTGTCTGTAGTATGACTGTTGTCTAAATGTAAAGAGATGCATTTGTGATTCTGATATTCATTTCAGAGTGTTTCTTATGTCTGCAGCAGCCTCTGGTCCTTATGGAATTCTTAATGAGCAAATCTAAAAGCACAGCCACCAGCCACTGAAGGGTTAGTGATTTTCTTTTTTTTCTTTTTTCTTTTTGCTATTAAAAAGGGGCCTGAAGGCCAGGCACCGTGGCTCATGCCTATAATCCCAGCACTTTGGAAGGCTGAGGCGGGATGATTGCTTGAGTCCAGGAGTTCACAACAAGCCTGGACAACATAGTAAGAACCTACAAAAAACAAACAAAATTAGCTGGCCATCGTGGTACATGCCTGTAGTCTTAGCCACTTGGGAGGCTGAGGTTGCAGTGGGCTGAGATCATGCCACTGCACTCTAGCTTTGGGTGACAGAATAGGAGAGACCCCATCTCAAAAAAAAAAGCAGGGTGGTGGGGGGCTTTTTACCTCGGGAGTGTGGGACTGAGAACCAAATGTCTGTCCACTTGTCTGTTATTTTTTATTTATTATTTGAGATGGAGTCTTGCTGTGTCACCCAGGCTAGAGTACAGTGACGCAATCTCAGTTTACTGCAGCCTTTACCTCCTGGGTTCAAGTGATTCTCCTGTCTCAGCCTCCTGAGTAACTGGGACTACAGGCACACGCCACCACGCCTGGCTAATTTTTTTGTATTTTTGGTAGAGACGGGGTTTCGCCATGTTGGCCAGGCTGGTCTCGAACTCCTGACCTCAAGTGATTCACTCGCCTCGGACTTCCAAAGTGCTGGGATTACAGGCATGAGCCACTACACCCGGCCTATTTTCTTATATAAAAATGGCTGGCTGGATTTTTATCAAATGCATAGGGTAAATTTGGAATCGTTTGACTTAAGATATAAGCTATGTGGCATTCATAAAATTTACCAAGCAGGGAGCATAGTAACTGAAAACTGAGTTACAACAGACAGAGAAGAACAGCCAGCTTGGAAAACTGGGCTGGATGTGTTAAGACATTGAGGACATAAATCACTGGTGGTTTGAAATATGAACTCCAGGGCAGCGGAAGGGCTGGTTGTGAGGGATCTCTGTCCACGTGGCCAGGGCCGGGGATGAGGCAGCAGGGATGGATGTCTCTAAGAATGGCACGACAGCACCGGGAATGTGCATCCTTTGGGAAACCCAGGCAGCTCGAGCCCGACCATACCTCCTTGGGCTTCACAGTGAGTGGGCACACCTCCCGCGTCAGGTCCATATGGCACAGGTCCAGCGAGCCGTAGCCGTTGACGCAGTAAGCATCATAGCCGGAGCCAATGAGCATGGAGCAGAGCAGCGTGCTGAAGTCAAAGCAGTTCCCCTTCTGGTACTTGAGCACAGTGGTCGAGGAGTACAGGTGCGAGGGCTGGTCATAGTGGGATGGACGGTCAGCACAGCTGGGGCTCCACTGCCCCAGCCTGTCCTCCTCACCAGTCACAGCCCACCACCTGTCAGGGCGGGGAGCCAGGACCAATGCACAGGCTGGACCTGCTTTGGGCCCCTAACCCTTGTGGGGTCAGGGAGCCTGCTAAGAATGGAATGAAAACCAGACACCATGCCATTCACATTTGCCTGTCATTTGAAGGGGCTATGGACTTCCTGATAGAGAAAACCTTTTGGACTGTAGAAGTGTCTGATCTAATGCCCTCTGATTGGTAAGTTTACTGTTTCACTCCAATGTTCCCCTTTCCTTTGATCCCTACCTTTCCTCCTCCTCCCTTTATCAGTTCTCCACTGTTGACCTCGCCCTTTCTTCCTCCCTCCCTCTATTCTGAAGGAGAAGGTGATGGAGTTGATCAGAAGCCCAAAGATGGGGTTAGGGTCATGGGTAGCCGGGCCTCCCTTCTCTTTCCTGCACCTCTTCAGGGAAGCTCTGAACGCAAAGGAGAAAAGAGGTGGGAACCAGAAGCCCAGGCTTGCTGTGTGTCCTCAGGCAAGGGGCTGTCTCTCTCTGGGCCTGTTTGCCCTTAGGGCCCTGAGAGGCTGTGCCCTGAGTCTGGCTGAACTTCCTTTTCCCAGACCATGCCTGGCATCCCATTGAAGGAAATAATGTACACAGTGATCAGTTTCCAAAGAAAAGTGCCTTGAATCTGCTTAGGTCAGCAAACTACCAAAAATAAAAACCCAGGATATACTAGGCCCCTGCTTGAATAGCCAATGCCTGTTTGTCAGCCTCCTCCTTCCTCCGCCTTACCTACCGCCTTAGCTGCCCTCACTCAAACCAAAAAAGTTTAGCCTAAGATAAAAGTTTACTAGTCTGCTAAATAGCTGGCTTTGTCCCGCTCTGTCGGAGTCTCGCTCTGTCGCCCAGGCTGGGGTGCAGTGGCCGGATCTCAGCTCACTGCAAGCTCCGCCTCCCGGGTTTACGCCATTCTCCTGCCTCAGCCTCCGGAGTAGCTGTTCTTATCAGCTTGCCCAGTTACCTAGGTCGTAAGTCAAATACTTAAAGAGCCCCTGACCTAACTAGGATTGCGATGCATTGCGGGTTGCAACAAAATGCCGCAAAACAACCCTAGAAAAAACACCTAAAGCCCCTGCCTAACAATCAATAGGCAATGTCTGGGAAGATTGTGGCCCCATAGTACTTAGCCTGTGAAGAACCAGGGGAGGGACCTGCACACGAGGGGATAAATTGCTTGTTGAAACTGTGCTGGGTGTGTCTGCCTATCAGACACCCAATCTTGCAAGACCATCATTCAAAGTCTTACTTTCACTGTTCTCCAGGTCTCTATGTCCATTTTTTTTTTTTTTTTGAGATGGGAGTTTTGCTCTTGTCACTCAGGCTGGAGTGCAATGGCGCCATCTCGGCTCACTGCAACCTTCTCTTCCCAGGTTCAAGTGATTATCCTGCCTCAGCCTCCCCAGTAGCTAGGATTACAGGCACACGCCACCACACCCCGCTAATTTTTGTATTTGTAGTAGAGACGGGGTTTCACCATGTTGGTCAGGCTGGTCTTGAACTCCTGACCTTGTTATCCACCCACTTTGCCGTGCCCGGCCTGTAACTCCATTCTTTGGGTTTGGATGGGTGAGTTTGTTTCTCACATCATCTTAGTCCTAGTGGGCTCAGGCATGCAGCCTGTGAGTGGCACTTACCGGCTTGAGGGGGTCAGGCAGGGGCACCATGGTGAGGAAGTCAGAGACAAACTGGGCACAGCTGTCCCAGTTGTAGAGCTCGGGGTAGGGCATCAGTGTGGGCCGGAGGGTTGTGCTCACGAACTTCTGCAAGGAAAGAGATGGTGCCAGTGGGGTCATGGCAGTAAAAACCTCTGAGATCCAGTGTTGGGGCCTTCTCCGAATCCACAGGGGGACCCTAGAGGCCCGAGCAAATGCAGGAGGCCAGGCCCACATGCCCTGGGGTGGCAGAGCAGCCCTTGGCTGGGAAGGTGACGCCCAGATCTGGCGCATGGCAGCCATCAGTGGCGCAGTGGCAATGACTGGGAGGCCCCCATCACGTTGCCAGCACCTGGAGACAGCACAAGCATATTCTGGATCTGGACTTTGAAGAGCTTTGAAGTTTTGCCGCCTTCAACCCCTAGGGCATCATGGAGACACCTGAGGCCCAGAGCAGGCTTGAGAGCTGTCTGAGGTGACCCAGCAAGTCAGGGCTGAATGAGGAGATCAGGTCTGTTTCCTGGGGTTCCTGGGAGCGCTGTGCTCTCCTCCCAGAAGCGATGCTCTCCCTGGGGCCTACAGAGGTTCTGGGCTGGGGCCAGCTGGTGGCCAGGACAGTCTGAAGCCTCAGAGGTCAGCCTGTCCAGCGAAGGACAGAGAAATAAGACAAACGGGACCAGGACAGGCATAAGAACCTAAGCTCTGGCTTCTTCCTTCCAGCCCTGTGACCCAGAGCATGTGTCTGAGCCTTTCTGGGCCTCAGTTTCTCCATCTGTAGATGGAATGACATGGGATTCATCCAGGGGGTGGGAAACAGCTGCCCATTGGCTGACAGGGACACACAGACCCGCTTTATTTGGCCCACGTGACGATGTTTAGCATTTATGTCAGCTGCCAGCATTTAAAAATCAGAGACTCCCACACAAATCCCCAGTCTCCTCTTGATCAGGTAGCCCCACACCTGTAGTTTCCCTGCAGCAATCAGCAGCTGCCTCTTTAGGTGAGGCATGGGGTCTCCAGGCCGCCACCACCACCCTCCAGGGTACTCTGTACTGAGCCTGCTGAGGCCTGCTGGCGTTCGAGTTTATGTTTCCCCCAGACTAGAAGCACTCCAGTCCACAGGAGGTCTGTGATTTGGCCCAGTGCCCTTGGAGAACCCACCCCACTTCCCTGTGCCCTCTGCTCTCCAGCCCCAGGCTCCCTGGCCCTGCCCTCAACATGCCAGCCTTACAGGCACTTCACACTCGTTCAGGGGGTGCAGGAAGAGGGGCACGCGATCCGGGCACAGATGGCTGTACTGGCGGGAAAAGTTGTCTGCCACCTGCAGCAGGTGTTCCTCCTTGGGTGTGTTGGTTTTGTAGGAAACAGGCAGCTTGGAGATGTCAATAGTGTCCTTGGTAAAGGCCCTGTGCCACAAGAGGGACAGAATTAGGGAAGCCATGCCTGGTACACAGGAGCCCTGGTTCCACTGAGTTGCCATTGGCTCTATCCCTTCCTCATTTAATCCTCACAGCTACTGAGAAAGCAGGTATCATTAACATCTGCTTATTTATTTATTTATTTATTTATTTATTTATTTATTTATATTTAAGAGACAGGTCTTGCTCTGTTGCCCAGGCTGGAGTGCGGTAGCACAGTCATAGCTCACTGCAGCCTTGAACTCCTGGGCTTAAGTGACCCTCCCACCTCAGCCTCCCAAGTAGCTGGGACTAGAGGCACCACCACACCTGGCTAATTTTTGTATTTTTTGTCGAGATGGATGGGGGTCTCGCTATGTTGCCCGGGCTGGTCTCGAACTCCCGGTCTCAAGCGATCCTCCCACCTCTTCCTTCTAAAGTGCTGGGACTACAGATGTGAGCCACAGCGCCCGGCCAGCACCTGCACTTTTAGACAGATAAAGGCACTGAGGCACCGAGAGGCTGAGTGACTTGCCCAAGGTCACACAGCTAGTGGGGGGAGCGTGGACACTCGGCCCAGGCCATTTGAAAGCAGAAAGCCTTCACTCTTAACTGATCACCCTGCCAGACCAGTCGCCACCACTCTGCCTGGGTCTCCCTGTGCCCAGCCCCGGTCTGCCCTTGCCAGGGCCCCCACCCTGCCACACTCACGGGAGGTCCGCTGAGATGGGGATCTGGATCTCCGACAGCTTCTTCTCCAGGTCTCTGAGCATCTCCTGTGTCAGGGTGGTTTCCTCCTTCCGCACCTCAACTGGCCTCATCATTTTCTCGGTCCTCGCCCATTCAGCCCGCTCGGCCGCCTCCTCCCGCTCTGCCTCCTCCTCCTCCTCCACCTTCTCCCTCAGGACCTCCATTCTGGAGCGTCTCTGGCTGTCTGGAGACAGAATGTCTCTGTGGGGAAGGGTAGGTATACGCCATGGCTGACTGTCAGACCAGGCAGCAGCCACCAACACCACCGGGGCATCCCTGGGAGGCCTGGGAGATGGTTTTGGGGAGGTGTAGAGCACATAGGAAGGCAGTGATTCCCTCTTTGACTTCCTTTCAAACATGGAGAAGGTCTCTGTTTGGTGCTACCCCATCTGTAACACCTTTCTAATCCTAGCAAATATTCCTTTACAACAAAGACAAAGCAGGCCTCCGGTTGGAAGCCATCATCAGGACAGGACAGGGCAGGACACATGTCAATTTGCTTTTAGAATATTTGACAGTTATCCTTTTTGAAATTTTTTATTTTTTTGAGACAGGGTCTCACTGTCACCCAGGCTTGGAGTGCAGTAGTGCAAACATGGCTCACTGCAGCTTCAAACCCCCAGGCTCAAGCAATCCTCCCACCTCAGCCTCCCCAGTAGCTGAGACCACAGGCACGCACCACCACACCTGGCTATTTTTTTTTTTTTTGGTAGAGACAGGGTCTGGCTATGTTGCCCAGGCTCAAACTCCTGGCCTCAAGTGATCTTCCTGCTTTGGCCTCCCAAAGTGCTGGGATTACAGGCATGAGCCATTGTGCCAGTTGACAGTTATCAATGATAAGTATTGCTAATGCTGTGGGGATTACTATAGTATTGTCACGTTTCCTATTTAAATAAATGAATTTAAAGTGTGTGGTGGCTCATGCCTGTAGTCCCAGTACTTTGGGAGGCTGAGGCAGGTGGATCACTTGAGGTCAGGAGTTCGAGACCAGCCTGGCCAATATGGTGAAACCCCGTCTCTACTAAAAATACAAAAAATTAGCCAGGCATGGTGGTGCACGCCTGTAATCCCAGCTATTCGGGAGTCTGAGGCAGGAGAATCAATTGAACCTGGGAGGCGGAGGTTGCAGTAAGTCGAGATCACACCACTGCACTCTAGCCTGGGCAACAGAGTGAGACTCCATCTCAAATAAATAATAAATAAATACATACATGAATAAATAAATTGGTTTAAAGAAAATCCTAACAGTAAGGTAATATGGACTACAACCCACCCAAAAATGAAGATGGCAGGTGAATGATATCTCACCTGACCAAATTGGGAACCAAGGCACAGAGAGTGAAGGTGCCTGCACCAGGGCACACAAACAGGAAGTGGGGGGTGGGGGTAACAGAGCCTGCTCTCTCTTGGCCAAGGCCTGTGTCCGCCCAGAGAACAGGCTTCATTCTGTGATCCATGCAGAGACGCCACATGTGCTCACCATATGTCCTGCGACCACAGAGCAGAGCCTCACTGAGCGGGTACTGCTAGTCACCTACCCAAAGATCCAGTCTCCTCTTCTATACGGCAGAACCCCAGTTGTGTGGGGTCAGCAGTGTGCCTGGTTTGAATTGCTCAGCTTCCCAGATCCTCTTGTAGCTAGAGGTGGCCCTGTGATGTGACCTGGTTCTGGCCAATGAGATGTGGGCAGAAGTTATCGGGGCGCCCTCTGCCCTTCTCCTCCTCTCACCTGGAATGTGGAGATAAAGTGGGAGGTGGGGCAGCCCAGGTGAGACCATGAGGTGACCACACATGAGGGCTAAAGCAGCCTGCTAAGGATGGCAGGGCCAAGAGACCGGGGAGCTGTGGTGCCACAGAGGACTGGAGTGCCACCTCCAGCCTTTCCTTATATAAGAAACGTCAGCCTCTATGGGGGTCCCTGATCCACACCGCCCAACGCCACCCCAGCTGATGCAGCCTCCCAGCTGGGGTCTTTCTATTTCTCTCCTCCAACATCTGTTTTCCTTACAGTAAACAGGGGTCCAGAGAGGAGGAAAACAAAGGAAACCCACAGGACAAAGGGCGCGAGTAGTGAGGAGAAAAAAAGCAGAATCCCCTCGACTTTGTAATCATCCCCCACTTCCCTGGGTGAAGCCAGGAACAAGAGGGCAGAAGGGAACGGCAGATAAAGGCTGGCCCCATTCCCCACTCCACACCCACGCGGGCCGCCTCGGCCTCTTAGGGAGGTGAGTCACTGGCCACCAGCCAGGACCGAGCCCAGTTGGGGAAACCCTGGCTTTGCCAATAGCTCCTGCTGGACCCTTGGGTCACTGTCTGCTCCTTTCTGTGCCTCAGTTTCTCTTTACAATAGGAAGGGAGGGCAGATATTTTCTGTCCAATTCTGACATTCTGTGTTCTGGGACTCAGGAGGGGATGGATGCTCATCTGGCTGGAGCCCACCCAAGCCCAGGTGGGCCAACAGCATTCAGGACCCCAGATCCTCAGGGGAGAACCTCTAGCCAAGCAGCACTTCCCAGTCATCAGATCCATTTATCGGCCTCTTGGTCCCAGAGAGAATGAGCACAGGGAGGGCAGTCATCACCATTACAAGGCACTTACAGTTTGCTGAACGCCTACTGTGTGCCAGGCCCTGTGCTGAGGGTTGTACGGAGATCATCTCACTTATCCTCTACTGACTCTGTGAGGCAGACACTTAGGACACCCACTTTGCAGATGAGAAGACTGGGGCCCAGAGAGGTTGAGTGCACTGCTTAAGGTCACAGCTAGTAAGTAGCAGGTCTGGGATTTGAACCCAAGTATTTCTGGCTGTGAAACCTGTGCATCTCAGGCTAGAAGAGATGTGAGATGGGGAAGTGCTAGAAGGGATGGTGGGGGAGTGGTGGGCAAGGAAAGAAGTAGGATGAAGAGAAAGTCAATGTGTCAGTCCCAGAACACCATCAGAGGCAGAGCTGGGGAGAAGAACCCACAGCACTTTATTCCCTACACAGGTGGCCTCTTCAGCTATAGCCCAGTGTGGGGAAGGCAGTCTTGTCTCAAGGTTCCCTAGATTGGGCCCCAACCCACAGGCCCTTTCCTGTACCCCTTCTCCACCAGCAACTTCCTCCTCCCAACACACATAAACACACACACACACCCCCCCAACAACTTCCCCAGAAAGATCAGGGCTGGAGGCCCCCAGGCAGAAGGAGGCCACCAGCCTCGCCCTCGCCCTCTCCCTGCCAGACAGAGTCCAACCACCCCAAGTCCCTTGCTCCCTCCTCACCCCTCCGAGGACAGCCTGCGCTAGCAGTTAGCCGTCTCCATGGTAACAGCCTGGGACGCTGAAGGCCGGTCCTGGGAGAGGAGGCTTCTGGGAAATGTAGTCTTCCCAGGTTGCATGGGTCCTTGGGCCAGCGGTGCGCTGGTATAGCGGGGCATCAACGTGCTAGTTGATAACCTTTTCAAAATGTTTGTGAAACACAGCCATTATTAAAAATTAAAAGGGCTGGGCATGGTGGCTCACACTTGTAATCCCAGCACTTTGGGAAGCCGAGGCAGGAGAATCCTTTGAGCCCAGGAGTTCAAAATCAGCCAGGGCAATATATAGTGAGACCCTCTCTTAAAAAAAAAAAAAAAAAAAAAAAAAAAAAGGCCATGGGGTTATTTACACCACAAAAATTAGCAAATGCCAAGACCAGGGCTTTTCCCCTGAGCAAGCCAGTTGTTAAACATCTACCAGCACACCGCAGCCCCTGCCACATGGCATGCCGAATGTAGCCGTGATCCAGACGGACAGAAACCAGTGTGGGTCCTGGAGTAGCTGCCAGCTGTGGTGGACAGAGCCACGTTGCCTTGACCGAGTCCTGGGTTCTAGTCCAGGCCGGGGCTCTGATGTAGAACATTACTTCGAAGTATGGGGAAAACCTATCCATTAGGCTAGTGGCTCGTGAAAATGTTTAATTTCTTTTCAATTCAGAAGAAAAAAATAAGAATAATAATGACTATATAACTATGAATCTGCCCTGAATTATATTTATGTTTGCACTAATATAGTCCTAAAATATAATCTTTACTGTTTTATTTTTGGAGGGAGGGGTGCCCAGGCCTTTTTTGGTCAGGGGATAGGGCTGCCAGGAGGGAATCCAGACTGTCACTGTGCTGACAAGGTTGCATAGTTAGTGTTACTGCTACAAACTTAGGAATTGCCTCAGTTCTCATGAATAGAGAATGATTTTCCCCCTCCCGGTTTGAATATCAAGCAGCCATAAAAATAAGCTGTAAAGGATCAGTTGCACCGTGGAGAGCTCACCAGAGGGTGTGTGTATTTCAGACGTGGTGCTAAGCAACTCATAATTACCTCTGTGGGGAACTGGCTGGGATGAGGGAGGGAAGTGAGGAGAGAGGAGAAAGGAAAACAGGTGATGTGTTATGCTGGTGGGATGTAGCTTAGGCTTCATTTTCCTTTTTCAATCCCATGCAATATTTTATTCCTTTTACATATGTATTCATTCCTTTTTCTCTCCATACCCACTTTCATTTCCCACCTCTATAAAGCAAGAGTTCTGATGCATATTTTTTTTTTCCAAAATGAGTATTCTTTTGCATGCTGGTATTTTAAATATATGTTTAATATGAGACTGAATGAATATATCCTTCTGGTTCTTATATTTTCATGAAGGGCTGTGTTTTTAAGATCTCTCCATGTTACTGTGTGGATCCACACTTATTAATTACCTCTTTGTCCTTCCAGTAACAGGCATTCGGTGTCCAAGTGTTCTAGAGGGAGCTTTCAACGTCCCCAGGCACTGATAGTGGTTTAGGTTGTTGCTGGAAACATGGAAAGATCAAACAAATGTTAAACGTGCCCAGCCCTGAACCAAATTCCTTAAACCCTCATATAAACTCCATAAACCCACCTCCTCATTATGAACAGACACATCTCCCTTCTTGCTGTCCATCATGAGAATACTACAGCCTTCCCTATGTACGTTTCCCTAATCAATGCTTTGGACGGATACAGATCACCCCTGCTTCTAGTGTTTATTTCTTCGGAATTCCAGCTGGCCCTAGCTCTTGACGGTTTGGGGCAGTCTTGAGGGAACTCCCCAGCAAACGCTGGGCGGACTGGACAGACCACTCAGATTTGCTGCCAACTCCCTTCCATCACAGACAATGCTACACAGGTCTAGAAGAGTCTAGATCTGGAATAATGTTTTTTTAAGATAAATGACCAGTAGCAAGATTGCTGACTCAGTAGAAGCACTATGTTTTTCTCCTGGCAGCTGAAGCAGTCTAGACTCTCCCTGGCTCCCATATCATCTCTCCCGTTGGTACTATCTAGCTTTCTAGTTCATCAGTTTAATAAGGATACAATGAGGTCTCATTGTCATTTCAATCTCAGCTCTCTGATAACTAATGATTTTAAATGTGTCTTCATGAACTAATATGTTAGTTTTAGGTATTTCCTCCTCTGAAAATGACGACGCCACCCTCGTCATGTATTAAATCCCCCAGATGTCCGTGGGTCTGCCTCTGAGCACTCTTTGCTGTTCCACTGATCTTCTTTCCTATCCCTGCACAGACTCCACGTTGCATTTACCAAACTGGTCTTGTAATATCTTTATGTCTAGACGTCAAGTCTTCCTTCTATGCCTTCTTTCTGTTTTTTCTTTTTGAGACAGGGTCTAGGTCTGTCTCCCAGGCTAGAGTGCAGTGGCACGATCTCTATTCACTGCAACCTCCGCCTCCTGTATGCCCTCTTCCATTAAGATTGACTTCGCTTTTTGAGGACTATATGCCTCCGTATCAATTTTAAAAGTTTCTAGAGAATCCAAAAAAGTAAAATCAATTAGAATATTTATTTTTTTCCTTTATTTTATTTTATTGTAGAGACAGGGTCTCGCTATGTTGCCCAGGCTGTTCTGGAACTCCTGGGCTCAAGCAATCCTCCTGCTTCAGCCTCCCAAAGTGCTGAAATTAGAGATGTGAGCCACAATGCCCGCCCCAAAATCTTTATTGTAATTGCATTGCATCCATTCATTGATGAAGGATTTATATCTTTTAGTGTTGTCTATCTGACAGCATAGAGCAAAAGAGTCTTCTTGTTTCCTGTGTATTTGCTATGCTGTATTGAAAAAAGACAAGGAATGAAGAGATTTGGGCAGAACAGAGAACCAGGCAGGAGCCGTGGCAGAAGGGACCCTCTCTGTGCCCAGGACCTGATGAGATGATGGCCAAGGCAAAGCTCTGGCTTCTTCACACTCATTCTGGGCCAGGCAGGCCAGGCAGTGGGCAGTCCTTGCAGGCACTGTCGCATTTATTCATTTCCTTCATCAGCCCTGTGGGGCAGCTGCTGCTATTTCTGTTTTACAGGCTCAGTAGTTGAATAATTTGCCCAAGACAAGTTGCGAAGACCGAATTTGAAACCGGTGAACTGAGGTCAGGGTCTGTGCTCCCACCTGTGATGACGGCCCACCTCCTAGGTTGCTGTTGTTGCTGTGCAATGACGGAGGAACTCCATCCATCCACTCTGGGCTTTGGGGTGTATTTTCACCATAGCCCCCTTGGCCTTATGGGTGCTCAGCTTGCCACTTGGAGCTGCTTTTGCAGGAACCCCAGGTGATGAGGAACTCCAGCCCCTCGGCCCCTGCCTAGCCCCAGGGTGGAAAGCCAGCCAGAAAAGCAGTGCACTCCCAATGCTAGCCACACCTCCTTACTGCCCTCTCCATCTGAGCCAGGAAGCCCAGCCATCAGGGGCTTGTGGTCTTGTTTGTCCCACATCCCACTGAGCAGTTTGGGAAACTCTGCGACCCAGAATTTCCCTTGAGACTGGGGGTTGGGACCAGGTGATAATTCTTATTCTTCTTCTTTTTTCTTCCTCCTCCTTCTTCTTCTTTCTCCTCCTCCTTCTCTCTCCTCCTTCTCCCTCCTTCTTCCCCTCCTCTTCCTCCTTCCACCTCCTCCCCCTCCTCCTCCTCCTTTTCCCTCCTCGTCCTCCTCCTCCTTCTCCTTCTTCTCTCCTCTTCCTCCTTCTTCTCCTTCCATTCCTTGTCCTCCTCCTCCTTCTCCTCCTCCTTCTCCTCTCCTCCTCCTCCTCCTTCTCCTCCTTCTCCTCCTCCTCCTTCTCCTCTACGCCTCCTCCTTCTCCTCCTTCCTTCTCCTCCTCCTCCTCCTTCTTTTTTTAAAAAACATGGTCTCAATTTGTCATCCAGGCTGGAGTGCAGTTACGTCATCATAGCTCACTGAATTCCTGAACTGCTGGGCTCAAGTGGTCTTCCTGCTTCCTCCTCCAAGTAGCTACCATGCCTAGATAATTTTTTCTTTTTTTTTTAGAGACAGGGTCTCACTCTGTTGCCCAGGCTGGAGTGCAGTGGTGCAATCTCGGCTCACTGCAACCTCCACCTGCTAGATTCAAGCAATTCTCCTGCCTCAGCCTCCTGGGTAGCTGAGACTACAGGCACACGCCGCCACGCCCGGCTAATTTTTTTTTGTATTTTAGTAGAGACGGGGTTTCACCGTGTTGCCCAGGCTGGTCTTGAACCCCTGGGCTCAAGCAATCCTCTTACCTTGGCCTCCCAAAGTGCTATGACTACAGGTGTGAGCCACCAAGCCCAGCCAAGGACCAGGTGATAATCCTTAAACTCAGGGACCGCTCTAGGAGGAGGGCAACCTGGGGAGGCCTGGCCCTAGCTTCAGCCCAGCCCATGAAGTGACCTTAGTTGGGCAGGTGGCTGGGCCTGTCTGGGCCTCCATTTCCTCATGCCATTACCCTTGGCTGGTCTTTCTTTAAATCAAGGGGGAGTCGGGGAGCTGACTAACTCCTGCAGAGTCGGTGCTGGGCACTTTATTTCTGTCACCTCATTTAATGCTGTCAGGATGAGGTGAGGACTTGATAATCCCCATTTTATGGAGGGGGAAACTGAGGCTCAGAGAGGTGAAGTAACATGCCCAGGATCACACAGCTCCTAAGCAGCTGAGCCAGGATTTAAGCCCAGACCTATCAGATGGTGGAACAGCTGTTTCTTAGATTACTAACCCTGAGCCTTTGAGATAAGGGAGTGAGACCTTGAGCATGAGAAACAGATGTCTGTGAAAATAAGCCCCAAAACACACCAAGTTTGTCCACCAGAACTGCTCCTATGGCTCAACTGAGGAAATATTCACACCCCAGGATTTCCCTTCCAGGAACACAGCGACTTGCATAAAGCGAGGGCCCGCCTTCCTGTCTTTCAACTGCTTGCGGGCTGGGAGGGGAAGCGAAGCGCATCCATTTGCAGTCAACAACAGCACCCACCATCTGGACGGGGAGGTGGGCTGCAGCCTGCAGCTTCCGGGGCTGTTGGGGGAGGCCTAATAGTGACAATAACTTCTCACCTGCAGGCAGGGTTTGACAGTTCACAGAGCTCCCTGGGGAGGATTGGGGGCCGGGTAGGGAGGATGGCTGGTAAGTTGTGGGTAGAGCGAGAGGTGGACTTGTGCGGTGAGGCTCCAAGGAGGGGAATGATGTCAACATGTACTGCTCCCCGCAAGCAGGGGGTGTCGCTGGAGCTGGCGTGGGGCTGCCATCTCCCTGCCTCTGTCTCTCTGCCTCCGTTCTCCCTCTTTGTGTCGGCCTGTCTGTTAAGTCTCTCTCTCCGTCTCTCCATCTCTGTATCTCTACCCCCATCTCTGCTGTTTCTGCCTCTTTTTGTTTCCTACTGAGAAATCTGCATGCGACTGTGACATGGAGCCCCAGCTGCTGGAAGTGCCCTGCCCAACCTAGGTCTGGCCTGAGACACCCCCTTGGCTCAGGGCTCTGCCAGGCTGGTGCCAAACTCATACATCCACTCATTCAGCCAACAAATATTTATTCAAGGCTTGCCATGAGCCAGGCCCTGTGCTCGGCCTGGGCTGGAACAGTGAGCGAGGCCACCCAGGTCCTTGTTCTCTAGGAGCTCAGGTTCTAGTGGCAATGCCCAGCCTCTGCTCAGGGAGCCCTCAACCCCACCCTCATCCCTCGGCCCCACACAGTGAATGAGTGGGAGCACCCCCAGGTGTGCTGAGCCCCAGATCATTTGCTTTCTACCTCTATGATGACAGCAGGTCAGAGGTTGGGCCACCCACGTACGTGGCAGTCAGAATCGGGAGTGGGGGGTTTGCCCAAGGTAGCTCACCCATTCAGTGGTTCTTTGAAATGCAGTGTCCCTGGATACCTGCAGGGTTGCCAGCACCCTGAACACTGGGGTCTCTTCCAGGAGGGTGGGCTCTGATGGGATGGGCAGAGACCAGGGGCAGACTGGGTGGGAGGATTAACTCCCACCCCCCAAAACAAACCCCCAATGCCTGAGGGAATGCTGGCCTCCTGAATGCCCCTCAAGGTTACAGGCAGCCATAGGGGTAGCTGTGGGAGGCCAGTGACAAGGAAGAGGGGAGAGGCTGGGGGCTCCTTCCAGGGCTACGCCAGCAACAGACTCTCCTCCCTTGCTGAGACAGAATGTGGGTGAGGGCTTTGCAATGAGGGTAGGGCATGGAGGTGACTGTCACTTTTTGCTGGCAGGTGCTCTCAGGACTATAGGAACTTTAGAGCCCTGCAAACCTGCTTATGTGTACTCTTGAACCTGCAGTTGGATCTGGAGGGGATCTCTGAAGCCACGTGGTCAAACCTGGTCCCATCCTCTCCCTCCCCAGCCATATTGCACAGAGAAGGAAACTGGCCCAGAGGGAGGCACAGAGCTGCCCAAGGTCACACAGCGAGCCAGAGCTAAGTCCAGATTGCAGGGCCGTGCCTTCCTACTCTTGAGATGCGGAGTGGGCCTGGTCCAGTCGTGCAGTAGAGGAGGAGACTGTGGTGCTCTGACTTGGGAGGTAGAGGATGGTGAACCAGCAGCAGATGAAGACACCTGTCAGGGAGGAGAGGCCTCAGTGAGCCTGGAAAGGGGTGCCAGGGAGTGAGGCAGCCGGGGCTGGTGGCTGCTGAGAGGGAGGAGACCCACCGTAACCACTCAAGAACTGCTGGGAAAGTCGGGCAAAAATGCAACCATTTCACAACCATTTCAAAAATGAAATAAAAAAGAACCAAATAGAAATATTGGAAATGAAAAACAGAGACCTTCAAATAAAATATCTACATATGCCTATTACAGAAAAGAAAGAGCAAAATAGAGGAATTTTCAGACATGCAAAACAACCATCACTCCCTCTATAAAGGATTATTATGGGAGGCACTCCAGCAAGAGGAAAAGGGAAAGTGTTGGGTGCAAGAAATGATAGTAAGTATAGAACATGACTTAGAAAAACTCTGTTTCAAGGAAATCTGTAACTGAAACACTATATACATGACAAATATTGAGAAGAATTCAATGGGCAATTCAAGTATACCAAGGGCTCTGTTGTATTGGAGAGGAAGAGAGGAGGTAACAGAATAATCCAGACCCAGTGGAAACTTTGTAGAGTGAAGTGTGCAGGCTTACCTATCAAGGTAACCCCTGAAAGAATAACAAGGTCAGCTATCGTTTCAAGGTGCATTTCTCCCCAACCATCAACCCCTGGGATTCTTCAGGCATGGACTCATGATTCTCCATCTGGAGACAGCCTCAGATGGCCTTACAGTCATAATTTCTGTGACAATTGATATAGTTCCCACATATTGAAGACCTAGTGGTTCCCACATATTCATTGTCATTGTTCATTTTGAAATCTGACAGGCCAGGCACAGTGGCTCACGCCTGTAGTCCCAGCACTTTCGGAGGCTGAGGCAGGTAGATCACCTGAGGTCAGGGGTTTGAGACCAGCCTGACCAAATTGACGAAACCCCATTTCTACTAAAATACGAAAAGTAGCTGGGCATGGTGGCATGCACCTGTAGTTCCAGCTACTCAGGAGGCTGAAACAGGAGAATTGCTTGAACCCAGGAGGTGGAGGTTGCAGTGAGCTGAGATCATGCCACTGCACTCCAGCCTAGGCAACAGAGTAAGACTCCACCTCAAAAACAAACAAACAAACAAACAAACAATCTGGTAAAATAAGTATGGGATTATTCCAATTTCGAGATGAATGAGGATGGGAGGAGCCAAGTGACTTGCTGGGTCATGGATGGGGCTAGGATTTGGACCCAGGGCTGCCTGGCCCCAGCCACTAAGTCACAAAGTTTCATGGGGCACTGGGAGCCAGCCCTGGTCTTGGGGCTTGTACCCGCTGAATCTAGGATGCCTGGGTTTCTAGTGACTCCTCTGAACAGGTTGAGTCTCGTCACTCCTGTCTTGGCCGTTTCTCTCACACACAGTCAGGCTGTGATGCCTCTCTGAGCTGTGGATGCAAGGAGCAAATAGAGCACATATAAACCCTAACCCATGCACTGCTCTTACCCCTTTGCTGGGATCTCAGAGGAAGAGCCCTGTGGGGGCCGGTAGCAAATGTAGCAAGCATTTCCTTCCTACCTCTATAGATCTCTGGAGATACCGTCTATGTCATGTGGACATCAGATCACATGATTCTGCCCTTCTGGTCACTGCTGATTGGACCAGAGATGCATGATGGACACCCAACTTGCAAGGTCAGGTAGAGTTATGGCAGCCATGTTGGGTAACCATTTGGGGCCATAGGTAGTAAAGGGTGAGTGGAGAGAGAATGAAGGAGTTTCCACAGACACTAGGTGAGAGACTCCACAGCTCCAGGAAAACGATGGGGAACGTATCTGCTTTGGTTTGGGTGGCTTTTTCTGATCCTGGTAGCAGCTCCCATGAAGGCAGCTGATATGTCTGGGATGTTCGTTCCCTCCAAATCTCATATTGAAATGTGATTCCCAATGTTGGAGGTGGGGCCTGGTGGGAGGGGATTGGATCATGGGGGTGGATCCTCATGAATCCATATCACCATCATGATGCTTAGCACCATCTCCTTGGTGATGAGTGAGCGCTCGCTCGGAGTTCATGCGAGATCTCATTTAAAACAGCATGGTGCCTCCCCACTCCCTTGCTCCCACTCTTGCCATGTGATATGCTGGCTCCCCTTTATCTTCCACCATGATTGGAAGCTTCCTGAGGCCTCACCAGGAGCAGATACTGGTGTTGTGCTTTGTCTACAGCCTGTGGAACCATGAGCCAATTAACCCCATTTTCTTTACAAATTACCCAGTCTCCAGTATTCCTTCATATTATAGTAACACAAACGGACTAATACAGCAGCCAGACTTTGCTGCCCTGGACCCTTGCTCTGAATATTTGAAATCAACATCCTTGACTTGAGCTAGCCTGACCAGAGTCCTGTGTTTTGCAAACCACCCTCTTCCCCACCTCCCAATACCTCCTGGGACAGACAACACAGCCCATCACCTCCCTGGTGCAGGGGCCTCACCTTGCAAGGAGTTGAAAAGTGCAAAGATGTAGATGGTGGAGAGGCCCAATGGGGTGAAGATGGCCAACCCCCATGTCACACCCAACAGGCTCGAGAGGCCCAGGATGGTGAGCACCTTCTTCCAGTTCTGTCCCCGCTCCTTGACCGCTGTCGCGCCAGACAGGGTGAAGATCTTCCAGGCCACCAGGGCCAGGACCACCATGCCGAAGAGGAAGGTGATGAGGAAATAGCCGTGGACAGTGGTATAGAGGGTGTACATAGCTGTCCCTTCACGGAACCAGCATCTAGAGGAGGGGACACCTGTGGTGGGACTGGGAGTGGTACCTCTGGCCAGCAAGCCCAGGAAGTCCCCTGGCTGAGCTTTTCTGTCTGTGTAGGTGCCTCTCCCATTTCCACCCATCAATCCTTGGCTCTCCCGCTGTGGGAGGGGCCATCACCAGACTCCAGTCTCTTTAATGCGAAAATGACCTCAAAGACATGTTTCATTTGCCCCATATTACACTGTGAAAAAACTGAATTAGTGGCCGCCTTTAAAATCAGAAACTTTGGTACAAATACCTAGATTTCTGCTTCTCCTATAAAATCATACACCTGGCAGCTCTGTGGATGCCCTCCTGAAGGATAGTAACTGGCCGCTAATTAGATGGGCTTGTGACTGCCAGTTCACTGCAGTCCCCACCCGGCCCACTGCCTGCACCTTTGTGACCTCCCCGGCTCCTGGGGCCCCTGCTTTTGAGGCCCTGGGGACAGGTCTAAGGCCTTACCAGCTCCTTTTAGCAGAGAGCCATGGGCCCAGTGATGAGTGCCCCAAGGATCCCAAGGTGGGAGTCTAGAAACAACTCAGTTCCACCGCCCCCTGCACTGCAGGGGCAAAGGGCCTCAAAGAGCATGTTGATCAGTTCCCCCATGGTGCAGATGAGGAGACTGAGGCCCTGGGAGAGATCGGGCCTGCCAAGGTCACACACACAGCAGACAGGGCAGAGCCTGGACTAGACCTAGGGCTACTGGGAATCACTGGGCAGGTGGTGGCCTGAACAAGGACACCTGGCTGGGCAGCAGGTGGGGACTGAAATCCAACACACCCTCCACTCTGCAGGCTGCACACCCAGCATGCGGACAGGGTGACCTTCTTTACTTTGCCTCAAGGTGCCATGTGGGCTCGAGTAAGGCATCCTGCCTGCTGGTCCAGTTCTCCCTCTCCTTTCTCAGGCCCCTCTCTCATTTCACTTCCTCTCTCTCTCTAGGCTTCAGTTTACTTCTCTGTGCCATGAGCTAGCTGGATCTGAGGATTCTTCTGGTCTTGACACATTTGGTCTAGATTTTCCTAGAAATCCCTCGTCTCCCCACCTCTCTCCAGCCCCAATATGCGGCATTGCCCCTGCTTCCACAGCCGCCACTCACAGCTCCAGAGAGGTGCGGTTCTCCCTGTCGCGGATGGTGTAGAGGCCATAGCTGTTGGCACTCCCAGTGCTGATGACCATCAGGGCAGGCAGGCCTGGGCACAAGGGGAAGCGGCATGGCATCACTGGGGCTTACTGGCACGTCCTCCTCCACATCCCTTCCAGATGGCCATCCTTCCAGCTCTGGGAGCCCCTCCTCTCTCTCCCCAATGCTATTTTCCTCTGTACCCTCGGGGTCGGCTGTTTATTCTGTCCATCCAGGCAGCACCTACCCCAGCCCACCAGGCTCAGCTTCAGGAAGTAGTGCCCGAAGTAGGTGTTGAAGACCCTGATGGCAAGCAGGTAGAGGTGGAAGGCTTCCAGGCCCATCCAGGTGAAGGCACAGAGCAGGAAGTAGTGGAAGACAGCCCCTCGGACCCAGCAGGCAGCATCAGACCCCTTTGAGCCACTCCCCACATTGACCAAGAAGGCCAGATTCAGGAGGAACAGGCTGCCACCCAGGGCCACATGGATCTTTGGGGCATCTTCTGACTTGAACCTCTGCCGGGAAAGCCTGGGGAGAGAAATAAGAGGCCCCAAGGGGCCACAGCTCCCATGGGGAGCGCTCATGAGGCATCCAGGCCTGTCCACCCCAAACAGCCCATGGCTCTCCACCCCCACTGCCAGCTTCTGCCCCTGCCAGCAGACAGAGTGGAAATGTCCTGAGATTCAAGTCCAGGAGCCTCTCATGGCCCGTGGGGCCCTGTGGGTTCCGGATCCTACCAACCTCATCCCTTGATCGATGTGAGGCAGGATAATAGGGAAAATGAGGCCGGAAAATGAGGCAGGAGAATAGCAAAGGGAATTAAAAGTTGGATAAAGGGCAGAATAGGCAAAAGCAGAGAATAGAAGCAAGGTGAATGGGGTGGGTGAGCAAGAAGCAAGATGAAAAGCAGAGGTTCAGCAGGCAAGACAAAAGTGATATAAAAAAGGGACCCTATGGCCAGGAAGATCCAGGCCAAACCGGTAAGGGGCAGCTCTTCAGAGATGGGCATTTGCATGAGAGAGAAAAAGTATCTTTCACATAACCCTGTATGATAATTAGCTACTTAAGGTTCATGCATATGGGCTGCATATCATGCATGTACTTAAAATTATGGGATGGAGGTGACGCACAAGTGCACAAGGGCTCAAAGTAACTGAACAACACACACCTATCAGTCAAAAGCCAGACACTGGCTAGAGATTAGGCAGCCTTGGGAAGAGAAGAAAAAAACACCCGGAATGACCCAACTACACCAAGGTGAGGCTGATCTCATTTTGCAAAGGTCAGCCCACTCTCCCCCTCTGAGAGTGGAATACTGCGTGGAATACACTTTCGTTGCTTTGCTTGGCTCTCTCTGTGTATCTCATCCAATTCTTTGCTCAGGGCACCAAGAGCCCGGAACTTCGCGGCACCATGCAGTAACAGTTGCATTAGCCAAACCGTGTAACTCGCAGTTTCCTGAATGCATGATGATTTTTCACACCTCCCAGACTCTGCCAGTGCTCTTCCCACTGCTCTCAATGCCTTTCCCTGCTCCCCAGCTCTTCCCACCTTAATTGCCTGACTCCTGTTCTTCTGCCTTTCAAACACCCCTTGGATGTTTCCTTCTGGGGAGGCCATCTCTGAATGCCCCTTAGCCTGAGCTGATTTGGACGTTTCCCAGCAGCATAGTGTAACTCCCCATTCTCTCCGTCCTCGGGTCTTTCCCATGCTGTGAACTTCAGGCCTAACCCTGGAGGGGCCATGGATTCACTGGTGAAGTAGATGGACAGGTGGGTGGGTGCATGAAGCCGAAAATGCAGTAGGAGAGTGAGGCTCAGAGAGGGATTGGAGGAGTCTTACGGGGTCACAGAGCAGGGCAGGGGCTCCAACCCTGGGCTCCAGACTCCCTGCCCAGTTACTCACCAGGCTCACCTCCCTCTCTCTGGAGCTCCCACTTTGAATTCTTAGCAAACCAGATTCAAAAGGGTTCTCAGTCGAGGGAGGGGAGCCGGGGGCTTCCTGGAGGAGCATCTGGGATCATGTCCACCTCACCTGAGATGCCAGGCCCCACCCTGAGGAGCTGGTGGCAATTCCTCCTGGCGCTCCAAGCCCCGCTCACAGGGTCCAGCAACATGGCCAGCTGGCAAGTCACACTCGGCTTGTTGGGGATTGGGACCATGTCCTAGGCCAGGGCTTGGAGGGTGGGGGTGAGGGGCACCACTTACACTCATGGGTTGGTCTGTGATGGAGTGGGTGGGCCTAGTAGGGGCTGCGGCCCGGGGCCAAATGCTAACACAGAGGCATATGGAGAGGGCAGTGGGACGGCCCTGGAGGCGGGGACAGGAGACCCAAGGGCTGCTTCAAGTCACTCCCAGGCACCCCCAGGAGGCTGGGGGACAGGACAAGCTGGGGAACTGGCAGCTTCCCTAGGCTCCTTCAAGCTGGCAGGTCCTGTGGGTCCCTCAGCCATGGCCTGGGCCCAGGCGAGTGAGGCTGCAGTGCTCTCTGCTGTTTCTGCCTGTCGTGCACTCACTCCCCCATCTTCTGGACACAGCCCCAGGTTTCCCTGAGGAATGCCCGTCCCCACTCTCAAGCACAACATAGGTCAGGGGCCAGGGGTTCTTTGTTAACTCAAACCCAAGAGCAGGCATGTGGCCTGGCCGGCCAATCTGTGTATTCCAGCCCTTGACCACAGTGACCCAGGCAGGCATGGGCACATGGTCCAAGTTAGACCAGTAAGACTCAACTCTGGTGTATACATGGGATAAAACTGCATAGGCTGATGCACGCAGACACGCAGACACATGCTCACACAGGGCCAGTTTCATGAGCACGTGACCTGTGTAGGGCCCATATGCAGAAGGACTTCATGTTCTACTGTCGCCATCTTGACATTCTTAAAAATTTTTGAATAAGGGGCCATATATTTTCTTTTTCTTTTTCTTTTCTTTCCCTCCCCCTCTTCCTTCCTTCCTTTCTTTCTCTCTCTTTCCTTCCTCCTTTCCTTCCTTCCTTCCTTCCTTCTCTCTCTCTCTCTCTCTTTCTCTCTTTCTTTCTGACAGAGTTTTGCACTTGTTGCCCAGGCTGGAGTGCAGTGGATCTCGGCTCACTGCAACCTCCGCCTCCTGGGTTCAAGTAATTCTCTTGCCTCAGACTCCTGAGTACCTGGGATTACAGGCATGTGCCACCACCACGCCCAGCTCATTTTTTTGTATTTTTAGTAGAGACAGGGTTTCACTATGTTGGCAAGGCTGGTCTCGAACTCCTGACCTCAGGTCATCCGCCTGCCTTGGCCTCCCAAAATGCTGGGATTACAGGCATGAGCCACTGCACCCGGACTTCTATATTTTCATTTTGGACTGGGCTCAGCAAATGATGTGTCCTGCACACACACACACACACACACACACACACACAGACATGAATGTGCATAAAAAATTGTGAAAACTGAGCAAAGTCTATGTTCTAGTCAATAGTACTGTACCACCAGCTACTGGTTTTGATATTGAACTCCAGTTGTCTAGGATGTATTCATAGGGGGAATCTGGGAGAAGGAACCACAGGACTCTTTGCACTATTTTTGCAGCTTTCTGTTTTATCTCAAAATAAAAAAAAAATTTTTTAAACCCTTCTTAATCCTGGGATTCATCTTAGAATACTTGGAAAGAGGAGATCTCTTTTATTTCTGCCTAAGCAGCTAAGGACCTATGATGCAATCCTGAGGCAGCCAGGGCCCCTGAGGGTGGTGAGGCTGCCCGATGTGACTGTCAAGGGGTGAGCGAAGCTGTGAGAGGCAGAAGGAGATCAAGTCCTGGGGACCTCTTTTGACTCCCCCTTGATTGAACCCTGCCTGAAGTCCATGCACCTTGGGTTTTTCAGTTACATGAACCCTATTTGCTATTTGCTATTCTCAGTTATGTGAACCACACATTCCCTATTATGTTTAAGCCAATTTGAGTTGAATTTCTGCCACTTGCTCCTGAATTAGCTCTGACACATTTCAACCCCCAACCCTATTTTGGGATGAAGACACTAATGTGTGGAGAGGACATCAGTCAGGGGCTGCACAACCTGAGTGCTTCCCACCCTGCCCTGCTGCCTCCCTTGAGGGTGGGAGAGAGACATGGTAGGGGGCTGGGGATCACTCACCTCAGGACAGCATAAAGAATAATGGTGAAGGCCAGGAAGATCATGGAGACCCCACAGCCAGCCTGGGAGATGCGTGTGAGGATGTGCACCGTGGACTGGTCCAAGGTGGGTCTCTGTGGGTGACCCAGGAACCGGGACTACGTCAGTTGGAGGCCAGGCTCATATACCCCAAGACCACCAGGCAGCCCCCTCCCCTGGGCAGGAGCTGGAAGTCCCTGGGATGGCTGGGATCAGAGTGGAGGGGGCTGTTACCAGGAGCAGGGCGAAAAACGTCAGGTGGTCACAGCAGCACACAGTCCCCTCAGGCGCGACCTTCGTGGAGCAGCCCTCAGAAGCCCAGTCTCCAGTGGGCCCTGGAGAGGAGGCCAGGGGAACAGAGGGAAAGGGAATATAGGGAGGGGAGGGGAGGGGAGTATAGAGGGGAGGGGAGGGGAACAGAGGGGAAGGGAATATAGGGAGGGGAGGGCAAGGGAGAGGAGAGGAGGGGAACAGAGGGGAAGGGAGTATAGAGGGGAGGGGAGGGGAACAGAGGGGAAGGGAATGTAGGGAAGGGAGGGGAGGGGAGTGGAGAGGGGAGGGGAGGAAAACAGAGGGGAAGGGAATATAGGGAAGGGAGGGGAGGGGAGTGGAGAGGGGAGGGGAGTGGAGAGGGGAGGGGAGTGGAGAGGGGAGGGGAGGAGAACAGAGGGGAAGGGAATATAAGGAGGGGAGGGGCGGAGAGTGGGAAGGGGAGGGGAGGAGAGTGGGGAGGGGAGAAGAGTGGGGAGGGGAGGGGAGGGGAACGGGGGGAAGGGAATATAGGGAAGGGGGGAAGGGGAGGGGAAGGGAGGCGAGGAGGGGAGGGGAAGGGAGGGGATGGAGGGAGTGAAGAGGAGAGGAGGGGAGGGAAGAGGAAGGCAGGGGAGGGACTCGACTAGTGGAGCCTGCCCTGCCCCACAATGCAGCCCATACCCTCCTTTCCTGTCTTACCCCAGAGAAGGTCCTCCAAGCCCTACCTTTAGTCGCATCCCAGAATACACAGGTGAGGGTCATGTTCTGAAATGAAGAGTGGAAGTCAGGAGAGAGGAAAAGGGAAGGCTGGGGGAGGGCAGGGGAAGCGGGAGGACGGTGTGCTCCCCCGAGGCCTAGCGTGAGTGTGCATTAGGTAGAAGGCAAGGTTCACGCCCATGGGCCACACAGAAAAATTAAGTGCATCATTTGATGAGCCCTGGGCCTGCGTGTGGAGGGCACGACTGTGGTGTGGGGCTGTGGGCGGGAGGGTTTGCTGTCTGCATGCATGTGTGCGTGCCGGGGAGCACGGGTGTGGAGGGTGTGGAATGCCGTGGGTGTGCACGTGGGCTTGCCAGGTCCTCATGTGTGCCTCTATGGTGTGTGGCCTTGGACCCAATTATGTGCATGGCCCTAATGGCTCCTCCTGGGTGACTGTGGGAGGGTAGGGGACAGATGTGTAGTGTCCCATGCAGGGCCCATAGGCCCAGGTGTGCCCACCCGCCTGTCTGCCCTGCAGTGACTGCCAGGCCTGGGCAGGGGACTCACAGGGGGTGGACGCTGGTGGGAGAAGACAATCTCCAGAGGCTCAGCCAGCTTGGTGACACGCATTTGTCCCACACTCAAGCCCACCAGGTGATTATTCAACACGCTGCTGCCATCTCCCAGGCCGAGTTGGGGGCCCTGTGAAAGGGGAGATCGGGGAGCTAGGCTGCAGAAGGGGCCATCCCAACCCACCAAGGCTGGGGTTCCTAGGAGCCTCCAGGAACCCATGGCCTTTTGCTTGGAGGGCAGAGTTAGGGAACAGGGGACCAGGGAGCTAAGCAGTCATGGGCAGGCTCCTCCCTGCTGCTCCCAGTGGTCTCCTGCTTGGGCTGGGCCAAGCAGGTCACCTGGCCGCAAAGCTGTCCACGTGGCAGCTCTCCAGTGCTGGCCTCCAGAGTTCCTCTGCCCTCTTAACTAGAAGGAGCACGGGGCTAAGATCAGCCAAGAAATGGAAGTCAGCGGGGAGGACAGCGTGCCCCTGAGGGTCTTAGCGTGAGTGTATTCAGTAGAAAGGGGGCTGGTGGGGGGAGCACACCAGCCCTCAGGGGTACCCGTGTCTGCACAGGAGTGGATGCACACCTCTGGGTGCACATACCTGGTACACACATGTGCAAGGGCATGGGTACACTTGCTAGTGTGGATATGATCACAGTTGAGCACATGGGATTGTGCGTGCACAGGAACAGAAAAGGACATGCATGTTTGTGCACACACGAGAACACACAGGGCACATGAGCACCCTCAGGATACACAGACAAGCCAAAGGGCACTGATGTGTGGGGGTCAAACATCTGAGAGCATGTGACCAGTGTGAGTCTGAAGGCCATAGACTCTAGCGACAGGGGTCTGGGATGACCACGGGCTGCGTTGGAAACACTAAGAGGCTCACTATCTGCTCCGTCCCCATCGGATCCCTCAGGAGACTCCAATGATAGCGAGCTGTGGCTGGGGCCTCCAGAGGACCTAGCACTTAACCTTGGAGCTTCCCTGAGTCCTCACCTTGAAGAGAGTCCCTGAACCGATGTCCAGAATGGTGATGGCCAAGCGGACCTCAGACCTGTTGCCTGGCAGGGATCGAAAAAAGCTCTTGGGAAGTCGCACCCTGTCAGGAGGCTTGTTCTCATCCTTCATCACCTGCCTCGGAATCTACAACCACAGACACAGCAGCTCCCATCAGTACCCAGCCCCCAACACGAGTCCTGCCACTCCCCCAGCTGGGAGGGGAAACAGGCACACTGGGCAGGGGGCAGCACCTAGGACTGTCAGCTCTGAGAAGCAGGACGCCTGGGACACAGTGCAAGCTCTGCTCATCACAGGCTATGCGTCCCTAAAGAAGTTATAGCCCTTGTGGAGCCTCGGTTTTCCCAATACAGAGAGTAGAGCTAAGCTTGTGCCTGTTTGGGCATCTGACGCCTGGGCAAGCTGAATGTGCAAGTATGAGGACGGCTGGAGGGCCTGTGCTTTTGGCCAGAGCCCTAACAGTCCCAGTGTTTACACAAGGCTTGATTGTGACAGTGTCCGACTTCTGACTCAGGAATAAATGGAAATAATAAAACTGTCAGGAAGGAAGTTCAGGAAGCAAGAGAACAAGGGCAGAGAGGGAGGACACACACATTTACTCTGAATGTGAAATCCTGCCTGCCTAACAACAATACCTTTTTTAAAAAACAAAGAATCGTCAAAATATTGAAATACATTTCAGTGGTCATTGTGAAGCATGGCGGTTTTTTTTTTTTTCGTTTTTTTGTTTTTTCGTTTTTTTTTTGAGATGAAGTCTCGTTCTTGTTGCGCAGGCTGGAGTGCAATGGTGCAATGGCACTATCTCAGCTCAGTGCAACCTCCGCCTCCCAGGTTCAAGCGATTCTCCTGCCTCAGCCTCTCAAATTGCTGGGATCACAGGCATGCACCACCACGCCCAGCTAATTTTATATTTTTAGTAGAGACAAGGTTTCACCATGTTGGCCAGGCTGGTTTCGAACTCCTGACCTCAGGTGATCCATCCGCCTCAGCCTCCCGAAATGCTAGTATTACAGACGTGAGCCACTGTGCCCACCTGCAAAGCATGTTTCATTCATTTTCTGAGCTCCCTGTTCCACTAAGGGCTACAGCCTGACCCACCCAGGGCCTGCCTCAGAAGCACCCCATGCCCACTGGCACAGGGGGTTTATGGTTGGAGCTGAAGGCCCCAACTTTCTCCTTCCCAGTCCAGACCCTCATCGAAAGGACACGTGGGTGATTTCTGGGGCCAGTGCATAACCCATGCAGAGGGCTCAGCTGCTTGAGTGACATAATAAAGGGTTGAGAAAGAATCTATCTTCCATTTCCCTTTCTCCAGACAAACCTAAAAGTACCTCAACGCTAACCAACTCACCTTGCAGCCTGAAGTTCCACCACCACATCCATTTCTTCCGAAAGGCAGGAGACTTTCTGAGCCCTCGCTATCCCAAGCATTCGCTGTGCATTATCTCATTTGCTCCTCTCATTCATCTTTTGTTTGTTTTGTGTTTTGTTTTGTTTTTGTAGAGATGGACTCTCACTGTGTTGCCCGGGATGGTCTAGAACTCCTGGCCTCAAGCCGTCCTCCTACCTCGGCTCCCAAAGTGCTCAAATTGCAGGTGTGCACCACTGCACCTGGCCATGTGAATCTTGAAAGTGGGCAATACCTTCATCTTTTTACAGACAGGGAAACCAAAGCTCAGAAAAGTAATTTGCCCATGATCGCAATGGCTGGTCAAGAGCAGAGCTGGGATTTGAATCCAGACCAGCATATACCCAGAGTCTGTCCATTGAACCCTTTCCCTCATTTCAAATACATTCCCTCAGTAGAAGAGCTCAAGGAAATTTTAGGCTTGGAGGAGACTAGAGCTCATTTTACAGACACAGCTCTGCCAATTGGGATGTGGGAGAGAGACAAGCCCTAATGAGCACCAATCACAGGATATAACTCTCTTAGAGTTTTGAAATATATGTCCAAGAAAAATAGGGTCTGAACCAGCCAAGAGGGCTGGGGAACTCTTCACCTGAGAGGGCTTCAGAGAGAAGTAGAGGTCTTCTGCGGTGTTGGTGCTGAGGTTCTGGACCAAAGCCTTCAAAAAAGTCATGTTCACCTTCTCGGTCAAACCTTCCTTCACCAGATGGGCCTCGAAGTTTAGCCAGTATCTGCAAAGGGCCAGGGATGGGGGGAGGGTAAGATCCTGCAGACTGAGTTACTCACTCGTCAGGCTCTTGGGGTGAGAGGGCTGACCCAAACTTTCGAAGTGAAAACCCTGGGATCAGGGCAGGAGGAAGGAAAGTGGCTTGGGGGCCGTCCAGGCTGCTCCTGCAGGATTCCCGCTAGGCATCCCTCTGAGTATTTTATGTGTTTGTCTTTTTTTGTGCATGTGGTAAAGTGCACATAGCGTAAAATTTACCATTTTAACCATGTTAAAGTGTCCAATTCAATGACATTAAGTAAGTCACAATGTTGTGCAACCGTCACACTATCTAGTTCCAGAACATTTCGTCACCCCAGAGGAAACGCATACCCATGAAGCTCTCCCCTCCCCCTTCCCCCGGCCTCTGCGGTCACTCATCTGCTTTCTGTCTCTGAGTTTGCCTATTCCAGATAGCTCACGCAAATGGAATCATACCACATGCAGCCTTTTGTTTCTGACGTCTTTCACTCGGCATAATGTTTTCAGGGTTCATCTATGTTGTAGCGTGTATCAGTATTCCATTTTATTTTTGAGATGAAGTCACACTGTGTCGCCTAGGCTGGAGTGCAGTAGCGCAATCTTAGCTCACTGCAACCTCCGCCTCCTGGGTTCAAGTGGTTCTGCTGCCTCAGCCTCCCGAGTAGCTGGGATTACAGGCATGAGCCACCATACCCAGCTAATTTTTTGTATTTTTAGTAGAGAAACATGGGGTTTCACCATGTTGACCAGACTGATCTCGATCTCCTGACCTCAAGCAGTCCGCCCACCTCAGCTCCCCAAAGTGCTGGAATTACAGGCATGAACCACTGCACCTGGCCTTATTTCTTTTTTTAAATTATTTTTAGTAGAGTTGGTGTCTCACTCTGTTGCCCAGGCTGGTCTTGAACTCCTGGCCTCAAGTGATCTTCCTGCCTCAGCCTCCCAAAGTACTGGGATGACTTTGGGCATGAGCCACCGTGCCTGGCCCCTGTATTTTATTTCTTTTTATGGATGAATACTATTTCATTGTATGGGAAGATCACATTTTGATTATGCCTTCATCCATTGAGGGACATTTGGGTATTTTCCTCTCTCTCTCTTTTTTTTTTTTTTTTTTTTTTGGCTACTGTGAAAAAATGCTGCTACAAATATTCATGTACTAGCTGTTTCTGCTTCTTCTTCTTCTTCCTCTTCCTCTTCTTCCTCCTCTTCTTCTTTTTTTTTTTTTTTTTTTTTTTTTTTTGAGATGGAGTCTCTCACTCTGTTGTCCAGGCTGGAATGCAGTGGAGAGATCTCGGGTCACTGCAGTCTTCACCTCCTGGGTTCAAGCAATTCTCCCACCTCAGCCTCCCGAGTAGCTGGGATTACAGGCGTCTGCCACCAGGCCTGGCTAATTTTGTTGTATTTTCAGTAGAGACAGGGTTTCACCATGTTGGCCAGGCTGGTCTCAAACTCCTGTCCTCAAGTGATCTGCTCCCCTCAGCCTCCCAAAGTGCTAGGATTACATGCGTGAGCCGCCGTGCCTGTCCCATGTATGAGCTTTTGTTTGGAGACTTGTTTTAAATTCTTTTGGGTATATACCTTGGCAGCACAAAGAAGAGCCTCTGAACAGCACTAGGGTGCTAAGAAGCTACTGGATCGGCTGCAGGTGGGAATGGAAGCATTTTCAGGCCACCGAAATAACATGATCCAATGAGATGGCTGTCCTAACACCAAGCCTGAGAGCACAGGGATTTTACTCATTCCTTTAACACATATTCATTAAGTACTAATACAAGCCACATGCTTTTCTAGGTATCCCAGAAGAGTTATGGGCAACTTTGATTAAGAGTGGGAGAAGGAAAGAGAGGCAGAGATGTTTTTGGAGATGTCTCCTAAAGATGTTGTGTTCTAAATCCCTTCATCTCCCTCACCCCCACATCTAACCAGTCTCTTGTCTTATTGAGTCTACATCATATCATCTCCCCCTTCCATCTCTCCTTTGCAAGTACACAATGCCAGTTGCTGCTGGTGGTGCTGGCTTGGCCCTCACTCCCACCCAGAGCCCTGGTCATGTCTTCCTGCATCACCACCCCTGTAGCCATCCCTGAAGCCTGAGCAATCTTCACAAAATGCAGAATTGACTATACTCTACCTGCGCTTAAAATATGTCATTGCCCTGCCACACCCCTGCCATTGGTATAGCTTACACAACCCTTCACACCTTAGTCTCTGCTTTTATTTCCAGTCCTATCTCCCACCCATCGCATGTGCCCATTGTCTCTTCCATCCCCACGCAGTTTACGTTGTTACAGTTCAAAGCATTGTAGTTATCCCCCATTACTCTCAAGTTCTGTTGCCTGTATCCCCACCATTGCTTAGATCCAACTGGAAAACTCCTATGCACCCTTCAAAGCCCTTTCCAGGTTTCCTCCTCTGTGAAGCCTTGGCCAACTTCCCTCCTCCAGGCTAACCTGGCACCTTGTCTGCCCTTCTGTATACACTCTGGAGTCATCATTATTTGGGTCTGTGTCGGTCCTTCCACAACTCCCAAGGGCCAGGATAGGAGTGGATTCATCTCTAAATCCCCTAGATCAGTAGGGACCCCAACTGCCAGAATGGGGGTGTTGGGTCAGGGGGACTGCGGTGTCAAACAAGGTGGAAGGGTCAGATGGCAACAGCATTTTCTGGGGCCATGGGGTCAGATGGCCCCATCCCTTCCTGATAGGTCCCCTTCTAGCAGCTTCAAATTCCCCTTCCAGCTCAGAGGGCCCCCTCACCTCTGCAAGTTTTCCACATTGCAGGAGTTGCTGCCCGACTGGTTGCACTTGGTGAAGCACGAAGCCTTGTCATTCAAGTTGAGGATGTCGTACTTGTCTATGTTGTTGCTCCCCAGGCAGGGGTTTCTTGGCTGTTCAGTGGTCTTTTCCTGACCTGAGGAAGGAATGCCGAGAGTGTGAATGGGCTGGATGAAGATGGGCAACAAGGACGAGGATGGGGGAAAGGAGCTGAGGCTCCAGAGTCTGGTGGTTGGGCTGGAATTCCAGCTCCATACATCACACTAATGGTGCACTTGAGCAGGATGCAGACCGTCTCTGGGGCTGTTCCCAAGGTAAAAACAAATACCCCCATCTCCCAGGGCTGGTAGGATGCTTTGGAAAAAGCATGTACAAAAGGCTTGGCACGTGGCTTTGTAGATACAAGGTTTAATATGTTTGTGCTATTACTCCTTTACCCCTTCCTCCACGGAGTCTGCCTGGCTTTTCAGTTATTCCACATCAGACCTTCCAAAGCCCTTGTAACTGTGGCCTCCTGGTCAAACTCTTGGATGTATTCTGTCTTGGTTTGCCTCATTCTCCCGCATTCACACTACAACCCTCACAGCTACTTCCTGGGACAGGTAGAAAATACACCAAACCAAGGCCCCTGGAGCAAAATGACTTGAGAAAGGTTACTAGGTAGTTGGAGGCTGCTCCGGGAGTAAAGACCAGCTTTTGTCACTTTTAGTTCAGTTCCCTTTCACCTAATACAGGGCAGGAAGTGGAAGCTTTGGGTCATCTACTAGCTGTATGTCCTGAGGCAACTTAAACTCTCTGAGGCTCAATCTTTTGCCAGCAAAATGGAGCTAATAATACGTTCCTTGCCAGTTTTGGGAAGGGTTGGAGATAAAGGACATAGCTCATTGTAGGTGTTCAAAGAGTTTACCACCTTTAACGGTTTATTGCACAGCCTTCTAGAAATTTTGCAGAAGGTATGCATATGCAAGTATTTATAAGTACATCTTTTATAATTAAAAATGTTTTAATTGATTAAAGAGGGTTCTCACTATGTTCACTATGTTGCCCAGGCTGGTCTCAAACTCCCAGCCTTAAGCGATCCTCCTGCCTTGGCTGCCCAAAGTGCTGGGATTACAGGTGTGAGCCACCGCACCCTGCCAATACATCATTTTAAAAATTTACACAAATAAGGTCACTTAACAATATATCTTTTTTTTTCTTTTGAGACAGAGTCTTGCTCTGTCATCCAGGCTGGAGTGCAATAGCATGATCATAGCTCACTGCAGTTTAGACCTCCCAGGCTCAATTGATCCTCCAACCTCAGCCTCCCAAGTAGCTGGGGCTACAGGCACATGTCACCATGCCTGGCTAGTTTTTCATTTTTTAATGCTGTTTATTTTTATTTTTTGTAGAGACAGGGTTTTGCTGTGTTGCCCAGGCTGATCTCAAACCCCTAGGCTCAAGCGATCCGCTCATCCTGGCCTCCCAAAGTGCTGGAATTTATAGGCATGAGCCACCACGCTTGGACTAGCAATATATCTTGAAGAACTTTCCACCTCATTCTTTATATAGTTGCAAACTATTCCGTTACATGGGCATTGCAACACTTTTTTTAACCAGTCCCCTCTTGGTGGATGTTGTTTTTCACAATTTGCCATAAAAATTCTTGAGTGTGCATCTTTCAGCTTGTGTTGAGAACTCACAGAAAACATTCCTAACATAGGACTTTCTGTATCTAACTGTATGTGCTTTAAAACACTGCCAGGAAGGCTGGGCGCGGTGACTCATGCCTGTACTCCCAGTACTTTGGGAGGCAGAGGCGGGCAAATCATGAGGTCAGGAGTTTGAGACCAGCCAGCCTGGCCAACATGGGGAAGCCCTACTAAACATACAAAAATTAGCTGGACGTGGTGGTGGGTGCCTCTAATCTCAGCTGTTCAGAAGGCTGAGGCAGAAGAATTGCTTCAACCCGGGAGGCGGAGGTTGCAGTGAGCCGAGATCTCACCACTGCACTCCAGCTTGGACGACAAAGAGAGATTCTGTCTCAAAAAAAAAAAAAAAAAAAAAAAACCAACAACAAAAAAAATTCCTATTATAGGACTTTCTGTATGTGCTTTAAAAAACTGCTGGGTATTATTGAATTTCCCTCCAGAAAATGGTGTACCTATTTACACTCTCACTCAAAGTGGGTAAGAGTGACTACTTATTCACATGCCTATTATTCTATAGTTTACTAAACTTTTGAATTTTTGCCAGTCTGAGAGATGATATTGAATCTTATTTTCATAAGGATTTTGAGCATCTACCTGTGTATTTGTGGCCACTTATATGTCTTTTACTCTGAATTGCTTTGTTGTATCCTTCTCCCGTTGAGGACGGGAAGTGGGTCTTGGCCCTGTGTCGTCACTTTTCGGATTGCCCCCCAGGGACTGTTAGGAGAGATCCCTCTGCAATGGGTGGTGCTGGGGGGTGAGGCGGGCAGCGGCTCATTTGCTTTCCATTTTTTATTTCCCTCTCTGCTTTTTGATTTTTAAAAACTCATGTCCAGTGTTACTGTCATATTTTAAAAAAACTGTTCATTTTTAATCATTAAGACAAAAAAATACATGATAAAAATAATGGCTGAATAAAGAGTAACAATACAGTAAAAAAATAACATTTTAGAGTGGATTTTGTAATAGTGGACTCTATATGTGATAATTTGTTTTAGATAGCTTATAAAGGAACTGTAAATTTCTGTTAGTTTACAAAGATATTTATGATGCACTGTTTAATAGGAAATGAAAATGATAGATGGGCATGCATGTAAAATGATCCATGTTTGCTTTTTAAATAAAGGGGAGAAGAGGGAGAGGAGGAGGAAGACAGAAACAGGGAGAGGGAAGAAGAGAGGAGAGGGGAGGAGGGAATGGGAAGGGAAGGAAGAGGACGGGAGAGAACATCATCAGCTTGAGGGCAGGTGCCATCCTCTGCCATCCCAGCCCTGCTCTCATGAATGAGCGCAGGTGCAGGCAGCCCCCTGGTGGGTGACATCAGAGACTCCCTCCCGGATTGCCATGAACTTCACTGCAGGCATGTTAGTGAAGCTCTTGGCAAGCACCCTACACAGACAGGATCGTTAAATATCTTTTCCGTGTTTATTCTTTGAAGACACTGCAAGCACTTCATGTAGACGAGGAGATGCTGTGTTAGGCCTGTGGGTGGGATAACGCTCCCCTCCTCTCCGGAACCTCTGTGCTCCAGAGCTTGGCCTCCATGGGCTGCCCCATTTGGGGGTCAGCAAATGGGGAGTGGACTGGAGATCAGAGGGCAGGAGGAGGGCAGGGTGGGCACTCACCCCCAACCCGCATGGCTCCTTCAGCCCCTGCTGGCTCACCACGAGCAAACCACCGCCATTTCCCTCCTGCAGCCACAGTCTGGCTCCAGAAGCCCAGGGGTCCACTCCCTCCTGGGCCCTTTAGACCTCAGGGTGCTGAAGGCCGCCCCAAGTGCCAGCCTGCCCAGCGACCACCCTCCTTGCTCCCCGTGCTCTGCCCACACCTTTGTCATGTGTCCCTTCATGCCAGCCCCTCCATTGCATCCACCCCTGCTCAGTCCTAACAGCTGGGTCTCACATGCGAGTCCCCACCACACTGTGTCACTCCTGCAGACTGTCAGCCTATTGAGGGCAGGGGCCAAGTGGTACCAGCAGGAGCAGAGGGCACCATCGCTGCTTCCTGAATGAATGAATGGGCAAATGGATGAATGGAGACTAACACATCACTGTCCACACAGGAAGTGTGTAGACCTTCCTGTGTGTAGACCTCTCAAAGCTCCTCGCTCGATCAAATGGCTGCTGTTCTGCCCCAACCAGAGCGCCCACATCACCACGGGGGAAACAGCATCGCCTGGAGGAGCCTTGAAGACCCAACCAGCGATGACAACTGGGGCCTGAGGATGCCCATGAGCCCTGGTCACAGCTGCCATCGGTGGCTCCATTCATGCATCCATCAAGGGCTGCCCGGTGGCCTGCTCTGTACCAGGACCTCCCGGGGCCACTAGGAGGACAGTGCTACCATCTCCCACCCTTTTTTGAGCCAGGGACTGATTTACTCCATTGAATCTCCCAATGGTTGAAGAGAAGACGGTTCTTTGAAGCCCAAAGCAGTTGATCTGTGTGGCCAAAGTCATGCGACCACACGCTGGACACACAGGGAGATGGACATGCAGGCCCCTCACTGAGTCAGGAGCAAAACGAGAGCGGCCCGCCAGGCCCCGACACAGGAGTACTGAGGAGGGAGCACTAACAGGGAGCACCTCCCTCTGTCTGAGAGGGTTGCTAAGACACCACAGAGGCCAAGAAGGGTAAGTGGAGCCGCCTAGGTGGGCAAGGGGTAGGGGGACAGCTTTCCCGGGAGAGAGGCCAGTGAAGGCAAGGCCTGGGTACTTCCACGGCCTCTGGAGATGCACCACATGTTTGTGTGTGAGACAGGAGAGTGACAGGGAGGAGTGTGGATCCTGGCTCAGGCCACTGAGGACCAAGGGGTCGTGGCTGAGACTGGGAGAGGGAGCCGGTGTGGGGTGACATGTACAGGAGGAGAGGGCCAGAAGAACGAGGTGACAGACTTTCCTGGCCTCAGCTTCCAGAGTGTCCGAATACTGTCCCCAGGATGCCACAAGCCAGTTGGAGAATTGCCTGCCCAGGGCCGACCCCTGTCCCAGAGCCAGGGCTGTCAGGGAGACACAGCCCAGGTCGGGGAGTCAGGGAGCACCCTCCGACCTCCCCTATCTCCAGGGCACTGTGGAGCAACAAAGGGAACCTGAGACCAGTCCTGAGCAAAGTTTAGTGGAAGGAAAGGACTGACCCAAAGGGACAGGGCTAGAGGAGGTGATGAGGCGGCCACGGGGGGTCTCGGAGGACACGTCCCAGACATTCCAACTCCTCACCCTCTCTAGTCCTTGCGTCTGTCCCTGGATCCCTCCCTCGGCAGGGCAGGGTTGGCCAAGTGTGGCAGGAGGGGATGAGGAGCCAGCTACTCACCTAAGGTCGGGAGCAGGAGAAGCGGGAGCAGGAGAAGCAGGAGCAGGGATCCCAGACCCCTGGGCGTCGCCATCCTTGGCCAGCCTTGCCCACGCCACCAGAGCCCTGCGGCTGTCTGGCCCTCTGGCCCCAGGCTCTGCCGAGCTGGCCTGCCCCCACCCTGCAGCCCCACCGCTCTGGCTTCCTGTCTCCTCTTTCTCACCCTTCCTGCTCAATGGCCCCATCGGTTGGGTTGTGAAAGGTTAGCGTGGGGAACTGGGTAGTGCTCCCAGTCTCACCGCACCCTGGGTCCACCTGCAGAGGGAGCTGCTGAGCCCACCCAGATATGTGCCCCAGGGCCCCACTGGGGTGGATCTATGGGGCCAGAGGCTGGGTGGCCATACAGGCCTGGCTCAGAGCAGACCCCTGGGAACTGTGACGAGCACAGGCTTTGGAATCAGACGCATGTACTCAGACCCCTCCTCTCACAAGCTGGGAGCCTCTCTGAGCCTCAGTTTCCTCCTCTGTAAAGTGAAGATGGCAATGGGGCTGCCTCCTAAGGCTGTGTCAGGGTTTGATGAGACCTGCAAGAACCTGGGCACAGAACCTGGCTCTGGGCATGAGGACAAAGACCCGGATGGAGCCTGTGGCTTGAACCAGGCTGGAAGGCGTGGGAAGAGAGCAGGAGCTGACCCTGTGGCCTGAGCCTCCCCCACCAGCCTGGATAACAGGACGGTCCCACAGGCAGGGGAGCGGGAAGACAGGAGTGTGGCCCCGGGGGCTGGTCAGGTCTGGACTGACATCCGTCCTGGCCACTTCCTGGCTGGGTGACCTTGCATGCACTGTCTGTCACCCTGAGCCCCCGGAGGTGTGTGATGAACTCACGGATAACGCAGGCGGAGCCGCTCAGCCAGTGGATGTGGCCATGACATCGCCTCTGATCATCAGATCTGTGAAATTGTTGTCTTCACACCCTAGCTGGTCACTGATCGGGTGTGGGGGCGGGTGGCAAACACACCTGGGCTTCAGCCTAAAGGAATTGGGGCTCCAGCCACTCGGGCTTCAACTCTGGAGGCCCCACAGATGCACTGTGGATGAGGTCATGGCCACTTGGAGATTGGAAGGTGAAGGGCATCCCGCCAAGGTGTGTGGTTGCTGGCATCCCCCTCTGGCCCACGGGGCTGGCACTAGCCCTACTTAGCCTTGGGATCGAACTGGGGAGCCACACGGCCCCCGCTGGCCTCCATTTCCCCTTCCTCCCTCTCAGTGTCTCCTGCTGAGCCCTTTGGGTCTGGGAAGGGGTAGGGAGGGGATGTCAGGGTCACTCATGGGGTGGAAGCAGGTGGGAATTTAGCATGGAGCAGCAGGTCAGAGTCCAGGGCTTCCTGAGCCCCAAAACCTTCCCCTGCAGGGAGGGCTGCAAAGGCAGATAAATGGCTGGGCCTGCCACTGCGCCACACCCAGCCAGCCAGCCTTCTCCGGGAAGACCTGCAGACCTCCCTTCCAGGAAGACCTGCAGACCTGCCTTCCAGCTGCAGGTGGGGGTGAGGTGGGGCAGTGGACTTGGATGTGCCGGGCCATCCTGGCGCCTGGGACCTCAGAGAGGCTCGCAGGGACCAGTGCGTGAAGAAGGGTCTGGGGGTGAGTACAGTGGAACTCCGAGCACCCAGCCCACTTGGGAATGCAGGCTCAGGGCACCTGGGGGGAGGGCAGGGGAAGGTCAGGCAGGGCTGGAAGGAGGGCCACCTTTTCCTATGACCCCTTCCCTGAAAGGCCCCATGGGGACCAAGGACTAGCCTGGAGCCACTCACAGAACCCTGAGACTCCCCCCAATCCCAGGGCCAACAAAACCGTAGTGTCCCTTCCTGCCACCTCCTGCCCCGGCTTCTCCCAATGGCTCCAGTGGGCGGGGCCTCAAGTCCTCCAGCCAGACCCAGCCAGTATTCAGCCCTCGGCTACTCCAACCCATTTCCCAAGTTAAAGGGACGTTTCCAGATGCAGGCCTGGCCACGTGCTGGCAGAAAGGGCGGCCCCGCTGTCCAAAGCCCCACAGCCCAGGAAAGTGCATGATAAGAACCATCAGGGTGAAAGGATCAGCACGGAGCTGCTCGTGCCCCGTCCAGGGCCTACCCGAGAAGGTGAGACCCAACCCAAGACCCCTCCCCACTACCTGAGCCAGCCTCAGATGCAGAAACCAGATGTTTGAGAAGCAGGAGAATTGCGGAGGAAGGGGGCTGGGTCCTTTCCCTCCCTTCTGGAGGACGGGGGAGTTGCCTCAACCCCCACCCCAGGACCTAACCCGGCCATGGGGCTCTGAGAGACACCCTCATGGAGACCTAGAGGCCTGTAAGGAGGGAAGCTGGCTCTGATCCCCCTGGGCTGCCCAGTTCGGACACTGGGGTAGGGGAGGCTTGGGAAGGTTTGGCCTCTGTCCTTTGGAGCTGGGGGCATAAGAGGAGCCCCCCCGCCACCTGCAGAAAGGTGGGGACAGAGGTCAGTGGAGTGAGTGGAGGGAGGGTTGGGAGAGCCACAGGGCACACGGATTCTTGGCCCCTGCAGGTCCCAAAATCCCACATTCACGCCCCTCAGAGGGCACTGCCAGTATAGGCCCAGCTGCCTCACACCCAGCCTGTCCAATCCAAGACCCTGAGCCTCTTCCCCTGCTGAGTGGCCAGGGGAGGAGGGAGGAGCCTACAGAAGGGAGAGAGTGGGCTGTGGGCCTTGGGGAGAACTTTGGCTGCACTGAACACAGTGGCAAGGATCCATTGCGACTGCCCTCACCACAGGGAAGATGGGAACCTGTGTGATCTGCCTAACCTGGGCCTTAGGAGGGGGAGGAGAGATTGATTTGGTGAAACAAGGTTAAAGGCAGGGAGGGGAGAGAAGTCCGGTGATTTAATTATTGCAGCCCACCTGCTGCAGAGTGGTCAGTAAACTGGTTGCATAAATCCCAGGACCAGGCAGCTTTTCACTGTAATCTCTTTGGCCAGATGATGTTTTGGATTCGCCAAAATCAGGGGATTTCAAATCACATTCTGGATTTCCCATTTCTCATAAAAGGCAGGTGATCTGGCTATATGGGCCCTCATCCCTGCAATGCAGTGACCAGCTGGAGCTGATGAGCAGCCACCCCCTCAGCACAGGGTTGGGAGTCTCCAGTTTGCCACAGACCCCACCACTCCCCATTGCCTCCCCAGCACAGACACCAAGTTGACATTTATCTTCCCCTTTGCCCTGGTTTCCAGCAGTCGATATTTTTTTTTTTTTCCCCACACACGGCCCTCTTCTCTCTTTCATGTTTCCTGATTGGCCTCAAGGTATTTGCATCAGTGACTGTTTTAACAGAAGCTTGGTAAAAAGCTCAGAAGAAAATGACCCAAAACGCTTACGCCAGTTTGCTAGGTGATAACAACAGCTGATTTTTATTTTTCTTGATTCTCTCTACAGTTTCCAAGTTCTCTACAATGAACATGTACTTCTTTTCAATATCAAAAGACAAAAGAATTGGTACGTAAAAAGAACATCCTTCCCATCTTTAAGGTCAAGATTAAACGCTGACTCCTGCATGAAGTCTTCCAGGATTCCCAGCCAGGAATGATGGCTTCCTGTCCCCGTGCCTGTAGCTCCAGGAGCTCTTGCTTCATGCACGCCTCACATACCAGACTGAGGGTTGGCAGGGGGAGTGTCCAGGTCGGTCATCTGTGTCCCTACCACCTAGCACAGGCCAGCGATCAACCCGTGTGTGTTTGCTGGACAGAATTAACCATGATGGGCGGCTGAGGGTGCCTGGAGCTATTTGCGGGACTTGGAGAGGATCCCTTAGGAGTGTCACACTCTAGGCCAGTGTCACCAGAGGAGGTCAGTCTCAGTCCTTGGAGTGCTGGGATGGAAACCAGATGGGACTGGCATGGTCCACAGTTCTTGCCACAAGAGGGCTTCAGAAGAGGCTGAGGGCCCCTCTCAGGCATGTGCTTGGTCAGGGTGAGCAAGGGCAATGCAGCTCATACAAAGGCCCAGATGGACAGAGGGACCTAGCCCAGCCCAGGCATCAGTCCTGAGCCTGGGTCGGGGCAGGCCAAGGCTTGTGCAGTAGACAAACATTTACAGCAGACACCAGGCAGCTCCTGGAAACCACTCCCCGAAACATAGCATTGGAATCGGGGACCCCAAGCTGTGAATGAAGGAGCAAGGAGGCCCTGGGAGAGGAGGAGAACCCCAGGGAAGATGGAGGGAGGACTGGGAGGCTAAGGGCGGGAGGGGGCCTAGGCTCAGAGGTAGGCGAGCTGCGGCTGTGCTCCTGGCAAAGGGCCTCTCCTCCGCCAGGGCTCCGGCCCTGAAGGTCTGCCCTGGGCCCCATTCGCCCTGGGTGCCACCTGAGGTTAAAATGACAGAGGATGCAGAGCACCCTCAGGGTAACCACGAGAGACAGAGCAACTGGAGCCATGTTTCTGTCCTAGGCAGGGGCACAGGATTAAGGATGTGCCGGACCCTCAAGATCCAAGGCCTGGCCCCCCAGCAACAAGGGCTGGACCCAGGGGTTGTAAGGAGAGACCAGGCCTCCACCCGGGTTAGGACAGATGTGAGGACAGTCCCCTAGCCAGCATGGCGGTGCGCTTCTGGGCCCTGTGGGAGCTGAGTGAGAGCCGAGTAGTCCCCAAGGCCAATTCAAAAGCCCAGCCCGGGAGTCCGTCCACCACGGCAACAGCCCATCTCTCATGGTCGTTGGGCCTTCCCAAGTGTCTGGCTGACTGGCCTGGGGCTGGGCCTGGCTCGGGGGCCACAGTCAGTGTGCAGCGAGGCCGCATCTGTGCTTCCTCACACAGGCAGGTGGGCTGGAGGCCTAGATGCGGCTGGATGAGGTGCTGCCCGTGCTGATGGGGAGCCTGGCGCTGTCTGAGTTGCTCTTCAGAGGGGAGGGGCCACCCCGGGCCTGTAGCCGCATGGACCAGTACCAGAGGAAGATGAGGAAGCCTGCGGGCAGTGAGGGCACGGGGTCAGCAGGTGGGGGAGCCCTGCCCTACCCGTCCTCCTCTCTCCCCAGCCACTGTGACTCGGGTCTGCCCCACCTCCCCACCAGTGTTTGCCCAGCACGTGCTGTTGGGCACCCATGGGACCCAGCGAGCACCTCCTATGAGCCAGGCACTACGCTTAGTCCCCGTGTGGCCTCTCACTGTCACAAGCTTCCTGCAGGCCCGTCCTATTCATCACTATTCTCTTTTGTAAACAAAGAAACTGAGGCCCAGGAGGCCCAGGTAAGGGAATGTGGCTGAGCCAGGGCTCAAACCGTGGTGAACAGGCTCTGGAGCCCACCCAGTTAAGCACTGTGTGATTTTGCACCCCCCAAATTAACCGCACTATGACGTATTCACAGCTCAGTAAATGTCTGTGTGAATGTACACGCCTCACTTACAGTCCTGAGTCTCCTCATCTCACAGGCAGGAACGAAGGCTTGAATGTTAAATAACCAAAATTTTGGTAACATATCCCCACCACCAACTCCCAGCTCCCATTCTACGGTGACCTTGTATGGGAGGCTGGCCTTGTACCCCATGTGAGCCCCTGGGCCTGGCCATAAACCTCCTCCCATTCTGCACGGCCAGGAACAGAGGGGTGTGCACGCCTGTGTGTGCACCTGAATGTACACACATAGATATAAGAACAGGAATGGACCCTGTTGGCATCAAGCCAGGGCCCTCACAACCCCGCCCCGGGATCCCACCCCTCCACCCCTGACCTGCTGCCCTCTGGCCACGCTCTCCCTCACTGTCCTTCCTACACACAACTGGTTCCAACCTCAGGATCTTCGCTCTTGCCTCTCCCTCTGCCTGGAGCTTCCTTCCCCTAGACCAGGCCTCCTGAGTCTGTCCCATGCACATGACCCCATAGGCATTTGTGAAAATGCAGATTCTGATGCAGCAGGGCCTGGGTGGCCCAGAGGCCGCATTTCCAACAAGCTCCCAGCAATGCTGCTGCTGCTGGTCGTGGACCACACCTGGAGTAGGGAGGCCCTCCATCTCTCCAGGGCGAGATCCTTCTCTTGTCTTCACACATCTCCTATCCAGAGAGGCCTCCCTGGCCACCCTTCTTAGGGGGTCCCCCACCCCAGTCCAGCCTCTGTGCAGCACGTACTCATGACGACATCCCTGCTATCTGGGACCACCTTTGATGGCTACATGCTTGTCTGCTGACGCTCAGTCTTCCCCACTAGAGCTGAGCTCCATGAGAACAGGGCCCACACCCAACCAGCTCAGCCATAGCCCTGTGGCTTTGCACAGGGCCTGCACATAGTAGGTGCTCAATAAAGACTTGTTGACCGTGGCCTGAATGTCCCCATTTTATGAATGAGATGGGATGACTGAGGCCCAGAGAAGGGAAGCCTTCAGGTTCCCTGGGTGGTCTCTTCCCTGCCCTGTGCTCCATGTGTAGGCACCCTGCCTGGGCCAAAGGACGGGTCTTCTCCTTACCTTGGAAGGAGGTGATGATGCTGAAAAGGTAGAGGATGACAAGCTGGAAGGTTCCAGAAGCAAAGGAGAAGAAGATCAAGGCCCAGGGTAGGCCAAGGACCAGACTGAGGCCCAGCAGCGTCAGCACATGCGACCACTTTTGGGTGTGGGGGCGCAGTCGCAGGATCTGCACCACCATGGTGCCTAGCATGGCCATGTTGAACAGAAACACCAGGCTGAAGAGGCCCAGGTTGGTGATGTAGCTGACCAGGGAGTCCCGGATCCAGCACCTGCAGGCAAGGGCGGGAGGGCTCAGTGTGCAGCCAGCAGGGGCAGCATTTCCTGGGCTGTGGTTGTCATGTTTGTTTTCAGGATTATCTACTGTTTACAGCAAATACTGCTTGTTTTCTATTTACAGTGTTGATGTAATTTTAAAAATACATTTAAGTTAACCAGTCAGATTGTTTAAAGGAAAATATCAAGTAAGTAATAATACAGATAGTACAAAAGTGAGGCAGATATCACTGGGTCACAATGTGAAGAGCTGAAAATTTCAAAACCACTGAGCCAATGGGAAGGATTCCTTCCCAGCCTGGAGCTCGGGAACCCTGGCTTCCAGGCTGGGTTCAGGGGATCCACAGGCAGGGCCACTGCCAGCCTGGGTGAATCGGGTGAGTGGAGAAGGACTGGACTTCAACCACACTCATCTCCTGCCTTTGAACAGCACACCAGCCCTCAGTGCGGCCAAGAGTGGATCTCTCCCCTCCCTGAGCCTCCGTCTTCCCATCTGCCTGGGGAGACAGAGAGGTGCTGCTGAGGAATGTGTTGAGGCTCATCTGCTCCCACCCATACCCACATTCATGCACGAGGAAACCGAGGCTCAGAGAAGGGCCAGGGCCTGCGCAAGGTCACCTCGTGAGTGAGTGGTGGATCCAGGCCTTTTCTCACCCTCCATGACTCAGACCAGTGCTCCGGTCACTGCCAGGCCAATTCCTTGAGGAGACTGGAACCCAGGTGTCTCCTGGCCAGCAGGACCTGGGCCCGGCCTGCACTCTGGCCTCTGCACCCAGAGATCCACCTTCCTGCCCCCACTGCACACAGCCACTCACATGGAAGGGTAGATGACGCTCTCTGGAGTCCTATGCACAGCCAGGATGATGGGGCCATAGTTGTCCACATCCACCAGGGCCACCAGCGTCACCAGAAAGATGGGGAAGCCTGAGGGTGGCAATGCATGTTGCTCCACTTCCTGCTCTCTGAGGCCTGCCCCTTCCCTCTGAAGTGTGGGCTCCCGAAGCCAACACAGCCCCATCTGGTGGCGAAGTTCCCCCAAGCTTGGACCCTCCCCCTCACCTTTCCAGTTCGGGTTTCCTATAAGGGGAAGCCATCTCCTCCGACCTTAGCCCTGCCCTTCATCGCCCTGGGGGCCCCTGGGAGAAAGGCCTGTGGGTCTCTGCTGCAGGGCTGGATGTCACAGGGGAGATGGGAGGGGCAGAGAGTTTAGGAGGGACAGCAAGAGTTCTGCCATCAGGGGACGTCTGCACTGGGCCTTGACCTCGTCCATTAGGTGGAGATTGGAAGCTCCCTCGAGCGGGCTGCCCACCTCCAAACACAGTGTCCTCACACAGAGACGCCTCCAGAGGAACTTCATGCAAATGGGGGAATGGACAAAGAAGGGGTCCAATGACAAACCCACGGGGAGCAGCAAGCTGGAGTCAGGGGCATGCAGAGGTTGGGGGTCTGTGCAACGTCCAGAAAGACTTGTGGCATCATGATCCCCTGGGCTGTAGGTCTGACAAAAGGGGGCTGAGCCAGAGGTGAATTGAACAGTCATTGGCCACGAACAAAATGCCGAAGCCGCAGGGAATCTGTTACCCAAGGTCCAGGGGGATCCTGAGGCAGGGCCACTGCCAGCCTAAGTTAATTAAATGAGTGGAGTGGGACTGGATTTCAGCCCCACTGATCTCTGAACTGGGTGCCTTTGAGCAGTGCACAACCTGCACATTTACACACCGTGGCCCTGCTCATAAATCCCCTTTGCAATGGAGTGAGTGATGTGGAGAATTTGGAAGTGTTTCTTGGGGACAGGGCTCACCACTTCTTCCTAAAGGGGACCGTGACCCAGCCAAGGTGAAGGACACCTGAGGATGAGTGAAGGAGGCCGGGAGGGAAATCACAGAGACAGGTGGAGAGGCAGAACCAGGTGCCCAGGTTTTACCAGAGCCAAGTGGGAGAGGCAGGTCTGAGGCACCCCCCATCCAACTTACCCCAGCCCATGGCGCTCAGCTTGAGCAGGTAGCCAGGGACGTAGGTGCCAAAGACCTCCACCACCAGTCGGTAGAGGTTGTAGCCCTCGAGGCCCATCCAGGAAAGGCAGGCGAGCAGGGAGAAGTGCAGGAAGATGGCGCTGGCTCGGCAGCCAGACTGGGAGCCCGTCAGGGCCACTGGCTCACTGAGCAGGAAGCTCACGTCCAGCAGGAAGACGGCCAGCAGTAGGTTCATGTGCACCTTGATGGTGTAGTCCCGAGGTTTCCTCCTGCACGGCAGGGGCACCCTGGTGGGCCAGTGTGGGAAGGTAGAGAGGGGAGTGTGCCCACATCTCCTCCAGGAAGCCTTCCCAGACTGCCCCCAAATCCGACACACACATGCAATCATACATGCCCCTTATCCTATTCCTGTGGCTGCAGCCAAGCTGTTCCCCACATCCCCCTGTGCACCTACTGTGTGCCCAGCACCCACAGACTCAGGCGCCATGTGCACGTTTCACAGAAGCCTCAGCCAGGCAGAGCGAGGAAGACAAATCAACCACGATAATAAACCAGACACCCCCAAAGTCAGAGAATGCCAAACACTTTGGCATTTTCACCGTGTTGGAGAATCCATGCCGTCCACGTTCTGTGTCTACCTGTCTGTCTGCACGACTGTGCACCTGTGAGTCTGAGTGTGGGCTGCACGCATCGGTCTGTCTGAGGTTTACAAGTCAATGTGTGCACACCCCACCTCCCACCCCCACTCCAGGATTCTACATGGCCCTAGAGGGTGCCGCAGAACATGCAGGTCCCAGCATCACCACCCTGGAGTCCCACCCTGCCCTGCCCCTAACTCATGGCACCATCTTGAGCTGGTCCCTTCCCCTTGAGACTCTCAGTTTGCCCATCTGTGAAGTGGGAGAATGGTGCCCTCATAGGGTCGGGTGAGAGTTACACTGACACAAAGCATCTGACATAGATAAGGTGCTCAATTCCTAAGGGTTCCTGTGCTGTGTCCTTGGGCATGTTTGTGAGCAGTTGGGTGCTGGGGACTTCTGCCTCCAACCCCAGCCTTCCGCTGGGCCCATCTCATCACCCAGCTGTCCTTCCTCATCACCATTACCTACTTAGTTCCCCGGGGACACAGCTGTGTGCACACATGACAGTCATATATGCACACACATGCTTGTGCCCACACATAAATACAGCTTCACCATCCTCTCCTCCTTCCTCGTGACTGGGGACAGTGAGAACTGAGGGTGTCTCTTCTCTATCCAAAAGGGTTCAGCACTGAGGGCAAGTGAACCCCAATTTAGGCCAAGTCAAGCACTGACAATCTGACCTCTGCCACTTCCCCACTGTGTGACCTCAGGCAAGTCACTTACCCTCTCTGAGTGTTCCTTCATAGGGCTGTTGTGAGGAAGAACTGAGTTCACATATGTAAAACACTTAGAACAGTACATGGCACGTGGGAAGTTGGACACACATGTTAAGAATGATCATTATCGCTTTGATATTATTCTGTCCACCCAGTGCTCCCACAAATCTGCTTATTCAAAGGCAGAAATGAAGATTCTTTCCTTTTTTAAATTTTTTGGTTTGCTTTCCTGTCTTACTCTAAGAAAGAAACAGATTCTTAGGTGGACTCCCTCAATTTTAAATGTTGACAATTAGCCGGGCGCAGTGACTCTTGCCTGTAATCCCGGCACTTCGGGGGGCTGAGGTGGGTAGATCACTTGAGGTCAGGAGTTTGAGACCAGCCTGAGCAACATAGTGAAACCCCATCTCTACTAAAAATACACAGGTTAGCCGGGCGTGGTGGCGGGCACCGGTAGTCCCAACTACTCAGGAGGCTGAGGCAGGAGAATCACTTGAACCTGGGAGGCAGAGGTTGCAGTGAGCCAAGATCGTGATACTGCACTCCAGCCTGGGTGATAGAGCAAGGCTCTGTCTCACAAAAAATAAAATAAAATATAAATACATAAATAAATAAAACGTTGACAGTTAAAATTTGTAAATGCTATGTTATCCAAACACCACAGCTCTGAGGAGGAGATGTGGCCACTAGGGGTCAGCATGCTGTACCCGCCACAGCTCCCCTAACCACACACACAGTTCCAGGTCATGCGGGTGGGCCACGACCAGAGGTGTGTGTGGTGCCTTGGCGGAGGTGTGTGCAATGGAGGGTCCCCTCCCCTGCCCCACCCCTTTCAGGCCTCACCTGGAGCAGAGGTAGGCAGCAATGGTGACGACGCAGGCCAGGGCAGAGACGACACAGCCCACGTAGGAGAGAAGGCTCAGGTAGTGCTTGTGCACCGCATCCACCTCCACCGAGGAGACCTGGCCCCAGCAGACAGGTGAGGGCTGGCCTCCGTGTCCCCCACCCAACCTGGAGGCTTGCCCTGCATGAGGGGCTAACCTGGGGCCCCTGGTGGGCCTCGGAAGCCTAAGAACCCCCTCTCCCAACTGAGCAGAATGTGGTCCCATGAATGCATTTTTCTGGAGTGGGGGCATCTTTCGATTTGACCACATTCTCAAGGGGCTTCCTGACACACAGAGGCCAAGAACCTCTCATGAGAGAACCCCTATTCTGTCCTGGCATTGATGATTCTTCTACAACATTGAACATGGGAATAGGTTTCCTGTGAGGGAACGAGATTCCCACACCCAGGGGTGTTCAAGCCCTAGGTGGATACCCACAGGCAGAATCCTGCAGTCCTGGGAGCGTGAATTCTGCGGTGTTGGGGGTACTAGAGGCCACCTCAGGGGCATCATTAGAAACACTCCTGGCCCCAGCACTGCCAAATCAGAACTCTAGGTGAGGGCCAGGAATCTGCATTTTAGCACATGCCAAAATTTGGGAATAAAGAGCAGGGTCTGTACGAACCAGCTCTTTCACTGACTAGCTGGTGGCCGCGGGTAAATTGCTTAACCTCTCTGAGCCTCCATTTCCTCATCTATAAAATGGGACAACAATAGAAGCTACCTTGGAGAGCTGTTATGAGGAATAAATGACTTAATATATGAAAAGTGCCTGCACAGAACAAGCACACAGCCTGGGGCGTGACTGCAAGGCGGGAGCGGGGACCCTCACCATCAACACTGCAAAGTAGGTCAAGTGGTTGCAGAAGCAGGATGTTTGGGTTTCTCTCCTGACGGTCTCACACCCAGCACTGCTCCAACGCCCCGGGTTGCTCACTGAGGAGGGGACAGCATGGGGCTCCAATCAAGTCCAGTCCTCCAGGACCCCACTGTGCCCACCCCCAAAAGCACGACTGTGTCATTCTTCCACCCGGCCTACTCGTAGCCTGTCATTGCTCTCTCTTCAAAGTCCACCTTTCTCCAGGAAGCCCTCGGTGATTAACCCCACCTCCCCCACCCCCCAGGACTCCATTTCTCTTTCAGATACTTGTCCAGCCCTGAGAGCCCTGCATACTCACATGTCGGGTCTTCAACCCAGAACACACATTGCAGAGTCACATTCTTCTGTAGGGACAAGAAAGAAGGAGAGTGGCTTCTGTTACACTCCCCCCCGCTTTACGGGCCAGGCAGAGGAAGCCTAGAACACAGTCAAGCCACCACCTGCCCCATTTGGACCTGACTGGCTGGAGCCCTCAATCAGGCAATTGTTTCGTTATAAAGACAAATGAGTCTGGAGGGAGGGAGAGGAAAGGGCGATATGGCCGAGGGGCGCTTGTCCCCTCGATGGCTGGTCCCCACTCACCGGCTGTGGCTGGTGCTGGAAGGTGAGCACCACGGGCTCCGTGAGGTTGGCTACTTTGGTATTCTGCACCACAATCCCCAAGACCTTCTCACCCAGGACTTGGCTGGAATTCTTGTCCTAGATACATGGGGTTAGGGGAAGAGCGTAGGGAGGGAGTTCAGGGCTGAGAAGAAGGGCCCAGAAGCCCCTTACTCTCTCTAGATAACTCTCTCTCCCAGTACATTGCCTTGAGATGCTGCGTCTCCCTCTGGAACCAATTTTGCCCATGTAGTCATTTACACTATAGTAAGAAGAATATTGCTTAGCCCTTTCACAGGGAGATTCGCACATTGCAGTGCAATTTCTAACTTTAAAAGGAAAGGCTTTGACTCCCAGAGGAAGGAGCTCATCTGCATGCCTTCTTTCCACCTCTGTCAGAAAAAAACTGCTTTCTCCTGGGAGGCATGAGGACCCCATACCTGGAACAGGGCTTGGCTGCTGAAGTCCACCAGGAGGAGTCTCTTCTCAGCCTCCCCTCTCCGGCCTTTCGTCCTCTGGAAGAGTGTTCGAGGCAGCAGCACCGAGTACTCCAAGATCTCGCTCTGCTCCTCCTGCAGAGGTCCCTTCAGGGCTCAGCCAAATGTGGACCCCCAGATCCGTGCCGCCTGCCCCAGCACACACACACCCATCCCTTCCTTGACACTGCCACTTCTAAGCCTATTTCTTCAGGAAGTCAAGCCTGACTCATGACAGCCCTCCTCATCCCTCCCTTCTTTGCTACCAGCTCTGGCTGGGGAGTCTCGTGGTTAGAATCCAGGACTCCAGGGCAAATAGCCCTGGGAGAACCACGTGGTTCTGTTCTGTTGTCTGGGGCTTCAGATGCCAGCTCTGCCTACAGCAGCCAAGTGGGGGATGGCCATGTGGGCAGTGTGGGTGGTTCCCAGCTAACCACAGCCACTCAGGGAGCAGTCTCAATTCGGGGGTGTGGCTGGGTGTAGTGGCTTACACCTGTAATCCCAGCACTTTGGGAGGCCAAGGCGGGAGGACTGCTTGAACCCAGGAAGCCAAGACCAACCTGGACAACAGAGCAAGACCCTGTCTTTACAAAAATAAAAAATATTTTTTGAGACAGAGTCTCGCTCTGTTGCCCAGGCTGGAGTGCAGTAGTGTGATCTCGGCTCACTGCAACCTCTGCCTCCTGGGTTCAAGCGATTCTCCTGCCTCAGCTTCCCAAATAGGTGGGATTACAGGCACTTACTACCATGCCCAGCTAATTTTTGTATTTTTAGTAGAGACAGGGTTTCACCATGTTGGCCAGGCTGGTCTCGAACTCCTGACCTCAAGTGATCTGCCTGCCTCGGCCTCCCAAAGTGCTGGGATTACAGAAGTGAGCCACTGCACCTGGCCTTACAAAGAATTTTTTCAAGCCAGGTGTGGTGGCAAGCCTGTAGTCCCAGCTGCTCACAAGGCTGGAGTGGGAGGATCGCTTGAGACCAGGAGTTCGAGGTTGCAGTGAGATATGATCACCCCACTGTACTCCAGCCTGGGTGACAGAGCAAGACCCTGTCTCAAAAAAAAACAGGGGGTGCATGGACAGGTGTTTAGGGGCTGCTCTTCTGTTCATACGGGTGGCCCCAGGAGACTGGGGTAGGAAGCAGGTCCTGCCACTGTGCCCACACAGGCTCCTCAATCCCACGGTTGAGCTACTGACTGAAGATGGCTATCCTCGGGCCTGGAACCTTCTCGGGAGGCCCCAGGGAGAGGCTGCGGGGGCACTGAGCTTCAGGGAGTGCTCACAGCCCCCACCTCCTGCCAGCCCCAGCCCAGCCCGCATCTGACCTCCTGCCGGGAGTGGATGTGCAGGTCCTGGAGGCCGGCTGTGGGCTGGAGCTTCCACACCGTGGCGTTGACCCGGTCCTCCTCGAAGGACACCGTGTCCCCCATGAATCTCACAGAGGTCAGCTTCGATTCCAGGCTCTGCAACTGCCTGGCAGGGAGGAGAAAGCGGCGGTGATGGTGGGGAGGGGGCCAGGCCAGCAGGGAGACCGAGGCAGGAGGAGACACTCAGACAGAGACACAGGGAAGAGGCAGAGGCAGAGAGAGGGGCTGGGCGGGCAGGAGAGAGTGGAGAGCAGACAAAAGAGAAAAGCAGGCAGCTGTGTGCGTGAGGGAGAGAAAGAATGAGCTGGGGGTGGGGTCAGACAAAGGAGGCGGGGGGCCTGGGAGCCACAGGAAGAGAGAGCAATGGGGTGGTGGGGGCTGTCCTGGGACTCCGCACTGTGGATTCGGGCCCAGCTCTGCCTGTGCCCACCCACTCCGTGGCCGTGGAGCGGCTCTGCCGTCTCTGAGCCTTGGTCTGCTGGGCTGTACCATGGACCACCTGTCCCTTCTTTACGTGGGGGAGGAGGGCTTGGGATGGTGGATGCAATGTTGGTTAAAGACTCAGACGGGAGAGGTGCTCAGCCTGGGGGGCTTGTGTTGACTCCCAAAAGGCAGAAAGATCAATCAAGGAAGCATTCCAGTCCCAGGGAAGGCCTCGCAGTGGCCCCCCGCTCCAGGTCTCCGCCATGCCCAGGTCCAGATCTCTGACACCTTCCTGGCTCCCCTCACAGCCCCAGGTGCCACACTTACTGGCTGGCGGGGGTGGCCGAGGGCCTCCTCGAGGCCTTCTGGGGATGCTTCAGGAACTGGTTGAGCAGCTGGAGGTCCCTTTTGAGCTCGCACATGTCCACCGAGGCATTGTGAGCAGCTGTGTGGGGAGGACCTGGGGGAGGGGTGGACAGGCCCCCGCCGAGGCTGCTGACTCAGGCCCCAGGACCCTCCCATTCTGCCCCCTGCCACCCTGACATGACTCTGAATGCCTCGATCTTGACTTTATAGAGGGGAAACTGAGGCTTCAAGAAGTAGAGTGGACTCTGCCAAGGTCACTCAGATGAGGCCAGCCTGCGGGGGCTGTGTCTTACAGAACCCGCCAGCAACGCCAGCCCCAGTGGGATGGGGTGGGATGCGCCTTGCTCAGCACCCTCTGCAGGCGTCCTTAGCTACACACACGGAGCAGGGAGGGTCCAGCCAGGCCTCCTTAGGAGGGATGTGGGGGGCTTAGTGGTTTGGTGGTGGTTCCTGGGACTCCACACCCACCAGCCTCCCTGACTCCAGGCTCGGGCCCCTCTGCCCAGGTAGCCTGCACTCAAAGGCGGCCAACTAAGGTATCTCCAGGGATTAGCTGGGAGTCAGATGAGGAAGACAGACAGTGGGGGTTGGAGGGTATACTTTCTGTGCCACTGAGGAAGGCAGGCCCTGGGTAGCCACATCTTTTGAATGCATAACCCAGAAAGCCTGGGTTTTAGGCGATTTGAAATCCCTGGTCCATGTTTTTTAAAAAAACCCTCTCCAGGTCAAACAAGACCAGGCTCAGTCTGGTCTTCAGAATGCCAATTTGCAACTAGGACCAACTTTGTCCTAAATCCTCCCAGGTTGCAGGGCAGACTCCCAGCCTGGGGTGTGGAGATCCCCCCACCACTGATTGGCCTGGCCCTGCCTGTTGCACTGGACATAGTCAGTTAGCCTGTAACACTAACACAATCAAAGTTCTGTGCCCTCCACTCCTGAAAGCCCTGCCTCAAACTCGAGGTGTTGGAAAGACGTGAAAACCCCCCAGTAAACCTTCAAGCTGCTTCTGATGCTCCTCCCTTCCTGGCCACCATTCAGCATTTAATGGTGCAGAATGGCAGTGGCCACATGGAACCTGTCACACTCAAGGGGGAAGATGCAGCTTCTGGACCTCAGAGTCAGCCCCACTGCTTTCCTGACCTTTGACCTCTCATGCTCCGCCCCTCACCCCCACCCCACTCCAATCAGCTGCTGGGTTCAAATCCTGGCTCTCCCATTGGCTAGCTGTGCAGCTCTAGGCAGCCTCTCTGTGCCCCAGTTTCCTCCTCTGTGAAAGGAAATAAACAGTCTACACTGATGCTGAAAGAAGAATTTTTCCCCTGGCTCTTGATCTTCAGTCCCTTTCCAGTCTCTGCTCTCCCACCCTGTTCAGACCTCATCCTCCTTCACCAAGACCTTCTCTGCAGCCTCACGATGGGCCCTTGCCCCTCCATCCTCACCCCTGCCTGCCCACAAAGTGACCATCAAGAGACAGTGAGGCCAAGCGCAGTGGTTCATGCCTGTTATCCAAGCACTTAGATCACACTCCTCCCCTCCTCAGATACCTTCACTGGCTCCCCAGTGCCTGTGAGCAAAGTCCAGGCCTCATGATCTGACATTGCGAGCCCAGTCCACTTTGCGTTTTGCCTTCCTTGCCTCCAGACCACTGCCCAGTTATTCCCTCTGCCTGGAAGTTATTCCCTCTTGCCTTACTGTGGAAGGAGAAGGTGAAGTTGGAGGCACTTGGCAGGCTGACATTCTGAGGGCTCCACCAGGAGGTGACAGAAGTGGCGAACAGTGGGGGGCCCTGGGCCAGGCTCTCCTCCTGGTGCTGGAAGCAGAGGAGGCTAGAGGCTTTGTCACTCAGCAAGAGGTCATGCTTGCCATAGAGAAGATGCAGTCTCCCAGCATGTCGGTCCCAGTAGAGGCAGAAATGGTAGAGGCCCCTGGGGTGAGGGAAGGATCGGGAAGCAGGGTGGGCTGCAGGGAAGGGGGCATGGACTGTGAGGGCCTCCTCGGAGTTCTCGATGGAGATGCGCAGGTCTGGCGTGAATTTGTAGTGGAGGCTGCTAATGTGTGTCTGGTTCCGCTGGCTGCAGAAGCGAAAGTCTTCCCTGTGGCCCCTGCCGTGAGCACCTGAGGAGGCAGAGGCTGCAGATGGGACCCTGTGGCAGGGGCTGACCAGAGGCATGGAAGGGACAGGACCTAGGCTGAGTACATATGAACTTGGAGCCTGAGACTCACACACATTCCAAGGGTCTACAAAAATGTATTAGTCTTTCCTGCTCAAAACTTATCAGCATCAAACTATAAAATGAGGAAACTGAAAACAAATAGTAATTTCAAAGGCAAAACATACTCTTAACAGCAATGAAGTATTTAATGAGGCCATGGCTGCCATAGATGGTTGTGCAGGTGGTACACTGCACAAGAAGGCTCTGGCTGCAAAGGTGAGTGGGACCAGGACCCCATCCAGGTTCCATACCCTAAGCTGTACACTGCGGGGCTGCACCTGCCAGAAGGAAGGAGTGTCTTTTTCTTTTCTCCAAGGTACCCTCTACTAACTGAGCTGTACCTGCCTAAAGGAGTTAGCATATATGCTGGCAGCCACCCTAGGCACAGGGACTTTTTAACATAAGTTCCAACAGCCCAGCGGAGCCCTGGGAAGACTTGCCTTGGACCAGGAAGAGCAGACTCAGCAGGAACGGTGTCATCTGCAGCAGCGACTGGGCAGTCATTTTCCTCCCACAGAGTCACTCTTGGAAGTCACCACCTGGAAAAGGCCAGGAGTGTTAGCTGGGAGTGTGGCCTGTGCGGTGGTTGGGCTGGCCCTGCAGAAAAGGAGGCCAGTGTGGCATGGATGTAGGAGGTGAGGTGAGGAGGCAAGTGTGGAAACAGCCCATGGACCTCTCCGTGCAGCCAGAAGCTGATCATCAAGAGGCAGTGAGGCCAGGCGCGGTGACTCATGTCTATAATCCCAGCACTTTGGAAGGCCAAGAAAGGAGGATCGCTTGAGCACAGGAGTTCAGACCAGCCTGGGCAACATAGGGAGACCCTATCTCTACAATAAATAAACAAAATTAGCCAGGCATGGCGGTGCATGCCTGTGGTCCCAGCTACTAGGGAGGCTGAGGTGGAAGGATCACTTGAGCCCAGGAGGTCGAGGCTGCAGTGAACTATAACTGTGCCACTGTACTCCAGCCTGGGTGACAGAGTGAGACCCTGCTTTAAAAAAAAAAAAAAGATACGCAGATGGAGACCCTGAGGCCCATGTGGTTAAATGACTTGCCCAAAAATGCTTCCAAGGTCAGGGGCTTTCCCTGCCTGCTCAGGACTGTAGTGCCTGGCAGGGAACCTGTGGCCCTGGCACTTGTAGAGTTGCCAGAAGACTTGGCCCTCCCTATGGCCAGCTTGCCCTGTGTCAGAGCTGGATGCCCACAGACACAGACAGAACCTCATCCTGTGTGGCACGGCAGCTGGCCACAGCTGCCATCTGAGTTTGAGAGAAACCAAGGCGGACTTTCAGAGTCCAACTAGTTCCAGTCTCAGTTCCACCTTTTACCCGTTGCAGGACCTAGTGTAAGTCACTCAAAATCGGGCTAATCAAAGTGCCTCCCTCCTGAACCCAGAGTGACGGCGCGATCTTGTCTAGAATCTGGTGTGAGTGTTCTACCTAGAACCGTCACCACCTTGCCCCTCCAGCCCCGGAGGGAACACAGACAAAAGGGGGTTCCCAGAGTTCTCCCCAGCTACCTCCCTATCATCATTCCTGAGACCTAGCTCAGAGGACACTTGCTTCAGGAAGCCCTTCTCAACTCCCTCCAGCGTCAGTCCCAGCCTCCTTTGGTTCCCACCACTGGCCGAAGCCCCTCCCACCCCCTCTAGCCTCCTCCAGGTAGTGGGAGATGGTGCATTCCCTCCTCCTTGGTCAGCCAGGGAGCACCTGATCTATCTCTGTGGGCAGGCCCTGGTTGTACAGAGGTTGCCGGATAAAGGCTGTGGGGATGGACAGTGAAGGAACTAAAAGATCGATGCATCCGCGACGCCCTCTACTGGAGCCAGAGGGGAAGGGCGCTTCCTATCATGACCGCCAGGGGGCGCCAGTTCCCAGGGCCCTGAGCATCTGGAACAGCAAAGGGACCAGGGTCTCTGCTGGGGACAAGGACTCGGTATTGCCCCGCCCTGGCAAGGATGGAGTACATCTAACCCCCCAAGCTCTCCATTAGCTGAGCGGCTACTATCTGCCAGCCTCTGTGTTGACCCGTCCCACCCCCGCATCTGCACTGATTCTCACTCCAGCCCTATGAAGTGGGCACTGCTGTTGATCCATTGCACAGATGGAGAACCTGAGGCCCATGTGGTTAAATGACTTGCCCAGAAATGCTCCTGAGGTCAGGGGCTTTCCCTGCCTGCTCAGGACTATAGTGCCTGGCAGGGAACCTGTGGCCCTGGCACTTGTAGAGTTGCCAGAAGGCTTGGCCCTCCCTATGGCCAGCTGGCCCTGTGGCAGAGTTGGATGCCCACAGACACAGACAGAACCTCATCCTGTGTGGCACGGCAGCTGGCCACAGTGACAGAGGCACTCATGGGCCACAAGCCAGAGAACACACATGGAGTCTGAGTTTGAGAGAAACCAAGGAGGACTTTCAGGAAGAGGTGGCTTCTGAACCGAATAATTGAGAGCAGCATTAAAAGCAGGAGTGTCCCAGGCAGGAGCTCGATGTCTCCTTCCTGGGCCAGTCTTCCCTCAAATAAACCTGGCCCCTTCGATCACGAGCCTATCCCCTGTGTCCCACCATGTGAAATGGAACCTCAATTTCTCAGGCCTCATCAATTCAGTCATACGTCAAATAGGCTCAGCATCTTGCCCTGGTGGCATCACAGGGCCCTTTGAGAAGAAGGATGTGGAAGTGTTTTAGGGAAGGGCACCATTTCCCAGGTTGTGATTTGTAAGCATTTTGATTCCTTTTGAAAATGCCTCCTGCCACCTCCGACCAGCGGAAGGAAACCCAACATCTGGGGACAAGGACTCCCAGACCCCTTCTTTCCTTCTGCTTCCTGTCAGTCTCTGTTGCTGTCCCCCTCTGATTGTCAGTCCAAATGCCACTTTCTCCAAGCAGCCCCTCACTGCTACCACCAGTCTCCACCTGTAAACTCGAAGCTGACAAATCATTTGGAGAATTTGAATCCAAGGCCCAAAGAGGGCCAGTGACCTACTGAGGTCACACAGCAAGCAAGGAAGGAAGGAACTGGCCAGAATCCATGCCTCTCCCTGGCTTACTGACCTTCAAAGTGAGCCTTCACTGCCAGTAGGCATGGCTGAAGGACAGAGCAGAACCACTGCCTCACTTCAGCCCTCCTGGATTGGCCCTTGAGAGTAAAGGAGGGGAGTACAGGTAGTGAGCTCCCCATCATTGGTAGGAAACAAGTGAAGTGACAACATGGGGTTCCATGGAAGAAATGCAAACACACACAAGGGACCAACTGTCCCCACCACTTCCTGACTCATCCCCACTCCACCTCAGCTGTTTGAACAACTACTCCAAGGTGGACAGCTCTGGCTCCATCAACATGCTTTAGGCTTGATGGGGAGGGGCTGCCTGGCTTCCTTTAACCTAAGGGGTAGACTCTAGAGCCAGGTTGCCTGGGTTCAAATCCTGACTCCCTCACTAGCTGTGTGTCCTTGGGCTAGTTACTCACCCTCTCTGGGCCTCGCTTTCCTCACTTGTAAAGAAGAATAAAGAAATCAAGCTCACCTCAAAGGTCATTGTGAGAATTGAAGAATTGATGCCTGTAAAGGGCTTAGAGGCAGGCACCATGAGTCTCAGCTAAGTAGCTCTACTTTCGAAATAGCTCAGCCCCTGGGCCTGTCACAGGCCCCTCCTCCCTGTTTCCCTCTCTTCCTTGTGGCCCCCAGCAGCCAGCTCACCCACCGGAGCACCTTGAGGGGAAATTCTTAGAGCATGAAGCTTCCTTTCCGGGAGAGCGCAATGGAAGGCCGAAACCCCACCCAGAAAACTTCCCTCCTCCAGACGCCCACTGGGGCAGGAGAGCTGGGCTGGGGACAAGGAAGTCGCCATGCAGATGGGGCCGGGGGGCACTGTCCCGCTTGTCTGCTTAGCGCCCTTCCTTCATCCCTGCCTATGCCACCCCTCCAGGTCTGCCCCCCACACGCACAGCTGCCAGCTGCCCACCCACCCACCCAGGCACCAGGGATGTAGCATGAGTATCCGCACAGACCCCTGGGACCTGACCTGTCTCTGCCTCTGGAGCTGCAGAAGCCCAGCGCTACAGGGCCTCAGCCATCAGGTGCTCAGTACCAAGCACGGCCCCACAGGCGAGGGCCTTGCCTCGGCTCACACAGAGCTAGAGGGAGTAGCTGAGCAGGGGGCATTCTAGCAACATCCCCACAATGATAATGTCAGTGGCGACGTCCGTGGTATCACACCAAACCCTCAGAACCACCCTGTAATGCTGGTCCCACTGCTACCATTTTACAGATGCGGACACTGAGGCTGGGGAAGGCTGTGTGTTCTGAGATCACATGGGCGTGGTGCCAAGCCTCCCCCTCCTTGTAGAGCTGGCATTGGTAAAGGCCCCGGAGATGTACATCCTTTCCAACCCCCTGGCTTTAGAATCCCCCCAAAGGGAAGGAGAGGGGAATGCAGAGTAGCACAGAGAATCCAGCCTGGGAGAGAGGGTGCTGGGGCTGAGGCCCAGGGAAGCCGCCGCCACCCCCAGCTTCCAGAACAGCCACCCTTGACTTCAGACCTTCCGTAAACACACACAGGACAGAACAGGCCGGTCCAACCTGACACAATGGGGGCCACATCATGGGGTTCCCCAAGGATCCAACAGAGTGGAGGATGGCCAGAGTTTGTCTGAGACCCCACCCCACCCCCAGCCCATCCCCTGCCCCACCCCCAGGGCTCCAGCTCCAGACCTAGCTCAGCCCTGCCCCTCTGCACGGTGGGCAGGGGGGACCCACGGCTCACTTTCTCCCAGAGGGCCTGAGTCACTTCCGTGTGGAGCCACGAGTCACCGCTGCCCAGGCCAAGCTCCTGGAAAACCCATTTCCTCGGAGGATGGAGGTGGAAGTTGAGTGGACAGGACCTGGATGGCTCTGGGATTAACCCTTCCCGGGCAGGCGCCTCTCTGCCGTCTCCTGCCAGGGAGACTCACGAAGCTGGCCGTCCACTGCTTCCTTCTTCCCTTTACACACAGCGGCCGCTGCCCGCCCCTGAGCACAGGCATCCTACTCCCAGACTTTTGCTCCTTGCTGTCCCTTTGCCTTGGATAACACCTAGTCCTGTGACATTCCACTCATCTTTGAGACGAGCTGAGACAAGTCGTCCCCATGAAGCCTCAGCTACCCGTCCATTCCTTGCCAAAATTAACCCGTGTTCCTGCCGGCCCACAACCCACCCTCAACATGACACGCTCCCCCATTGCCACAGAGGCTCACATCGGAGGCTCCCAAGCCTGCCGGTGCTCAGACCTCCCCCTGGGAGTGAGCTAAAATGCAGATACACAGTCCCGGCCCACAGAGGGTCTGATGGGGTGGGCTTGGGAGCTTGGCTGTAACAAGCATCCCGTTGATCAACACACTGCAGGCTTGGGAACCAGGGGCTTATGAACCAGAGAGAGGCACCAGCAGCCCTGGTTTAGAGATGGTCAGAGAGGGTAGGGACTAGCGACGCATCTCTCAGCTGCTAGATGGCAGGGCCTGGACTCAGGGCCAGGGCAGCCTGCGTTCCAGCACCGCCTCTTCCCTGCCCTGTGACGCGGACCCATCAGGCTCCTCTGTGGCTCCCCTAGCATTTAGCAGGGCCCTGGAAGGGGCCTCCTGAAAGACATCAGGAGAAGGGCAGGCATCGGGTGGGGGGTGGCGGGGTGGGAAGGGAGTCAAGGAGGGAGGAACAAGGGAGACCCGGAGGCGATCTCCAGGTTCCAGCCTAGTCTTGCCCACCTGGAGGACTTCCCCTCAAATTGATCCTCAATGGGAGAGGCAGAGGGGAAGGTCCCAGCTCAACTTCCACTGCCCCAGCTCCCCTCCCGTCCGCAGCTGCTCTCCTGTGGGCTGCTGGGGCATAACACGGAGCTGCTGAGCCTTTGGAAGCAAGAATTTGGCCTGGGAGAGTCAGGGGGCAGGGTGAGGATGAACTCCTGGCAGTTACACAGGCATGTGAGTGTGCATGAGTGTGTGTGCCCGTGCATGAGTGTGAGTGTGTGTGCATGAGTGTGTGGTGAATGTGTGTGCCCATGCATGTGTGTGAATGAGTGTGCGTATGTGTGCATGAGTGTGTGTATGAGTGTGTGTGCATGAGTGTGCCTGTGTGTGTGCATGAGTGTGCGTGTGTGTGCGCGCATGAGTGTGTGTGCATGTGTGCCTGTGTGTGCATGAGTGTGCCTGTGTGTGTGCGCATGAGTGTGTGTGCATGAGTGTGCCTGTGTATGTGCGCATGAGTGTGTGTGCATGTGTGCCTCTGTGTGTGCACATGAGTGTGTGTGCATGTGTGCCTGTGTGTGTGCGCATGAGTGTGTGTGCATGTGTGCCTGTGTGTGCATGAGTGTGCGTGTGTGTGCGCACGTGAGTGTGTGTGCATGAGTGTGCCTGTGTGTGTGCATGAATGAGTGTGCGTGTGTGTGTGCACATGAGTGTGTGTGCCCGTGCATACATAGTGACCCAGGGGGCCAGGAGGAGAAAACAAGAGAAGGCTGGGAGCACCACAGAGGAGGCAAGTTAGCTCCGCAGAGGAGGAACAAGGGAGCCGCTCAGACTTCAAAGCTGGGGAGGGGACAGGGAGGGCGGGGAACAGTGCGAAGAGCAGGGCTCTTGCAGGTGCTTCCTCCATGGTGGGTGGGGTGGTGTCTGAGAGGACCCTCCCTCCAACGGTTTCCAAAAGTTTTTTATAAAAGTAAATCTTACTTGGAAATAGCATGTACCCAACAGCTCAAAGGAGACGCCCCTGTCAGACCCAGGTGGCACTCAGGGCCACGCCCCACTCCCAGCCCAGTCCCCTAGGCCCTCAGCCGCGCCCATGGGTCCTGGGATAACAGCTTGCAAAGGCCTAACCACTCCCCTCCCCCATTCCCACTCCCCAAGTGAATGACTGAAGTCCAAGGTTAGGTGACCACAGAGAGCTCCCCAGGAGCGGTGTTCCAGGATCACCGGTGGAAGCAGAGTGACTTCAGTTTTCAGGAATTTTCCTGCAATAAAGGAGAATAAAACGAAGCAAGCTGCCTGCCTCGGAGGCTAGCGGGTGCCCAGGCCTGACCTGCTCACTGCCCAGGGTGAGGCTCACACTCTTACACCAGACCTGCTGGACACCCCCCACCCCCCCACACCACCAGCTCAGGTCTCACTGTCCCGGTAGCTTCTGGTCCAGCCAAGTCCTTGGGCCACAAGACCCTCTGCCTGCCCAGACACACCCTGTGGGGAGACTGACAAAGGGGAGACGTTGGGGCACTCCCTGCCAGCCTGAGAGGGAAGGACCCGCTCATGGGAAGGGACTCTGAGTCCTCCCAGAGAGTCAGTTGTCCAAAGCCGGCTGCCCCTGTGCCTCCCGTATGTGGAACTGGGCATTTGCTTAAGAGGCCTCAGAGAAGCCAACATATAGTCACCCAGCCAGGAAGGAACTTGGCCTTGGATGCTCCCACCTCCAAGCCTTTGCACACACTGGTCCTCCTCCCTGTGATGCCAGCCTTGTGACACATCTGTGAGAGTCCCAGTGCCCTGGCCTCAGGCCCCCACATCCTCCCAGTCCCCATGCCTGGCAGGACGCCAGATGATGAGTGGGACTAAACAGGGGTCTTATCTGGTGCAGTGAAAAGAACCCTGGAATCCAGGGAGATTCTAAGAGGAGAGGGAGGATCACAGCTTCCACTCACCAAGTGCTCAATTAGCCGCTGGCATCCTGCAAAGTACTTGGCAAAAAATTAATTGTTCAATCCTCACAATAACCCTAACAGCAGAGCCCGTTGCAATCCTCGCAGCAGCTTGGTGAAGCACATGCTATCAGTGTCCCCACTTTAAAGACAGGGAAACTGAAGCCCAAAGAGGTTAAGTTATGCCCAAGATCACACAGCAAATAAGCAGCCGAGCCGGGACTCAAACTCAGGTCCGCCTAACCTCCGAGCCCAAACTTTTAGCCACTGTGGTCTTTTGAGTTCTTTCTCTTCTCTGGGAGTCAGTCTCCCCATCTTTACCATGAGGTAACTTGCCAAAGCACTTTCAGGGAGCACTAGTCCCCATATTAGAGAAAGGGTTGGGGGTCATACTTTCTCTTGTATATTAGCATATCAAAGGCCCTGATAAGTCCTGCAGGAAAGAAACCCATAAAGCTTGGTTGGGAGTTTCCCAGCCCAACATGAAGGTAGAGCCTTTTTTGCATGGACCCCTGTTATCAACACGGAGAAAAGCTCTCAGAAATCTCGTCGCCACACAGAAGCCTGCCAGCACCTCCAGCCCCCTCCCCCCTCTTCCCCTTTGAGCTGTCCCAAAGGTCATTAGCTAGCATGAGATGAGCTAGAGGAGATACTTAGGCATTCCCCAGGGCCACTCATCATCATCCCTGACACTTCCAGGAAAGAGGTCCCTGGTGAGCCTGGGGTATATTCGGGCCTATCCCACCTCCCTTCGGCCGGCAGCACCAGCTTGTGGGGAAAAGGGCACTGCCAGGGCTGTCCCCAGGTGCGCCATTCCATTAAAGTTGGCCGTGGCCAGCTGGGCCTGCGACTTCATCGCAAGCAGCTAAGACACTCAGGATGTTGGAAAAGAGAGAGAAAGAATATGAGGATGCAAGTTTTAGGAGATGAGAATCAAAGCCTCTTAGAATTTCAGAATTCAATCCAGGGGTGGTGGTGCATGCCTGTAGTACCAGCTACTTGGGAGGCTGAGGCAGGAGGATTGCTTGAGCCCAGGAGTTTGAGGCTGCAGTGAGCTATGATCGTGCCACAGTACTCAAGCCTCACAGAGTGAGATCTTGTCTCTAAATACAAATTAATAAAAAAAAAAAAAGAAGAAGAAGAAGAAGAATTTTGGAGGCCAGGCACGGCGACTCACGCCTGTAATCCCAGCACTTTGGGAAGCCAAGGTGGGCAGATCACTTGAAGTCAGGAATTTGAGACCAGTCTGGCCAAAACAGTGAAACCCTATCTCTAAAAAAACAAACAAACAAACAAACATTACTGGGCATGGTGGCACATGCCTGTAATCCCAGCTACTCGGGAGGCTGAGGCATGAGAATCACTTGAACCCGGGAGGTGGAGGTTACAGTGAGCTGAGATCACACCACTGCACTCCAGCCTGGGCGACAGAGCAAGACCCTGTCTCAAAAAAACAAACAAACAAACAAAAAACTTTTAGAACTGATTGAAGAGACTTAGAACCTAAAGGAGAAACAGGGATTAGGAAGGCACTGGGGACACCAACCTGTCTTGAAGGGATCTCAAAGAGCCAAAGAGCCAGCAGTCCGAGCACTCCGGTGCAGACCTGTTTAGCTTATGTTCCTGGGGTGGTCTACAGCCAGGCAGAGGCTCATGGCCAAGTCTCCACCTGGCCGTCTCCAAGAAGCAGCTGAGGCCAGCCTCCTGGGCGCCAGGGCATACGCCCATCAGTACCTGCCCAGGGAATGTACATGCCTAGAGCAGGGGTGGCAGGAGTTAGGGGCATAAGGTTCAGACAAGCTCTGCAGGCAACTGGAAGCTTGGGGTCAGCCTGTCCCTTCTCTGGGCCTTATTTTCTCCCCTGTCAAGTGGGCGACACTGATGCCTGTCCCCTGCATGCCTTCTCTGGAGTCAGGGCCCTCCAGGCTCCCGCAGGCTTCAGGATGCCTACAGGTAAGAACAGAGCTTACCTCCGAGCTGGCAGCAAGGGACAAAGAGGATGCTGAGCCGTCTCCCCTGCCCTGTCCAGACTGTCTTCCCTCTCAAACCACAGCCGGACCTCAACTGTCTGGCTGAGGTTCCCCTTCCCCATCTGTGTTCCCACGTTGCCCAAGGCCAGGCCCTCAAGGTCAGCCTCAGTCACCTCCCTCCTTGTTTAGCAGTTCAGCTACCCCAGGTCTGGCAAAACTCCCATCTTTGGAGCACAGGATACTTAGCATTCCCAACGCTGGCCACCAACCCTCCCTTTCTTTTCTCCTCCCCCTCCTCGAGGTCCTGGATTGCTGGCTGAGGGGCTGAGAGCACCCTCCCCTATTAAGTAGGCTGAGTAGGACAAAGTTCTCCCCCACCAAGGCTGGGGGCCCGAGCCTGGCTGCGCCTGGGCCCCGTCCAGGGAAGGGAATTAGAAGCACTGAGTTCCATCCCAGCTCCTGAGCACACAGCACAGCATCACTGAGCATCAGGCGCTGCACACTCCACAGGCGGGGTGCTCACCACCTCCAGTGACACAACCGTGTTCATTAAGCTCTTTGAAAATGCAAAACAGGATTGTGAGCTTTTTACACATGTTCACGCATTTAAGCCTCCTCAAAACCCTTGAGACAAGTACCATCACACCCACTCAAAAAAAAGGCCAGCGAGGCCCAGAGAGGTCAAGTTATCTGTCTGAGGTCACACAGCTAAGTGAGTAATGAAGGTTGAATGTGAACCAGGGCCAGCTCCAGGACACACGCTGTTCATCTCGAGGCCTATTTCCCCCCTGAACTTACCTGACTCTTAGAAAGCGTATCTCTTGGAAAGTGACAGTAAAGAAAGCTTCCCACAATGTGTTTCCATGGGTTCAGCTGGACGCCATCCTCCCAAGGGCCCAAATCGGGGGGCCCATCGGAACTTACCCAGGTGACCTTGGATCCCAGCCCCACTGGCGGCTGTTTCCTGCACTTCCAGTCCTCTCATGCCCTGGACTTGTCGGAGGCTTATTTCTGACCTCTGGGGTGCAGCCCAGGGACCCAAAAGAATCTTCAGCAAGGGTTGGGCTGCAGGGAGGGGTGCAGAACTCTCACCCCCAACCACTTCCTTTTAGTTGAAGCTGCTGTCTTTAACTGCCCAAGTCCCTTGGAGTACCATCTGACCCCCCCAGGGTCCCTAGTGCCACCCCACCCACTGGCTACACCATCAATGTTGGGTAGAAGGGGGATGCAGGGGAGAGGAAAAAGATAAAGGGGAAGAGATGGGAGGAAAGAGGGGAGCTGGAGGGGAAGGAGAGTGAAGGAGGAAGACAGGGGAGAAGCGGGGAGCAGGGAGAGGGAGCAGGAGTGAGAGGGATGGGGAGGAGAGGAGGCGGGAGAATCGTACCTGGACTCCTTTGTGGCATCAAGCGGACTATAGATACATTAAGAATGTGCATGGCAGACGAGGGGTTCTTGTTTGCAGGCAGTAGCCTGCGGGACTGGTGTCAATCTCCCCCCCACCACCTCTTTTCAAGAGGACGGAGACTTTGAAGCTGTGCCACCCCAGCGACTGCTCCCTCACTGGAGCTTCAAACAAAGGGGACAGCCAGGGAAGAGAGGCTGAGAAGCCCCAGCCGCCAGCGCGGGAGAAGGGGCGCAGGTGACAGCAGCCCCTGGCAACCGTTGCCCTGGCAACCGTTGGCAGCTGCAGGGACTACGTCACAGCCTGGCTCAGACCCAGCAAAGCAACGTGGCCCCGTAACTTGTCCCGTGCCCAAGTCCTCAACTCAGACGCTGCCCAGGCCAGACAGGGAGCTGACAGGAGGGAGGGCAGGGGTTAGGACAGCGATTTATGGAGAGCCTGAGGGACACTTGCCTGTCTTGAAGGGACCACAAAGCGCCAGAGCTTCCAATTTCTCCAGAGAGGCAGAGCCCCAGGTTTTTACATGAAATCTGCAAGTTTGTCAACATTGACTTTAACACCAAATTTTTTTTTTTTTTTTTTTTTTTTTGAAATGGAGTTTTGCTCTTTCGCCCAGGCTGGAGTGCAGTGGCGCAATCTCAGCTCACTGCAACCTCCGCCTTCCAGTTTCAAGCAATTCTCCTGACTCAGCCTCCCGAGTAGCTGGGACTATAGGCACCCGCCACCATGCCTGGCTAATTTTTGTATTTTTAGTAGAGACGGGGTTTCATTATGTTGGCCAGGCTGGTCTCGAACTCCTGACTTCATGATATGTTCGCCTTGGCCTCCCAAAGTGCTGGGATTACAGGTGTGAGCCACTGCACCCAGCCTGAAACCAAATCTTTTTTAGAACCCAGTGCAGGCCACCCAGTAACCAAATTATGCCTAACAATAGCTGGATTTGCTTCTAGAAGCTGCCAGACTGTGGCCCTGGCCTCAAAACAAGCAGAACACCCTCTAATCCTACCATTGGCTTTTGTGAGTACAACGTGTGCATCATATTTCTTTGAAAACTCCTTAGGGTCCACCTCCTCCAGGAAGCCTTCTCAGATTGCCACAGCCTACCAAGAATCCCCCTTCTGAGTTAGCCCTAGGCCTGGAGGTTCCTCCTGGCTTCCTTCTAGAGCTCCCAGGGGGCTAGGAGCTCAGATTCTCATTTTCCAGTCTGGGGAGGGAGGAAAATAGAGGTAGAGCTTCTGAAACTCCTCTTGTGTGCCAGGAACTACATTGGGCATTTTGGAGATCCATTTCTACCACTCTACAAGGTTAGCCCTATGGGGCCCACCTTACAGATGTGGAAACAGAGGCTCAGGGATGTGACTTGCCGTGAGCCTCCTAGCTGGTAAGGGAGGGGTATGGAATTTAAACGGAGATCTTCTCTGGGGACATGAAGAGATCAAGACCAGTTGTCCATCTGGCGCTTGACTAATCCCTAACTCTCCCCCACGTTCAGTGCTCGGCCAACTTTATTTGAACATCTCCAGTGACAGGGAGCTCACTCTCTTCCAAGAGGGCACATTCCTTTGATCTCTAAGTTTCTCATACCCACTGAATCAAAGGGGAAAGGGCATAAAAACTGTGGTACTCCCCGGACAGGGCACAGAAGAGAACCAGGAGTTAGAACCCCCACTGAGGTTTTCGGTTCCAGACCAGCAACAGGCCAGCAGATAGGCTGGGGTTGCTCAGGGGTGCAAAAGGTCCTGGGGTCTCAGTCAACCAGCTACAAGCACTTTCTGAGAACACAAGCAGGGAACGCCACTGGCCATCACGTTCCGAGGGGAGCGTCCGACAGAGGAAGGGGCTTTGGGGGTGATTTCTGGCAGACGCCATGGGAAAGGCAGCAGGGGCTTGGGGCTGAGGGGATGGCGTCTCTGCAACTCCCCTCCTCCCCCGCCCCTCCGTGGAGCAGAGCCAGGAGGCAGCTTCAGTCAGGAGGCCGCTATTGTCTCACTGCAGGCCCAGAGCTGGGTCCCATTCAGGCCCTATTTTTGGCCACCGGAGGAAGAGGAAAAGAAAGCAAAGAAAGGACTTGCTGTTCTCTGGTGAAACCTTCTCCCGGAAAGGCTCACAGGGCTTGCCGGCCGGAGAAGGCGGCCTCTGTTGCATCAAAGGATCCTGGGCTTAAAGGGAGCTGGCAGGGGGCTATGGTTCAGGGGACCTGGGGGGAGGTACAGACGAGGCACGCCACGTCTTTTACATACACTTAGTACTCACTTACAACAGCAACCCAGAGAAACAGAGGCACAGCTTCCCCAGCCCCACCCATAGTCCCTAAACATCCCACTCATGGTAATAATAAAAATAACTGCAATAGCTCATCGCTGCCCAGAGCCAAAAGCCAAAGCACTGTCTTACTTCACACCTACAACATTCCCCACCAGGGTGGGGGCGGCGACCGAAATGATGAAGCTCATTCTGTAAGTCAGAGAACTGAGGCTCAGGGAGCAGCAGGACTGCTGAAATCACAAGCCAGTGACCACAAGCCTACTCCCATCCCCCAGCCTTAGGCCACCCCATCCCTTCCTTGCAGTCGCCAACTCCAGCCACTCTAGACTTCTATCCTCGGACACACCTCCGGGTCTTTGCACGCACTTTTCCTTCAACATAGCACATCCTTTCCAGGACCCTTTCCCTGACTGCCTCCTTCTCAGGCCTCAACTCAAATGTCCCCTCCTGTGAGAAGCCTTCCGTGACCACCCAATTAAAATTATCTTCCGCATCCATCACTTGCTTCCATGTGATGTATTACTGTGATTTATTACCCTTACGGCACCCAACACTGACAAGACTCTGCGATTTGCTTATGTGTTATCCCTTGCTCAGCTTTGCTGTCTCGCCTGTCTTGCTCACCACCTGCATCTCCAGTACCTAGCACAGCGCCTGGTCCACAGATGATCCCAGTGACTGCTAGATGAGTAAATGAAGACTGAGACGGAGCTGGGACTCTAACCCAGGGCAGGCAGGCTCCACACCTCTTCCTAAAAGGAGCCATTCCTGATAGATACCATAGAAGATCTAGAAGATCCAACCCAGAAGTGCCACTCAGGCTATGTGAGGGGTAGGGGATAGGGGATGGAGAGGGTTCGAGCACTGAGCCATCTCCACTCCCCCGCCTCTAACAGGATGAGGAGCACACACACCTCTGCTGGGTGCTTGGCCAGAGAAGGATTCCCAAGACTGTGCATAGCCTGATAGGATCTGATACACAAGGCAAACTCTCCTTTGCTTTCCTGGTAAAGGCTCTGAGAAGTCCTGCGGCATGGAAGCCTGGGAGCCCATGCCGTTCCTATGCCGCTAGGGCCACAGACAGTTTGAATGAGTGCTGCATTAGAAGATGTCTGCGATTCCATCTGAATCTGTGAGCACTGAACCTTGGATTTTCTCTCTACATTAAAGCAAAATTACCACCCCCAAGACCCTCAAAGGCCCACTCCTGTGGTTCGGGTCTAAGGGGAGCCCAGGTAGCAGATTTGCCAATGAAAGTGGGGCATGTTCCCATTGCTGCAGACACCAAGCTCCTACCTGTGCTCCCCATGGGATCTCCCAGGTAAAGCAAGGAGGAGAAAGGGCACGTGCTTATGGCCATGGGGTCCTGCAGTCTAGCAAGCTGGGGGTGGGGTGTGGCCCAAGGACTAGTCTGCAGAGATTCATGAGGCAGCTGGGGCAGAGAAGGGAGCCATGCATGAGTACAAACCGTAGGATATGCACTTGGCCTCACATGCTTCCAGGGCCACGCTGTGAGGAGGTACTATCATTCCCATTTTATAGCAGGGACACAGGGACACGGAGCTTGCCCAGGGACACAGAGCTGGTAAAACTGGATCCAAAGGAGCATGGTGTACTCCTTTCCCTCAGCTGCCTCTGTTGTCCTGGCATCAACATGGAGAGTCAGCAGCAGCTACTCCGTAGAGAGGGAAAGGGAGGCTCAGAGGTGCTGAGCCACAGGGCCCAAAGCCTCAGGGCCCAGGAACAGGGGCGGGGCCGGACCTTGCTCTCTCCTTTGCTCATGGGGTTTGCAAACACTACTGTCCTTCCTAGATCGCAGTCACTAAAGCTTCGAACTCCAGTTTCCCAAACCCAGGTAGAGGGACAGAGACAGGACCCTGGGGCATGCCACCACCTGCTGCAGGCACGAAGAGGCATTGGCTGTCCTCCCCCACCATGGCTGGCGAGGGTGCTGCACTGGTCCCAGCTCCCACCACCTCCAGTTAAGGTGCCAGGACGCAGGCAGGAGAGGAACTGGAAGACAGACCGTGTGCATCTGGTCCCCTAGGTGTGCGCACAAGTGGCATAGCCCCCCAGAGGGTGTGGCCAGCACGGCCATGGTGTAGGATAAGTACAGCTTTGAGGAAGCTGTACATGAGGGTTTCTTCCAGCCTTGCCCACTGTCCTCTAGGCAGGTAGGGGGCAGGGGGAGTGCCATGAAGTCAGGAAGGCCCCTATTCAGGTTCAAGCCTATTGGATAAGGGAGAGCAAGGGGCCCTGAAGATTCCCCAGGTAGGTGTCCTGCCCCTCCTAACCTCCATCAGCCTCTCCCAGCTCACTCCAGTCCTCTTCGGCTGGATGCCTCTCCCCCTCTGCTCCCTCCCATCCAGCCCACTGAGCTATTTACACATGGACAGGAGTCTCTGAAGATGCATTCATGGCTTTCATGGTGGAGGTTCCTTGGAAGAACCTTGCCAGTTGGCCAGGCTATGAAGAGGGTTTCCAGATAAAGGCACCACCTGCCCACAAGCACGGCCTGATACAGCTAGAATGACCCATGTGATGCTTAGGGACATAACGACTTGGGGGAACGTGGGAATCAGGTGCCCATCTCCCCCAAGGCTGGGAAAGCTCAGGGCTGGAAGGCGCCATGAAGAGAAGCCCCATGCAATACCCAAGTTGCCTCTGCAACTCCCCTGCCACACTTGAACACCTACAAAGATGGGGAACTCACTACCTACCATGGGAATGGCCATCTGTGGCACTCTGGGGAAAAGTCCAGGCTAACAGGCCGGAGACTGGGTTCGGGCCCTGCTACCACTGACTGCTCCGAGCTCTTGGGCCTGATTCCTCATCTGTGAAATGTGGATAAAGTTTCAAGTCTTAGAGGGCGAGCAGCACTCAAGATTGAATGAGGGTCTTTGTAGGCAGTGAAGTGTATGCCCCAGGGGTGGAGGTTTGGGCTGTGAGTCGCCCCTGAACTGTTTGGCCCATGCCCAGATGGTGACACAGCAGAGGAACAGTGGGCAGAAGGCACAGGGCCGAGCATGACTCAGGGGCCCCCACCAGCCCCTGGGGCTCACCCCTAGCATCTGTCACCATCAAAGCAGGTGGGTCTGGGCAGTTGTCTGACCCCCTGCCACAGGGTCCGAGACCCAAGGTGCCAGCCACAGAGCCACACCCTGAAGCCCAGATTCTGCCAAGGACCCAGAAGGGGTCAGCTGCTCAGCCTAGCTCCCAGGGGCCACAGGAATTCACCCAGCAGAGAAGTGACCACAGTGCTGTTCTGTCCCAGGAAACCAGCTCGACTAGAACCCAGGCCTCCTCTCCAGGGCTAGTGTCACAGCCTCTGGTCCGCTGAAAGGTCGGCGGTTCTGTGGGTAATGGCTGCAGCCCAGCTCCCCAGCCCAGGGTCATATCAACTCACTCCAAACCCTGGGTCAGGTCTCAGGTCTTGAGGAACATGAAGGAGCCCCAGGCTGGACAATGCCTCGGGGCAGCAGATCAAGACCCTAGTAATGGGCATGTCCAAAGGGGAAGCTGTCACAGGATTGGTGGTTTTCCCAGTAACATCTTGGGAGGATGGCATCATTGTTCCCGATAAAGTCTCCATTGCTGTCTAAGAACAAGGCTTGGTCATGGCCCAGAAGGAGCAATGACAACAGCACTTGAGGTGTGCCCAGCCCTGCACTCAGCACTTAACATCTAGAGGCTCACTTAACCCTCTCAAGGTGCCATTACCATCCTCATGTTTACAATTAGGAAGATGAGGCACAGAGAAGTTAATATACCTGTTCCAGGTCACACAGCCAGTGAAGCTGGGACAGAATCAGGCAGCCCCAGGGCCCACACCCCTAACAGCCCACCTCGTGCTGCCTCTCCTAGGGGGCAGCCTGGCTGGGGGATGGAAAAGCAAAGTTCTGGGCCAGCTGGGGACAGGGTCTACATCTCATGAGCCCCTACAACGTGTGGTTGTCTCGGTTCATCCCCACAGGGCCACATTTAGATATCAGAGACTTTCACAGCCCAAGTAATGAAGTTTTGAGAAATTCAGCCGCTTACTCTAAGTCATTTTTCAAAGATTTGAGCCTAACTCAACGACCGCATGACCTGGAAGATTAAACCTTGAGCTGAGGTTTAGGGAGGACCTCTTGAAGTCATGCACTGTGCTAGGTACATACTTTGCAGCCATTTGTTGCCCCAAATTCCACAGCAACCCTGCAAAGGGGTGTATTGTTATCTCCATTTACAGGCCGGGAAACGGGTCCAGAGAAGCTGTCATCTTCGACAGTGGAATGCAAGCCTCCACAGCTCCTCTCAAAAGTCAGTTTTCCTCCGTGGGCCTTCAGCATCCAGGCTGGGGTACTGGGAGAAGGACAGAGACCTGGGAACGGGAGGGGAGAGGGCCTGGGAGGTGGCAGAGGCAGCTCTCCATCTCACTGTTTCTTGTTTTGGAGTTGGTGTAAGTGGCCCTGAGTCTGGAAAGCCAAACCAGAGCCATTCACCGCAGAACTTTTCAGGCCACCAGGGCTGGGCTGGCTCTTGGACAGTGAGGCTGTCTCCCCACCGCTAGGCCATCTCCCACTAATGCAGAGAGGCCTGTCCACTGATGCCCGGAAGCATGCCAGCTCCTCCAGGGCTGAGCTTTTATCTCTGCCTGGAACTGCCAAGCATACCACAAACTGCCTGAGCCTGCGCAGGCGCCAGCTTGGGAGCCCGACGCCCACCACACTAGCCTCCTCACCAAAGCACGAGTCAGGCTAGAGGTGGGTGAGTGAGCGCCACTGGTGTCCAGGTGGCCACTGCTCTCCCAGTAGTAGTGGGGGCAGGGAGAAGTGCTCACAGTTATTACAGGTTATCTCTGGGCCTCAGTACACCCATCTGTTGAATGGGAGAGGTAATAAAAAAAGGCTTAACGTTCCCACGTATGGGAAATGCACTGTCCCATATGCTGTCCTATATCAACTCTCTTCATGCTCGTAACAGCCTCGGAAGTAGATGTGATTGTAATCCACAGTTTACAGATGAGGAAACTGAGGCACAGGCCCACGTTCACACAACCAGAGAGAAACAAAGCCGGGATTCTCCCTGGGCAAGCCACCCTTGCTGTCTGTAAGGGTGTCCCTACAGGTGTGTGGATTTGGCAGTGACAGGGGCGGGGTTCAAGACATGTGCCCAGCCAGCTGAGGAGCCTCCTCTCCACCAAGACACAAGAGCCCACATTCTGGATCCCCAAAGATGTGGGTTTGCTCACTGGGTAAGCCTCCCTTGCCTCAGTGTCCTCATCTGAAAAGTGGGTGTCGTGTGCAAGGCACTGAGCCCAAGGCCTGGTAGAGTCTGACATCGGGGAAGGTCCAGGATTGCTCCCGTCCAGGCTCAGCCATCAGGGAATCAGGGAGAGTTTGGGGCTTAGCCGACCTCCTGCCAGGGCAGGCTAGCACTAGGCAGTGGTCAGAAAATGTGTGTCCCTTCCTCCTCCCCAACCCTTGGCCTCTCTACCCAGCAGTCCAGGCCTAAGCCCAGAATCTACAGGGCTCCCCTGGGGGCTTCAAGGTGCCCCAGATGGAGCACCAGAGACAGGAGGAGGGGCAGGGTCTCAGCCGAGTGACGGCTCAGGAGAAAGCAGGCCTGGGAGGCTGAGGCCGTGCCAGGGCCCCGCCCCACCCGGTTTGAGAGACCCCTTTGTGCCAGCCCGCCCCGCCCCCCACTTGCCATCTGCCCGGTTGCTGCGTCTGATCACCCCCGACTGCTGGGTTTGCTCACATGATGCCCCCATCTGCTGTGACTCAGAAGGCGGGGTCCACAGGGCCACCCCCAGCATGGGGACGGGGGCTGAGCGCTGCTCAGGCTCCGGTCTGGGAGGAGGAGGTGGTGCTGGGGTTTGGGGCTCTGTTGTCACCCTTCCCTCTCCTCCCGACTTCCACCCAACTTCTCCACAGCCTCCTCTGTGGGCTCCCTGGGAGCCCTGCCACATGGAAACCCATCCCGCATCCCTGAGACAGCACAGCCCCCGGCCCCACCTGTACACAGCTTCTGCACAGGATGGCGGAACCCGAATCCCAGTCCGGCTGGAGCACAGTCCGCAGTGGCACCTCCACAGCTGTTCTGCCCACTCCCCGCACCTGCCTTTGTCATGCTGGGCCTTGCCAGGAGGCCACCCCCTACACCAACCCTGCTGCAGCTCTGCCACCTCTCTCTTGCCCTTCCCCTCGACTGGGCGCCACCTCCACCTCATCTCCCTCATACGTGAAGCTGCCCCCAAGCTTCAGCCTTGACCCAGCAGCCAGAGACTGGGACTGCCTGGCCAACCTCACACTGCACACCCATCCTGCCCCTCCCCGTCCTGCTGGGTTTGTAGCCTGGGCCCCCAGCCCCACACAGCACCCACCTGGTGAGTCCTCCTGCCTCTCTTCCCCCCGCAGAGCAGATTGGGACCTGCTGGCCTGGCTCATCAAGTCCCATGAAATGACCCATGCCAGGGGTCCGGTAACACCCTTCCCATGGTCCTCAGTTTGTATCATTCCCCAAATGTTTTCCTACTTAGTTTCCTCCACTAGGACTCCCCCTACAGTGCTCATACAGATATCAGCTCCTTCCCCTCCCACTTTCTCCCAAGCCCAGCCTAAGTGCCTTCCGCAGGGCCTCCCTGGTCCTCTTCCCCTTCTCTGGGCCTCCGGTTAGCGAGCTTATCTCACGCCTCCATTTCACCTCCTAACGGTTTGGTTTGTTTGTGTCCCTGACAAAAGGAAGTGTCATGCCAGGCTGACTGGCCCTTGCCCAGTGGCCCAGGTGGGGACACAGCCTGTCCGTCACAGATCACACCTGGAGCTGTGTTCTCCATCACTCGGCACTCTCAGAGCCAGGGGCAAGGGCAGCTGTGATCACCCCTACATAACCATTTAACAGCTGAGCTCCTGAGGCCAGAGGAGAGGAAAGGCAAGGAGGCCACAGTGATGCTGTGACCAAGGTGGTTCCATATCTCGGGTCCCTGCAGCAAACAAGGGGTCAGGTCTGGCCCTAAGAGCTCATTCCACACCTGGACATTGGCAGACAAGAGCCCAACAAGACCCCTGCCTGGGCTCTGTGGAGCCAACTTGGCAGCCCATGGTTATTAAAGCCCAGATATGCTCCTTCTCACACAGCCTCTGACCCCAAGGAGCCAACGGGCTGCCCAGGGTAACCCTCTGGGAGGGGCAGGGGTCTTGGCTCTTGGGTCTGGGCCACTCACGAGCTCTGAGATACCTTATTCGCCTTGCTCACAGCCATGTCCCCAACAGAGTACAGAGCGCACAGTAAGCGCTCAATAAATGCTTCTATAAATAACTTCCTTGGTCCACTGAAGGAGCCACAAAGGCTATTTCTACCCAGCCCGTGGACTCCAGGCCACAGCTGCTCCACATTGGTGGGGAGTGGGACGGCCCTGCCTTGGCCCATCCCCTCCTCCCCACTCAGTAAAATGAGCACCAAGCTCCTCCCGGTGGGGTGCTGGGAGACCCCCCCAACTCTACCACAACGGAGGTGAGTTGGGAACGGGGGAGGACAGGAACCATCAGTTTCCTACACACCCCCAGCCCCCGTGGGGACCAGGGTGGGAAGTCCTATCAGTCCCAGGCAGCCAGAGCCCTGAGGTCTGGTGGCAACCGACAGGGTGTTCAGCCTGCAGCCTGTGCTTCCCGTCTGCGTGTCACCGGTTCCAGGACTCTCACCCAGGTGCCCCATGTTCAGAGACCCTGTGGGGCCACCTCCTCCCAAAGCTGGCCTTGATGATGAAGAGCACAGCTGTCCCTAGCTTAGTGGGGACCCCGGACCCAGCCCGAGGGGCAGCTGCAGGAAAGCTTCCCTCAGGAGTCCCCTCAAGTGCCCCCTCCTCCCTGAGCCTGGCCACCGGCTTTCTATCCCTGGATGTGCTAGGTGACCCTGGGCAAGCCACCTGCCCTCCCGGAGCCTCAGTTCTCCCACCTGTGTGGTGGGAGCACTGATCTCACAGCCCAGAGAGCAGACCCCAGCTTGCTGGGCCCAGTGACTACACCACTCTGAGCCTCGGTTTCCCCTGCTACGAAATGCCTGGGAGCCCCGGGACATGCCGCTCCCCCTTGGCCCCAGCCCTTTCCCAGGCATCTCCCTGTGGGTCCACCCCGACTCTAGAGACCCCCCACAGCCATGCTGATCTGGGCTAGATCCCACCAAGATACCAAGACCCCCCCCCCATTTCCCCATTTCACCACCACCCCTACCCACTGCCCAACAGCCACCCGTGCATGGATGCACACACCCACACCCACACTCACACACTATTCCTCTTCCCACCTGCTGTCCAGCCCGTGTTTGGGTACCTGCTGCCAGGTGGAAGGTCCCACGCAGGGCCAGGCGGCTGGACCACCTTTCAGGATCCACCCCCAGCGGCTTAACCTGCCAGCCCTGGTCCCCGCTGCCTGCCGAGTGAGCTGGAGAGTGTGGGAGGCTCCCAGCCCATCTCCTATGGCAGGGCAGGGCAGGCAGCTAGTGCGGAGAGGGAGGGACCGGGTGTGTTTGGTGGGGAGACACCCCCCTCCTGCCCCAGCTGGGCTCCTCCCTCCTCCCTGAGCTTGACTGGGGATGACGGACGATATATGTGAGTCATGGATTTCTCAGAGGGAGACCAGGAGGGGGCAGGGCTGAGAGCGCTGAGGCAGTGACCCTGGGGGATGCCCATGACTCAGCGCCGGGCAAGGGGGCACCTCAGCCTCACCCCTCATCCAGGCAGACAGACTTCAGGGACAGGCAGGGGCCGGGGATCACTCTGCTTCCTCAGCCTCCATCTGTGGCTTCCCAGGGCCTGTATCCCCAAAGTTCCCACAGAGAGGCCAGGGTTGCCACGGCAACAGGGTCCTTGGATGCTGTCCACCCACCCCCCAAGTCAGGGCGACAACTACCCTTTCCTGAAGGAGAGTCCAGCCTCCTTGGCAGCCGACGGGAGCCAGTGCTGACCGGCAGAGCGGAAGGCAGTCAGGAGGGAGCGGGTGACAGGCAGCCGGGCAGGAGGCCAGCCAGGCCACGCACGACGGACCGGCTGACCCGCGTCCCCTCTAGGGGGTGACACGTCTCCCCTCTCAGTGCTTCTCAAGCACCCACAGTTTCAACATCCCAAGTCATTTTGGATTCTGAGACCCCAGGGGATTCTGGAAATGGCCTCCTTTAATCCATCTGCTGAGCCAAAGGGGAAACTGAGGCCTGGGTGAAGAGCCATTCCCAATGGCCCCAAAAGCTCAGAGAGTGGAAATGGGCCATTCCCCATCCCCTTTCTGGTCATTCCTCTGTCAGCAGTGCCTCCCGCTGTTGGGGTTCAGGGCCCTTCTCAAGTCAAGAGGCTTTGGATAACTCACACTCCCTGCAGAGGCTCCCGTCTGCCCTCCTCCGAGCAATGAGGATAGATGATTCCTCAGTCAGACATGCTGGGAGGATTTTACAGTGTCAGAAGGGTGAGTGGTGACAACAACAGTAATTACACTCGCTGATCACCGTCTGCATTCCAGCTCCAGAGCGCCCCTGGCAGTGGAGATAAGTCAAACCTGCTGCTCAGACCAGCGCCGCCGCCCGGTGCTTGCCAAGCCCTCAATAAATACTCCCTGTGAATGTGGTGATGAAGAAGAGGAAACTTAAGGCAGAGACTTGCAGCTCAGAGACGAGAATGAATCTGCCCAAGATCACACAGCAGGGAGGTGCCCGAGTTGGGATGGCGGGGCTGCAGGTGGTCTGGCTCCATAGCCAGGTCTCCTAACCACTCAGCAATCCAGCTCCCCAGGCCTCAGCCTGGGGCCTGGACATGTGGATGCTTGGGGAACTTGAGATTCCTTCTCTCCGGCAGAGATCTGCCTTCTAAACGAGGGGGCCTGGAAAAGCTTCCTGATGCCACGTGGAGGAAGAATGAATGGAACGTCTCAGGCAGCCTAGGAGCCGGGGCTGCCGCAGGTGAACTGCACTCCTCACCTACCCGCCTGAAATCAAGCTGCAGAAAGGAAGGGCCACAAAGCCACCCCGTGGGGTGCAGGGAGGCCACAAGGTGAGAGCTTCCAGAAAACAGCACTGTGCTCCCCACATTCACAGCCCCCAGTCCAGGCTGTGGGCCAATGCCTGGGGCAGGGAGGCACCATGAGCACTGGGCCCATGTCAGGCCCTCTGCACCCTCCTAGGGCTGCAGTGGGAGCTCCCTTATTGCCAAAGCAGCAGGGACCAGCCTAAACTGGGGGGCCTACTAACAAGGGAGGACAAGTGAGTTATCTAGCAGAGGATGGGGAGTCCCTGACATACCACCACCTCTGCCTCAGTTTCCCCAAGGTCAGTCCTTCAGGGCCTGATCAATTGGTAACCGGGGCAGCCTCAGCTGTTCCCCAGGGACCAGGCCACAGGGCAGCTGTCCCCCCCACTACCACACACACACCCCACAGAAGGTGCCAACCAGAAGAGCACAGATGGAGAGTTGCAGGCACCACTCTCTCTGCAGATGGCTGAAGACAGTGCAGAGCCAGCTGCCACTCTGGCTACATAGGAGAGGCCTATGGGGCCGCCTGGCTGGGCAGGAGTTGGCTGCCCAGATCTGCCTGCTTGTCTCACCGTCCGGCTTTGCAGAGACCTACTAGGAGCTAGGGGCAGGCAGGTGAGGAAGCAGGCCCCCAGCTCGGAGCCTGGCTAGGGAGACAAGCCTGGCTCTCATCACAGTGATACCCAGAGTTGGTATTCAGCATCCAGGGGGGCTCTGGGAGTAAATGGGGAGAAATTCAATGAATTATTAAACACAACACTGTCTGTTATGAGTGCTGATAACAGGACTAATAATAACCTGCTATGTCTGGAGGTTTTATGGTGTCAGATGCTCTGCTTATGGAGATCATTCTCATTTTATCCACACAACCCTGTGGGCTGGGTACCACTTGTATGTTAGAGATGGTCGGAGACATGAAGTAACTTAGCCAAGATCGCAAGCCAAGGCTGGGCCTCCAGGTGTGTGGGCTGTAACCAAACACAGGACACCAGGGATCCAGCTCCTGTTAGGCACTTCATCTTCTCCTTTGGTTTTCACAACAGTCTATCTGCACTTTACAGAAGGGGAATCAAGGTACAGGGAGGTACCCATGCCTTTCTATAACAGAGGAGAAAGCTGAAGGTGCAGGAAGCCCTTCATTTGAGGGACAGACGAGAGGGGGCAATGCTGCTGCCCCCTCTCTGAGCCCGGAGTCTCTGATCACAGACTCTGGGTTCAGGCCAGCTGGCCTCTACTCCCAGCCGGCCAGCTGGATGACTTGGGCAAGCATCTCTCCATCCATTTATCTCCTCGCCTGCCAAGTAGGGACCAAAATAGCACCTCCTATTGGGGCAGTTAAATGAGGCCACATGCGTAAATCTTGCAGCCCAGGCCTGGCAGACAATAGGCACCCTGATGCATTGGTCAGGACACTGTTATTCAGAGTGGCCTGCAAAGGAGGCAGAGAGGGGGCTGCCAGGGAGGTAGGAGATCTCCAAGAACATGACGGCCTCAGGACAGGGATAAGAGGTTAGGGCATCCTTACTGTCTGCTGTGACTGAGGCCTGGGGGAGTAGGAAGACATGGGGAGGCTGGGAGGGTTAGGAGGAGGTCTTCAGCCCCTTGTTCTACCTCTAACCCTCCAGCCAGAGCCACAGCATTTAGTGGGAACCAGCCTAGCAAAGAGTGAAAAGCTGTCCCCACCTGTGCAAATGGCCATGAGCAACCACTGCCAGCTCAGAAGTGGGTTTTTTGTTTGTTTTCGAGACAGGGTCTCGCTCTGTTGCCCTTGCTGGAATGTAGTAATGCAATCATAGCTCTCTACAGCCTTAATCTCCTGGGCTGAAACGATCCTCCCACCTCAACTTCCCAAGTAGCTGGGACTATAGTCATGTCCCACCACACCAGGCTAACTTTTGTATTTTTTGGAGAGACAGGATCTTGCTACATTGCCCATGCTAGTCTTGAACCCCTGGGCTCAAGCAATCCTCCCACCTTGGCCTCCCAAAGTGCTAGGATTACAGGTATGAGCCACTGCGCCCAGCCTCAGAGGTGGGTATTTTTAGACAAGAGCTGTTCACATCCAGGCTTCTCCCCTTGCAAGAGGAGTGACCATGTAAATCATTGAGCACAAGGCCTGGCACACAGTAGGTGCTCAATAAATCTTGGCCAACATCATTATTATCATCATAAAGCCCACACGAATGCCAAAGGCCCGGCACTCCACCATTTGCAGTTTGCAGAACCCTTTCACATCTACTACCTCCTCCACAAAACAGTGATGATCGTTCCCATTTCACAGAGATGAAAACTGAGGCTCAGACAGAGGACCTTCCCAAAGCTTTGCACCAAGTCGGCAACAGAGTCAGGACCTGAGCTCAGACCGTGTGTTTGGCGGCCAGTGTTCCCAGCCATCTCCCTGCTATCTCCTGTGGGAAAGCCTCCTGGACACAGGCGTGGGGGTACCCACAGTCCCATGATAACACCATCTCCCATCACACCCGCCCCAGGGCCCGACAGGGATTGCGTTGTACATGTGACTCAGCCTCCTTCACAAAGGGAGCTGTGTGTCTGGTTCCCTAGGCCTGCCTCCCCCACCCACTGCCCATCCCCCAGTCGGGGAAAGAGCAGGGAGCCTGGCCTAGCCGACATGCGGGGGAAGCAAGGTCATTCTCACCGCTAAAATGGGACAAATCTAATGGCGCTTCAGGTCTAGCCTTGGGATGCAAAAGGTCGGTGCCAGTTCAGATGATAGAATGAAAGCCTGGGCACACAGGAGGGGTGAGCATGCCCAGGTCCAAGCCTATTTTCTGATACCTTATTTGGAGCTCCAAGGACAGACTCCATCTAGCTGGCTCCCTTGGTGAGTGGAGCCTGGGCAGGTGCCCTGCCCATGTTTAACCTGCATCTGGTTTCAAAAGCGCTGGAGCTTGTGGTCAGGGAGGAGGCACTGCCCGGATGCCAGTCAGGCTCCTGTGTCCACACCTGGCTGCAGCACTGGCCTCTATCCACCCCACCCCCTGAAGGTTCCAGACTTAGAGCAGGTGGACCTCTGTTGAACACTTATACTGTGCTAGGCAGGTGACTTGCATTTTCCCCCACAACTCTGTCAAGGAGGATTTGCCCCATATGTGAGAGGAGAAGACTGAGACTCAGAGAGGGAAAGGGGCTGACAGGTCATGCAGGATTAGAGCTGCCTTATTTAAGTCCTGCTTTTCCCCTCCATACCCGCTTCTTGGTTCCAATGGCATCTTGACCACCTGCCAACAAAAAATGGCCTTGAGCCCGATACAGGCAGACGTTCTCCCTCCCCCTGGGTCACCCTGTCCCTGCCCTGCCAGGAAGGGGCCACTGCAGAATGCAGTTCCTTAGGGTTCAGGCTGGCTGGGCCTCCAAGGCCCACCCCCGTCTGCTGACCTCCCCAGCGGGGAAGGCACGCCTGGGTGCCCCGCTGCCCGAGATAGAAGGTAGGCAGCATGGCCACCCCCTCTCCCTAAGCATGACGGAATGTCTGACCTTTTGCCTACCTCCCAAGAGCACTTGGCAGGAAGGTTGGATCCATCCAGAATAGGTCATTCTGGCCATACCCCTGCTCCCAGCCTTCAGAAGGCCCTGAGCCCAGAGCAAGGCTGGGCCACTTCTATCAAGCCGTTTCCTCACCCAGTCATATGCCTGCCAGCCTGGGCCCCTCTTGCAGTGTGCACGGCTGGGCGTCCAGAAGTCTGGGTTCTTGGGTGAGACTCTACACATCCCTGGATGTCACGGTGCCCTCTGCAGCTCAGGGGATTGGAGCCAGAAGCACAGCCCCTCCTCTGAGTGTGGCTCCTGGGAGGATCCCTGCCTGGTGCCCAGCTAGAAGCAGCCTTGTCTGGAGGAGCGCCAGTGGTTGGGAGGCTCCAAACTGCCCATCACTCCACCTAGATGCCACCAGCGTCACCCTAAAGCCCTCCAAATAGCCAACCGTGAGATTTTGCATCAAATTTGACCTTCCTGTGCCTCAGCATTCTCATGTGTAAAACGGGGATATCCGTCTATCTTGGAGAACCTGTCACTGCCACTGCTGTATGTTTGGTTTAGCATGAACTCCCCACTCTTTTTTTTTTTTTTTTTTTTTTTTTTGAGACAGGATCCTGCTCTGTCGCCCAGGCTGGAGTGCAGTGGTGCAATCAGAGCTCCCTGCAGCCTCAAACGCCTGGGTTCACATGATCCTCCCACCTCAGCCTCACGAGGAGCTGGGATTACAGGTGGGCCACCACGCCCAGCTTGGGTTCTCTTTTAAAATCCAAATTCCCCCAGTGGAGAGGGCAGCAGGAGAGGCTTCTGACTCCTCTGTAGAAGCCTCCCTTCCTGAACTAGGGGTCCCAGCCTTGGCATGGGGTCACCAGCAAGACCCCTTACCTCAAGACCATCCCAGTTGCTGCTCTTGCCTCTAAAATTGTGCCTCTTGCATCAGCAGCATCCTTGGCCCTGACCTGTGAGGTCTGAGTGGCAGCTGCTCGGATGCCAGGCCTGGGTCAGGTGCCTCTGGTCAGGCAGTGAGGCATCATCGCTCCTGTGCCAAGGGAGCCAAATGAGACCCAGAGAGGTTTAGTGACTACCCACAGGGCGGCACGGCAGTGTGCAAAGATGGCAGGACTTGGTCCATCTCGAGAGGACTGTGTATCATCTCACTCGATGCTACAGTGTTCCTGGATGTCAGCTTTGATCTCCCTGTGCACCCCATCTTCACCCCCACTCCCTACACACATACACACACCCCATCAGTGCCCAGCACAGAATGTGTTAAGGTGTTGGCTACAAGAGACCTCCCACTGGGAGAATCATAAAGAGGGCGCCACTGTTTCCTCACCTGGACACCAGGACTGCCACCACTTCTCTCTTGGTAAAATGAAGAGCAGAAGTTGAAACTACTTTGTGGAAAGCCCACGGAGCGCCCAGCCCCCCAACACATCCCAGAAATGCCGCCTTCCGCATGTGCCTGTGCCCAGCAGCCAGGAGCCCCTGGGGTCTCCCCCTAAGTGCTGGGGCACAGATGGCTCAGAAGGCGTAATGGAGCAATGATAATAGCCACTCATCAGCAGGTGCTGCCTAATTAACAGAGGGAATGCGGGGGGCCCATTTGCTGCCCACACGCCCCAGGGAGCCAAGTTGGTAGAGAAGGCACGGTGCCAGCACCCCACCCGCAACTCCAGACACCCACCTCTGGCTGTCTGGCGTGTGTGGCCCGTGAGACCAGGCGAGGGGCCTACTGCTGCAGCTTATGGGTTTACAGACCAGTGCCCCTGCCGCTCCTTCATGGAACAGACAGGGAAACAGGCCTGGAGGGAAGGGAAGCCTGGCCCAGGGTCCCCCAGGAGGCAGTGGGGGGGCCGGGCCCCTTCTTCCGCAACAGTTCCCTGTTCCAAAGAGTCCTCAGCCACCATTGAGGGGCCTGGCCCAGAAGAGACAAGCAGCCGGTGGAGGGAGGGACCGTTTGAAGTTCTTCTCCTGCCTCTTGCAGCCAGGGCAGGGAGGGCTGTGCTGCTGGGTGCAGGGACCTGGGGGGAGCAGGGGGATCCTCTGCTGGCCACTGGCCAGGCACGCCCCCAGGTCTGCACCCCGTTCCTTCCACTTGGCTCGCCAGGGGAGGCTGCCTTCTTCCCCCGTCAAAAGTCAAACAACCTGGGCCAACCTGCTCCCAAACCAGTTTCCGTGGGATCCCAACAGGAAGCTGCTCAGGGCGCTGCAGAAAGCAGGCAGGAAGCTTCAGGTCCTGCTGCCCGCCTCCCGTCCACACTCAGGCTCCACAGCGTCACCCTTGCCCTGCGTCCTGCAGTGTCCTCCTCTGGACACCAGGAACACACCTCACACCTGCCAGCTTCCCGGTGCCAGGATGACCACCATGCCAGCATGCCCGGCCACACTGTGCACTGCAAGGGGTAACCCCAGAACAGCCAGGGCCTCCACTGAGAGACGCCCAGTACCCTGAACAGGCCAAGGGCCAGGCCACACACATCGGGACCCTCAGGGCATTGAACTAGACCTGAGGGATGGCCAAGGTCAAGGGGACAGGCTGGCAGGGGCACCCCACTTATCTTTCCCACCCCTGTCCCCCACCCATCTCTTACCTCCAGGTCTGGGCAGGTCCCTCACCGGCCTATGCCTGTGTGGCCTGCTCCTCCCCTTCCACCTCCTCCCAGGGCCACAGGCACCCAGTCTGAGCTTGTCTGGGCTGGCGGGCAGCCCCAGGTGAGGCTCCGCCTGCCTGTCTCGCTCCATTTCCGGCTGCCCCACAGCCATTGCAGCTGCCACCCTCTCTTGTTCCCAGGTGTCCTTGCAGGGGCCAACCTGGCCCGTAGGTGCTGAGCCCCCCACCCCTCACCTCTCCATGGACTTCAGCGCCTCTTTCCTGGGAAGCAGAGGCTGCTGGATGAGCCTGGGGGAGTCCTTGGTTGTTTTAGGGTCTCAGCGGCCGCCCAGGCTGTTGGGAGATGCTGCCCTCCATCCGTAATCTGCCAACTCTTTGTGAGTTTCTTCCTGCCTCCTCCCTCAGTCCAGGCCCCGCCTGGAATCCTGGGCCCAGACTCACCTGCCTGTAATAAAAACAGGCCCCAACCAGCAGCTGGTGGGGTCAGGAGGCGGTAAGTGAGGGGGATGGGGAGTCCTACTCGTTCTGCTCTCTGAGTGTCCAGGCTCCTGCAGGACACCAGACAAAGGGAGAACTGAGGTAGAAAAAGGGGCAGGGATAGAAGCCCCTTCCTGGAAAGAGCTCAGCGGCCACTGCTCCAGGCGTCCTGGGAGGGTGCTGAGTGGAGTCCTCCAGGCAGGCCCTGGCCCACTCACCCCTAACCCTGCCTCCCTGGCCCCTGCCCCACCCTTCACTCCTTGTCTCAGTCCGGCAATTCTCCAGGGGAAGTTTCTCAAGCTCTCACACCCAGGCACCCCTCCTCCAGATGCTTTCTGATTCCTACGTCACATCCCCAACATTGAGAACACCGTCTGAGCCCCGCCACCCCTTCTAGAGGCCATCCGGGCAATGGCTGATTTATTCTACAAAGTCTCTATCAGGTGCCACTGTGGGTCACAGCTGGTGCGAGGTGCTACATGCACCCTAGGAACCTTCCCTCACCTCCCCTCACCCCACTGCTTCTCCCACAGTCCGCCAGGCTCCCCCTGGACTGGGACCAACCCCTAAGTATGGGAATTCTTTCTTTCCTGATCTGTGTGCCCTGCTAGTGCACCAAACCCAAGAACCAGCACAGGGCCTGGGATTGAGAAATTCTGGGTGATTGATGGGTGAAGAAGTGTGGGAAGAAAGCACAGACAGTGGATGGATGGAAGTGCGGACAGGCAGGGGATGCACCATGCCTTCCGCCAGTGTCTATTGAGGGCCTGCTGTGCACCAAGCCCTGTGCCAGGCATGGGGGATCCTGCAGCCAAGAAAACACAGAAACCTCTGCCCTCAGAACTGTGGGCAGAGATACAAGAAATGAATAAGCAAATAAGTATTAAATATATCCAGTGGCAGTGGGGTGTAGTGGCTCACACCTATAATCCCAGCACTTTGGGAGGCTGAGGCAGGCGGATCACCTGAGGTCAGGAGTTCGAGACCAGCCTGGCCAACATGGCGAAACCCTGTATCTACTAAAAATACCAAAAATTAGCCAGGCATGGTGGCACACACCTGTAGTCCCAGCTACTCAGGTGGCTAAGGCAGGAGAATTGCTTGAGTCCGGGAGGAGGAGGTTGCAGTGAGCCGAGATTGTGACACTGCACTCCAGCTGGGGTGACAGAGTGAGACTCAGTCTCAAATAAACAAATAAATCCAGTGGTAAGACTTATGGAGCAAAATTAAGCCAGGAAAGGGGGAAGAGTGATGGAGGTGGGGTGGGGCAGCTTAGATGCTCTCTGGGAAGTGACACATGAGGACTGAATAGGGTGAGGAAAGTGGCCTTTGGGACATCCCTCAAGGCCAGGGCTTGGTGTTTAAGAAGCAAGGAGGAGGAGGCCAGCTCGATTCCACAGCTGAAGAAAGGAGCTGAGGTAGAGGTGAGACGCAAGAGGTGAAACAGGGATGGGTGGACAGATGGTCAGATGGGAGCAGAGGTGAATCCAGGTCTGGTGGAGCCAGGTCTGGACTGGAGCCCTCTCTGACTCCCCAAGGTGGTAAAGAAGGGGTATCTGCTGGCCACAGCCCAGATCCATTCCTGGAGACCAGCCCAGACCCCACTGGCATTCCTAGTCTCAGCTCCCTCTTGCCCCTGTTCCCCATGGCAAATTCCCAACAGCCGATGCCACCTTTGCTGCACCATGGGCCTGCAGGCCTGCTCTGCCCTACGAGTCTCCTGCTTGAGTACAGACAGGGTTGGGGTACCAGAAGAAGGGGGAGTATCAGAGAAAGGGGGATCTGCGGGAGAACAGCCTGACCTCTAGGCTCCGGGGTTTCCCCACGGCCCCAGAGATGCCACCTACCCTGATAAGGACACCAGGGGAGTCCCAGTGACTTCCTGTCTACCCGCTGGCAACTCCTCCACCCCTGACACCCATGCTCCATCCCCCATGCCCTCTGGCCTCAGGGCCCCTGGCTTGTGATAGAGCAGCAGGGGCTGGGCCTGAGACCCTGGGCTGGGACCTTCACTTGCTAGGTGCACTTGGGGAGGTTTCTTAACCTCTCTGTGCCTCAGATCATCTAGTAAATGAGGGCACATGCCTTTGCCTTGTCTGCCTTCTAAAAGTAAAGGGAAAAAGCCAGGCGCAGTGGCTCATGCCTGTAATCCCAGCACTTTGGGAGGCCAAGGCGAGTGGATCACCTGAGGTCGGGAGCTCGAGACCAGCCTGACCAACATGGTGAACTCTGTCTCTACTAAGAATACAAAAGTAGCAGGGGTGGTGGCGCGTGCCTGTAATCTCAGCTACTCTGGAGGCTGAGGGAGGAGAATCGCTTGAACCCAGGAGGTGGAGGTTGCAGTAAGCTGAGATCGTGCCATTGCACTGCAGTCTGGGCAACAAGAGTGAAACTCTGTCTCAAATAAATAAAATAAAATAAAATAAAATAAAATAAAATAAAATAAAAAATAAAATAAAATAAAAATAAAGGGAAGAAAAGAGACAGCGTCAGGATATTGCTTCAGCAGGTACCTAGGGAGCATTTGTGAGGTGAGGGCTTTGTCTCTGGGACTCCTTCCCCACCACCAATCCAGGACCTAGCCCAGCACCCCTGGGATGAAGGGGTAGAGCCAGAGAGTGTCCAGTTCTATGTCTGGTGGCCATAGATGATAATAATAAAGCTATTATGTAATCCTGGCAACCAGGCACTGTGCTAGGCCCATTACAGGGATCAGCCCACGGACTCCTCACCATACCCCAAGAGGCAGAAGCCACTTTACAACTTTTTTTTTTTTTTTTTTGAGATGGAGTCTCACTTTGTCCCCTAGGCCGGAGTGCAGTAATGCGATCTTGGCTTACTGCAGCCTCCGCCTCCTGGGTTCAAGCAATTCTCCCACCTCATCCTCCCAAGTAGCTGGGATTATAGGCATGTGTCACCACACTTGGTTACTTTTTGTATTTTTAGTAGAGATGGGGTTTCACAACGTTGGCCAGGCTGGTCTCGAACTCCTGACCTCAGGGAACCACTTTATAATGTGGATTTTACAGATAGGGCACAGGGGGTTCAGGAACACAACGGAGGTTCCACCCAGGCAGTCTGACTCCAGAACTCCCACCAGGACTCCAGGCCCCTTATCGAGCCAGTCTCAGCCTGCGCACCCCTCACCCCTACTCAGTGGAGGGCCTCAGGAAATGCAGACTCCTTCCCTCTTGGGGCACTTAGGAGGTGTGGAGGGGCAGGAAGGGTCCCCAGCTCTGTCGTCTTGTGCTCCAGCAGAGCTGCAGGCTCAGCCTCCCTGCTCCCTCTGAGAGCTGGTGCCGTCCACAAGGTCAGGGGGTGAGCTACCTGTCTCAGAGGGAAGCCAAGGAGTTGTTCAGCTAGGGCATTGCAAATAAGACACCTGCCACATCTACAGGGAGGTCTAAATGGTCTCTAAAATCTCTTCCTACTCACAGGTTATTTCACTTGGGCCATTTTTACCTAATTCATGTATGCATCCACTAACCTGATATTTGCACAGCAACTACTGGGTACCAGGGCCTTAGATTTATTTAGAAAACAAACAGTCCACAGAGCAGGCAGCAGAGGCGTGATGAGCCTTGGGGCTCTGGAGCAGACCGTCTGGGTCGGCATCCAGCTCCACTGACCGGCTGGCTTATCTCCCTTAGCCTCAGTCTGCTGATCTGCAGAATGGAGCTGATAGCAGTATCTCTCCATGGAGTTGTGAGGACTAAACGAGACAATGCTAAGCGCTTCCACCCATGGCTGGCACGTGGCTGAGTGCTCAGTAAACATCTGCCACATCAAAATCCAGAGGAGAATTTAAATTACTAACCTTTGGGCCATGCGAAATGGCTTACACCTATAATCCTAGCACTTTGGGAAAAGGAGGTGCGTGGATCACTTGAGGCCAGGAGTTTGAGACCACCCTGGCCAACATGGCAAAACGCTGTCTCTACTAAAAATACAAAAAAGTAGCCGGACATGGTGGTGCACACCTGTAGTCCCAGCTACTTGGGAGCCTGAGGCAGGAGAATCACTAGAACCCAAGGGGCAGAGGTTGCAGTGAACCGAGATTGTGCTGCTGTACTCCAGCCTGGGCGACAGAGAGAGACTCTGTCTCAAAAAATAAAAATAAAAATGAATTACTGACCTTTTAAACCATTCTGGCTGCAGTGTTGCCTCCTCATATTAGAACAATAGGAAAACTTTCCTGCATTCTGGCCACATCTGGAAGGTAGTCTCCATGCCACTGCTCTGCAGCCAGCACTAGGATCAGCCCCACCATCCTCACCATGCTTTCTAGAAAGGAAATGGTATTACCATGCCTCCTGCAATCAGTTCATCAGATCAGTTCTCCACTCTCTGTATCCTGTGGTCACATCCAAGTTCTGTCAATACGTGATCATCCATCTGTGCACTGTCCAGGGTCTGACTCCAGCCCTGGGTCTATCACTCTCCAGCTGTGTGGTACTGAGCAGGTCAGGGACCTCCTCTGAGCCTCAGTGTTCCTCATCTGTGAAATGGGGATAATGACAGGACCTGTCCTGCTGTGTTTTCAAGCGAATCACATGAAGACACCTGGGGCCGAGGAGACACAGAACCACTCTGAAACACACTGTGCCAACCAAAGGCTCCCCTGACTGACCCAGCAGCTCTGAGGAGTGCCTCTCCCCATTTTACAGAAAAGGAGATGGAGGGTGACAGAAAACAACTCAGAGCAATCCACCAAGCCTCCATGAGTCAGTAGCATCAGGCCACTTCCGTGTGTTCCGTGACACTGCAGAGCTTTCCTGGCATAGCATCGGGGGCCTCTCCAGGTTTGCCTGTGTTTTGAGTTACCTGAGTTCTGCCAGGGTCGAGATAGGAGCAACTGAGTCACCTCTTCCAGGGGCATTTTCAGCCAGGCCTCCCCATGCCTCCTCAGAGTCAGCAGCTGCCGTGTCAATTACACAGAGGAAACAGGTGAAAACCAAATGTCAAGACTGGGGGCAGAGCCTGTGGCCTAGAACAAAGCAGTTCACACTGAGTATATCCCTGGCACCCAGTGGCTCTCCTCCCAGCCCCAGAGCAGGCCTGGCCTACCCGCAGATCTCTTTCTGGGACCAGATGTCCCTCCTGGCTCCTGATCTCCCTACTGTCATCTCTGCCTAGAGAAATGCCATCCACCCCCCTTTATGGCCCAGTTCAAATGCCCCTTCTTCCAAGAAGTCCTCCTGGAGTTCCCCCATCCTCTTTTATGGGAAGTCAGGCTCTAAACCTCTGAACCCCTGAACCCCAAAGTCCCACATCCCTTTACTTATAAGAATACTGACATTCAACACTCGCAAGCACCTCTCTGTGCCAGGCCCATTCCTAAAACTGCATGGATTGATTTATTTAATCACCATAACAATCATTCGAAGGGAATGGGGGTTATAGACAGGGAGACTGAGGCCTAAAGAGATTTAGGAACCTGCCCCAGAGCACACCAGCAATCAGTGCCAGTGACAGGACTTGAATCCATATCTCTGTTGGACCATAGGTCCATGATTTATCTCTAGGTCATACAGTTTCTCAGTGAATGTATTTTATTCATTCATTCAACGAACATTTGCTAAGTGCCTACCAAGTGCCAGGCCTCAAGCTGGGCTCCGCATACATGACAGAGCCCAGAAACCATCCCCGCCTTCATGGAGCTGATAGCTTGATGAGGAAGTAAGGTAAGAAATCAAACAATCAATGAAGTAATTAATCAAATAATTCAATAAATATGAAGACAAATACATGTAATGGGAGGGCAATTTAAAAAGCAACCTAAACAACAAAAGAGTGAAAATGAAATGAAATAAAAAATTCACTTTAGCCAGGTAATTAGGGAAGGATTCTTGGAGGAGGTGACGTTTGTAACAAGGTCCTGATGGATAAGGAGGAGCCAGCCTTGGAAAGAGTGGGCCTGGGGCTCAGCATACCAGGCAGAAGGAACAGCATGTGCAAAGGCTCAGAGTGAGGAATATCCTCAGCATGTTGGAGAAACTAGCATCTGGTAATTGTGACTGGAGCACAGAGGCAAAGGAGATGAGGGCAAAGAGCCGGGCTGTGAAGACAGAAATGGAAATACAGTTTTAGTCCCAGGGCAGCAGGAAGCCATAGGTGGATTCAAACAGGGAGTGAGGGGACCAATTTATATTTCAAGGAGAGTAACTGAAGGACTCAGCCCTGCTCTGACGAGATAAAGGCTATTGATCAATGCTAGGCCCAGCAGCCTCTCCTGCATGCCAGACCAGGCATAATTATCTCCACTCTTTTGTTTTTTAGTTGGCTTTCTTCATTGCCCTTTCATTACATATATTTGTCTTCATATTTATTGAATTACTTGATTAATTACTTCATTGATTTTTAATTTCTTCTCTTACTTCCCCATCAAGAAATTGAACTGCTGGCTGGGCGCAGTGGCTCATGCCTAAATCCCAGCACTTTGGGAGGCAAAGCCAGGCAGATCACTTGACGTCAGGAGTTCAAGACCAGCCTGCCAACATGATGAAACCTGGTCTCTACTAAAAATACAAAAAATTAGCCAGGTGTGGTGGTGGACGCCTGTAATCCCAGCTATTCGGGAGGCTGAGGCAGGAGAATCGCTTGAAGCTAGGAGGTGGAGGTTGCAGTGAGCCAAGATCATGCCACTGCACTCCAGCCTGGACAACAGAGAGAGACTCCGTCTCAAAAAAAAAAAAAGAAAAGAAAAAAGAAAAATAAATTCAGCTGCTAACACCACAGGATCCTGATAGCCAGAGGTCACTAGGGACCAAGCAGAAGCCTTACAGAAGCCCCCCAGGGTAGAGGGTAGGAAGGCAGCTCCCCTACCCCACTCCCAGGGAGGAGACACTGGAACTGGTCCACTCAAAGCAGCTGAAAAGCAGGCAGTCGGTCCACCCACCCGTGCGGGCCCTGCAGCCTTGGGCCCCTCAGTCCTGGACGGGCCAGAGCTGGCCTCCTCCACCCCACGTTAGTAGTGGGCTACTAAACATTAACAACTGGCTCTCTAAGTGTTGTTTGGATACCTATATTGCTATTTTTCATTTACATTAACTAGGAAAAAGGGAAACAGCAAAGATATGTTGGTATCTCATTTGTCCATCAATGACGTGAGCAATTTTTTGCCTAGTGGGATAATAGTCTTCAGATACTGGAATCTTTGCTGAATCTGATTTTGAATACAGATTTTGAATAGTTAGATGAATCCGATCATGGTTTTCAAATTGTTTGTTTTGTTCATGATGTAACTGCTACAGACATGACACATCGATTGCATGGAATGTACCGTAATAACATTTCACCACTTTGTCAACTCTATCTAGACAATCAACAAAACAACAAAGCAAGTCCTGATTTGTAACATTTGTAGATTTCCATGGTTTTAATATTCTCAGACTAGGTGCAGTGTCTGTAATCTCAACACTTTGGGAGGCCAAGGTGCGAGGACCGCTTGAGACCAGGAGTTTAAGACTAGCGTGGGCAACCTACTGAGACTCGCCCCAATCTCTACCTAAAAAAAAAAAAAAAAGAAAAAGAAAGTTGTAATACATAAATACTTCTGCCATGGCCAATTGCAAGATAGCAAACGAACACAGCATTTGGAAAAGGTGCACAGAAACTCACCATTCTTTCTGCTCTACAAATGCAACCAATGGCAACCTCAAGAGCACAGAAGGATTCATTTGCTATGGCGATCACAGCAAAGGATTACAAACGGGGTGGCTTGATCAGAAATGTATTCTCTCCCAGTTCTAGATATTAGAAGTTCAAGATCAAGGTATCGGCAGTGTTGGTGCCTCTGAGGGCTATGAAAGAGAATCTGTCCCACACCTCTCCCCTGGTTTCTGGTGGTTGGCCGGCCGTCTTTGGCACTGCTTGGCTTGTAGAAATTTCACTCCGACCTCTGCCTTCATCTTCACATGGTGCCCTCCTTGCGTGTGTGTGTCTCTGCCCGATTCCCCCATTTTATAAGCACACCCGTCATATTGGATCATGACCCATGCTAATAAACGCCAATTAACTTGCTTACTTTTGTAAAGACCTTATCTCCAAATAAGCTCACATTCTGAAGTACTCAGGGTTAGAACTTTAACATATGAATTTGGGGCAAAGAGGAACAGGATTCAATCCATTACAATGAATGATGGTGGTAAAATAATCAGAAAGTGTTTCATTCTGAGTATTTATTATCTTTTTAAATATACAGTCATGAGTCACTCAACAAGGACACGTTCTGAGAAATGTGTCATTAGGTGATTTTGCTGTTGTGCAAACACCATAGAGTGCGCTTATCCAAGCCTAGAGGATGCATTTTAAAATGTATATATTCTTACATGGAAAGCCAAATGTCCCAGCACCATTACTGAATATCAATCATTTCCCCCTAGTTGACCTGCAAGGCCAATATCAAGTGCTGTATGTAGCTTTCTCTACAAGCCCCATATAATCTTATGGGACCACCATCATCTATGTGGTCTGTCATTGCCCAAAACATCATTATGCAATGCATGACTGTAATTTAATTTTGTGTATGTAATTTAATTCTTCACAGTGGCTGTGTTTAACAACCAACTCACAAAATGCCTAAAAATTTAACCACTGTTCTTGCAAGCCAAAACAGCAAGCTCCAACATGCCCCTGGCCCTTGCCTGCCCTCAGCCCTGTCCTGGGTCCCCATCTCACCTCCCTGCGGGCTCCTCTGAGCAGCAGGTCAGGAAAGCTGTATTCAGGTCCCATACATCTCCTCTGAGGAACCTCCAAAGCCTGGTCTCCTCCTACCCAGGAGGGGTCCTGAAGAAAAGACACTCCAGGGACAAGCTGCGGTCACAGGGCTGTCCAGCCTGACCAGTGGAGAGCCGAAGCTGTCCAAGTGCTCAGCTGAGCCAGGAGATGGCTCAGAAAGCACAACCCAGTTTTGTCCTCTGGGGTCACCAACCATCTCATTTTGCTGGGGACTGTCTCTGCTTAGCACTGAAAGCTCTGCCTCCCAGGAAATCCCTTAGTTCCAGTAAACTGAGAGAGCTGGTCACCCCCAGCTCATGGTCATATGGTCACAACAAAAGGAAAGTGCTTATACAGTCGGCCCTCTGCACAAGTCGTGGGGGGCATGACTGAAGGACTTGAGCATCCTACAATTTGGTCCCCCACAGATATTGGGGGATGACTGCAATATAAAATTCAGTGAAATAAGCAGAAAACAAAGGCAATGTCTCCACCTGTCTCAGGGACCTGTTTCCCCACTCAAAGACAGGGCTGCTACCCAGGGCCACTTGGAAAAGCTCTGCACAGAGTGAACAATGATGTCAAATTGATGCTTCCAGGGCAAGCTGAGAGGTGGCAGGGATGAGAGGCAAGGAGAGGCAGCCCTGAGGAGGGGGCAAGCACAGGACCCTGGAGTTGGATTCCAGTCCTCGCTGTGTGACCTTGAGGAAGTGACCTACCTCTTGGTGCCTCAGTTTCTCCATCTGTGACAGGTTTCTTCCTCACTGGGTGGTTGTGCAGCTTTAGTGAGATCAACCATAGACAGCACAGTGTCGGGCTTATTGCCAGCACTTAAGCAGTGCTCTTAGGAAGCCAAACCAACTGATAGCATTGTGCGTGCCTTTTTTTTTTTTTTCCATTTTAGAATTGTTTCCATTATAGCTGTTCTAATGCTATTTGTGCAATCAAAACAAAACCAAACCAAACCCACAAGTATCTAGGTACATAAATCTATGTAAATAGAATCTGAAACCAAATGTTGGACTGTGGTGGGGTTGCACTGGGGCTGCCCCCCAGCTGTCACAGCTGGCCCCAAAGCACGCCATACTTGGAGGCGTGGCTTTAGAAGAGCTGACAGGAGATGCAGTGGTGCCTCCCTGAGGTTATGCCAACTCATGCCAGAACTAAAACCCAAGCAGGCAGCTCTGGCTGCTGAAGAAAGAGAGGGCAGGTAGGCGCAGCTCCTAAGACAGACAGGGTGTTTGTGTTTCCGGGACAGCCCGGCACAGACGTGGCTCAGGCCCACCTCTGCAGCCTGACACAGATTCTATTCGCCCTGCAGACTGGTCCCAGCAGTGTGGGGCTGCGGTGGCCCCACAGGGAGGAAACTGAGCTGCACTGCACAGAAGGGGAAGCCACGTCCCCCAGTTGCCTAGGGATAAAGCCTTCTGCTTTTCCACTTGTCTCTGAATTCCTGTCCCAGTAATTAGTATTTCTTGTGCAGGCTGGAAAGAGCAAAATACTTAGGGTGTAACATGTAAGGAGATGCCCACCCTCAGTGCCAATGGCCCTGCACCTCACTTTAATCTTCATGTGATTCTGTTAGGCAAACTATTATTATTCCATTCCATTGTCCAAAAAAGGAAAAAAAAAAAAAAAAGAAAGAAAAAGAATAAGGCTCAGAGAGCTGGATGTTACTTGCCCTGGAAAGTGACAGAGCCAAATTTCAAACCCAGACCCATCAGATTCCAGCACCTAATGGCTCAACCACTGGGCCATCCTTTCTCCTGAGCACATGGGCACCCAGGTGATCCTCAAGTGACCAGTGTGGCAGAAAGTACACTGAGGCTGAGTGTGCAGGCGGCAGCTGCAGTCCCAGCTCTGTCCAGGCTCACCAGGTGACCTTGGGCTAGTCCCTTTTTTCTCTGTGCCTCAATTTCCTTGTTTATAGAAGCCGGTGGCTATGCTGGGCCAAGAATCACAAACTGCAGTGCCCACAGCAGCCAGGCAGCAAAGCTAAAGAGAGCAGGAGGGGCCGGGGTGGGAGACAATAGGGAGTGGGGGTGCCTGGGGTGAACTGGAGAGTATGGGCCATGCTGGGAAGCACTGCCCAGCTCCAGTGAACTGTCACTTGAGGAAATACAAGCCCCATGTGGCCTGATCCTTCAGTTTTTTCAAGGAAGCCAGAAATTTGAAATTAGTATGAAAATCTTAATTGTTATAAGTTGGGGATGAATTCAAATAGATTTAAAGCCTGTCTTAAGCCAAACAAAGCCTATCTAAGGCTAGACCTCACCCATGGGGCCTCCAGCAAGCAACCTCTAGATTCCATGTCAGAAACTGTAAGTGTTCCTCAGTATCCACCTCCCCTTTCTATATGAATAGAACCCCATATTTTCAGCTGGTTTCACGGCCCCCTAGAATAAAGACATTATTACCTAACATTCCTTGCAACTAGGTGGCCACATGACCAAGCTCTGAAAAATAGGATGCGGCCGTAAGTAAAGTCTGCAACTCTTGCATCATGCCCTTAAAAAAAAAAAGAGGTGCACCCTTTTGGAGGAGCAGAAAGGGAAGGGGTATGAGTGCCCAAAGTCCAGGAGCCACCACAGCCACCGTACAGCCTGGTCCCTCGCATGGTATGGAGGTAAACAGCTTCTTGTTTATATGGGTTCTTACTCTGAGTTTGTTACAGCAGCCAAAGTCACAACCTACCTAGCAGAAGCTTTTTCAGGGACCTTCCTCAGGGCTCATAATTTTAAAGCCAGAAGGCTCCCGCAATCCTCAATTCCTACCCCCATTCCTGCCCATGTACCCATTTTACAGATGGGGAGACCAAGGTTCGGAAAGGTGGGGAGTCTGTGACTTCATGAGTGAACAGCCTTTGTAAATGCAGACACATCATGAACAGGACCGTTCCTCTACCCCAAATAAAGCTATCAGGAGCTCACATCTGGGAAAAGGGACTACAAGGGTGGGGACCGTGCCACCAGCACCCTTTCAGGGGCCACTGTGTGCTAGGCAAAGCCTTTCTTCACTGCTAGGGGCCCCTACAAGTCCCAGGCTTGCACCCTAACCCCGTGTTTCTTTGCTGTCTGCCCGCAGCCCCCGAGCTCATGTCTCTCCGGGCTGAAGAGGCCTTCAGGACATTTTTTTTTTTTTTTTTTTTTTTTCCTGAGATGGAGTCTCACTCTGTTGCCCAGGCTGGAGTGCAGTGGCACCATCTCGGCTCACTGTAACCTCCACTTCCTAGGTTCCAGTGATTCTCCTGCCTCAGCCCCCCGAGTAGCTGGGATTACAGGCGTGCGCCACCACACCCACCTAATTTTTCTATTTTTAGTAGAGACAGGGTTTCACCATGTTGGCCAAGCTAGTCTCAAACTCCTGACCTGAAATGATCCGCCCGCCTCGGCCTCCCAAAGTGCTGGGATTACAGGCATGAGCCACAGTGCCTGGCCCGCATTGGTCATTTTTTAAAGCTTCTTCCACCCCTATACACCCTCACCCCCACCCCCACCTGATGGCCCCAGGTGACTGCAGGTTCAGGGCATGTGAGTCTGGTGGTTTCGCCCTTAGGGTCCCGGGTATCCAGTGCTTGGCGCTTTGCCAGTCTCAGCCACTGGCTCAGACTTTCCCCTGGAGATAGAGAGGCTATGGGGGCAGTGATCTGGAAGGCCAGCTGTGTAAAAGTCCCTGAGGGTCAAAGTCTAGACCCGGCAGTGGTGGAGAATAAAACACTGGGAGGCTGCACCTGCCGCTCTGCAAATACGCCTGCCCCTGCCTTAGCAGCAGGAGGCCTCAGCCAGCCCTCAGCGGCAACCCAGCCAGGGCCACCCACCCCAGCCATGCTAAGCCTCTGCCAGAGTGAGAGAGGCCCGTGTCACAGTCACTCTCAGGGTGGGCCAGAGGATATCACAGAGACAGCCCGGTCCTGGAGCCATGCAGATCAGGGGCTGGGTGCCACCTCCAGCACCAACTCATAGTGACTTTGGGCAAGTCCCTTTTCCGTCTTGAACCTCAGTGGGCCTAGTCTTGGCAACTGTGCGGTCGAGTGTCCAGTCCAGGGTCTAGACCAGAGTCAGTGGCAGCAAACAGCCTTGTTATCAAGAAGCAACATAACAAGAAGAAAGGAGAAAAAAGATAAGCTGATTTTTCCTTTTCTGAGTGTTTGTAGAAGTCAACAGACAATGTCCAAGGTTAATAAATCAGGAAATGGCAGTATAAGCATGTTATTTATGGCTCTGGAGGTAACTGCCACATGAGCTCAAACTATTAGAAGTGGTTGCCTCTGGGGAGGGGGCTTGCAGGAAACTGGGGCTTTTCATTATAAGTCCTTTTCACCAGTTCATGTTTTTTTAATGTCTGCTTAGAATTATTTATTAAAAAGTGACCCTGCCCCTCCAGTGTTGATTTTCCAGGTCATCACTGTTAACAGAAGTGTTTTTGGCCTATAAGGCCATGTATAGGATTAAGTGCTCAGACTGTGGAGTTGGGTTACCAGAGTTCAAATCCCTGCTCTGTAACTTACCAGCTGTGCCGCCTTGGGCAAATTACTTAACCACTCTGTTCCTGTTTTCTCATATGTAGAATAGGAGTAATAATAATTCAATGCTCCTGGTATATACAGTAAACATTCAGTAACTGCAAGACATTTTATTATATATCCCTTTAACTCATATATGCAATTGTTTTACAAAAATAGAATTAGTATGCTATACATAGTGTTTGCAACTTGCTTTTCTTTCTCTTGCCAAGTTATAATGGATATCATTTCAGCTTAGAATATACAGTTCTATTTCATTATTTTTAATACAAGAATTCCATTGCATAGAATGTAAAATTATTTAGCCATAACCCTCTACTGAAGGAAATTTAGGGGTCCTATTCTTTGGTGTAATATACTTTGCAGTAATTAACATATATATTTTGGCACACATGTGGCTATTTCTAAAGGATAGATACCTAAAAGAGGGATTAATAGGTTATAGAATTGTGCAATTAAAAATTGTACAGATACTTGAGCCAGGGAGGTCAAGGCTGCAGTGAGCATGATGGCACCACTGCATTTCAGCCTGGGTGACACAGCAAGACTCTGTCTAAAATAAAAAGGCATAGACACTGCTAAATTGCCCCCCTTAAAAAGTAGTACCAATTTAGAGTCCCAGCATTTCCATTCCAATGTGGAGGTGATCTCTCTAGATTGGCAAAAAATTGTTTTAGTGTGCCTATTGTAATTCTGAGTGGAACCGAGCATATTTTCGTAACTTCATCATCCATTTTTATTTCTTCTCCTGTGAAACAAATGTTTATATCCTTTACCCAACTGAAAAAAAGTAATACTGTTTATTAAACTTCAAAAACATTTCAGCATTCTAAACATACAAAAAATAATAATAACAGAATGTTGCAAATTGTGTTTAAGGACAGAAGGTTCCTGAACTTTCGTTGCAGTGGCTCTTTGCTTTACTGACAATGAAGAGCTCTAGAGTTTGTTTAAAAACCACCACACTTAACTAAAAAACAAAACAAAAACTAAACACTTCTCATGCCAGCTGACCCCCTACCTTTTCCCCTAGCTAAGAATGGCAGCAAAAGGCTGTCACCATATACAGAAACAAGACAACTTGAAGCTAAATGAATGCCCACTGCAGTCAACCAGTCCAGCGTCACGGTGCATGCCCTGAGCTATGGCGCTTCCAAAAGGCACCTTCCCCGCAGCCTCAACGCCAGACAAGAAGCATCAAGAGCTTGCCTCAGTTGTTTTATTCTTTTTACAAACTATAGACGTATGTAGTTGATAACTCAGGATTTCTAGCCAATAACCACATAGTTAACACCATCTTACAAATTATAAAAATCCCAGAAACACGGTTTTTTTTTAATTGGGGTGTTTTTTTTTGTTTTTTGTTTTTTTTTGGTATTTTTCGCTCTGTCCCCCATGTTGGAGTGCAGTAGTGCAATCTCGGCTCACTGCAACCTCTGCCTTCTGGGTTCAAGCAATTCTCGTGCCTCAGCCTCCCAAGTAACTGGGACCACAGGCATGCACCACCACGCCCGGCTAATTTTTGTATTTTTAGTAGAGACAGGGTTTCGCCATGTTGGCCAAGTTTGTCTCGAACTGCTGACCTCAGGTGATCTGCCCACCTGAGGCTCCCAAAGTGCTGGGATTACAGGTATGAGCCACCACGCCCAGCCCAGAAACATCTTTAAATGCCCTGTCACACCAACAGCAAAGTGCACAGAGTGAGAATATGAGAGTGCCTTTTCATTTTAAAATGTTTGGAGGCCGGGCATCGTGGCTCATGCCTGTAATCCCAGCACTTGGGGAGGCCAAGGCTGGCGAATGGTGAATGGCTTGAGCCCAGGAGTTCAAGACCAGCCTAGGTGACATGGTGAAATACCATCTCTACAAAAAATTAAAAAATTAGCCATGTATGGTGGCATGCACCTGTAATCCCAGCTACTGGGGAGGCTGAGGTGGGAGATTCGCCTGAGCCCAGGAGGTGGAGGCTGCAGTGAGCCGAGATCACACCACTGCACACCAGCTTGGGCGAGAGAGCAAGACTCTGTCTCAAAAAACAAACAAACAACAAAAGAAAGGTTTGGAATTATGTACAACTTTGATACAGTTTCAGGGTGCTCTGGACACCCATGGCCACTTTATGTAAACCACTGACAGTTTCTAGAGCGCTCTGAGAGACTACAACATGATCGTGATCAAATTTTGTAAGTAAAACTAATGAGGGCAACAGATACTTCGCAAATAAGAGATGAGTCAATTACAGCCGCGGTCCTCAACCTTTTTGGCACCAGGGACCGGTTTCACAGAAGAAAATTTTCCACAGACGGGGGCCGGGGGTGGAGGCAAGGGGGATGGTTTTGGGATGAAACTGTTCCACCTCAGATAATCAGGCATTAGTTAGATTCTCTTAAAGAGCACTCAACCTATATCCCGCTCATGCGCAGTTTACAACAGGGTTCAGGCTCCCATGAGAATCTAATGCCACCGCTGATCCGACAGGAGGCTCAGGTGGTAATACTTGCTCACCCACCGCTCACCTCCTGCTGTGATGCCTGGTTCCTAACAGGCCACAGGTGAGTACTGGTCTATGGACCAGGGGTTGGGGACCCCTGAATTCTGACACTCCTCTGCTCTAAGATATTGACAAGGAGATGGATAAACAGCTTTTTTAATTCATCCTCTTCCTCGTCTACCTTTTTCCAGGCAATTTTAACTTTGGCGCCATCAAACTTTCCTTGAGACTTAGAGTCAGTGACACCCTTCTCACACTTCTTCAGTTCACTGCCTTAGTGATGTCAGGCTGCTTTGCACTGTCACTCAAGTTGTTTCATATCTCACTCAGCTTTTTTGCCACATCTCCAATAGAGATGCCAGGGTTTGTGGATTTGTTCTTAGGGTGGAATTCTGAACAGAACAGGAAGAATCCAGATGGTAGCCTTTTGCGGGCTTTAGAGACCTCTTCTTGCCTCCCTTAGCTGGTCCGTAATCCTTTATTTCTCAATCATAGAGTACTTCATCCACCTCAGTCATTTCATCAGGCTTAGACTTCTCTTTTCCACACATTGCCTTCCACCTCTCAGAGCACTTCTTGGAAATTTCTGTGAAATTGACAAGTACCTCTGGGTTTTTCTTCTTGTGTTCTTCTCTAACATCTGCATAAAAAAGGCATAACCAGACTTCTCACCTTTTGGTTTCTTGGAGGTCATCTTTAGCCATCCTGACTGTATTGTTCGCTAGTCTGGGCAACGCAGGGCACCTGCTTTACGCATTTTTAATTGGGCTTTTTGCCACTTTCTTACTGATTCATAGGACCTCTTTGCATATTAGAAACCTTAATTCTTTAACACACATGAGCCAAATATTTTCCCAGGGTCTTCTGCATGCTGTTAGCTAAATTCTTGGTGTCATTGGTCATAGAAAAGTTTTGCATTTTTATAGTTAGATGTAGTCTTTCTTTACGATTTCTGGTTTTCATGTCTTGCTTTAAAAGGCTTTTTCTGATTGGAATTTATTTTTAAAATACTCTCCTATATTTTCTTTTTAATACTTTTATAGTATCTGTTTAACATTTAATTCATCTGGAAAGTTTGTGTGGATGAACATGTTGTGAGGTAGGGGTCTAATTTTTTGTGGGGTGAGTCTTTTTAAAAATTGATAAATAATAGTCATACATGTGATACATGTGATATTTTGATCCATGCACACAATGCGTAATGATTAAATTAGGATAATTAGGATAACCATCACCTCAAGCATTTATTATTTCTTTGCATTGGGAACCTTCCAAATCTCCTATTCCAGCTACTTTGAAATAAACTATAAATCCTGTTAACTATAGTTACCCTACTAGGATCTAATTTTGTTTGCATCTAAATGGAGAACCAATTGTCCCAACATAATTTATCGGTTAAGTCACCCTTTCCTGCCTGACTTGTGATGTCCCTTTGTCAAAAGCGTCTCTCTGTCATTTTATGCATTCTTCTTGTGGTTGGCACATGGCAGGACTCATGAATGTTGACTTTGGGAGCAGCTGAAATGTCGGCTGAATGAGAGCAAGCATATGCCACAGTGCAGCTGACCAGAGCTCACCTTGCAGCTCAGAACTCAGAACCAGAAATGAATATGAGTGGCTCCCAACATCAGTTAATATTTGTGGCTTTGGTTTTGATGTTGTTTTCAAAACAACTTTGTTTACCTACAATAAAATTTCCACATATTAAGTGTACAGGGTGATGACTGATGACTTGGCAAACATGTACACTCTTGGACCAAACACACCAACCAAATAATACAGAACACGTCCATCTTTCCAGAAAGTTCCCTTGGGGCTCTTTGCAGTCAACCTGCCCTCCACGTCCACCCGAGGCAACCACGATTATCTGAAACCACACGTGTGTAGCACATTGATAACATTGTCAGAGAAATAAATAACCCAGCTGCAGCACGAGCTTGTTGGCTGAGGAGGAAGGCCAACTTCCCCTAAGGGACAGGACTTCTCTCTTGAGGCTGACGAACTCCTCCCTGGGCTGGTTTGGTTAAGAAGAAATGGGATAACCCAAACCAGGTCTCCCCAACTTCAGGTAGGCAAGTTCTGTTCCAGTGGTTTTCAACAAGTCTAGAAACTGGCCAGATATTTACTTAATATTTTCTTCCAGATCAATTGGTCTTTCTACATGTAATTCAAAATGATCACTTTTAAAATAAAATATAATATCCCATTAAATGATGAAGGGCACATGCCATAATTAACAAAGGACTAGTGATTATGTAAAATTAAAAATGAATCTTCTGTGTCATCTGAAATCATATGAATACTGCCTCGGGGGCAACCACAGACATGAAAGAGGTAAGGGAAAAGCAGAGGAAGAATCTGGAACTTCATTCAGGTTGGAGGCTGGTGGTTAGAGGGGAGGCAGAGGGGCACAAGGACTGTCTCAGCAGAGCTAAGGGGTGAGGGCTCCCTTCATCACTAAAGCAAAGGAGTTGCTTTGGGAACAAACCTGAGTCTACACAATTCCTCCCTGCAAGGCCATGAGAAGGTAGAAACATCCCCTTAGCTCATAGGTTCTAGGACCTTCCAGCCATAAAAGGAAACAGAGCGGTTTTTGAGGGGCCACTCAAGGGGAAAATACCTTTGGAGTCAGACTGGGATTCACTTCTACTTAGGTGACATTGGGGAAGAGAGTAAACAGAAAGGCCTCAGTTTTCTCATCTGTATAATGGATATAATAGTAGTACCTCATTGTAAGGACTGAAAGAAGTGTGGTTTATAAAGCACATTGCCCAGAAAAGATAACCAGTCACCTTTCATTTGCCCTAGGATCCTGAAGGATACAAACACGGGGATATCAGCCTTTGCCCCAATGACTGAGTAGTTAATAAAATCAGTCCTCACTGAAAGAAGTGGGGCTGGCAGTCATGAGTTTTATTAATTAACTTCTCGTTAAAGTTTTGCCGGTGGGAGCAGTTAACTGCCTGTAGGCTGGCAGCCCTAACTAAATGAGAATGGATTCGGGGGTTGGCCTAGAAGCAGGGCAGGATTTGGGTGAGCAGAGGCTCTGGCCACAGAGGGCCTGCAGCACCTACTCCGGAACGCCTTGGCCAAGGCGTCTCCCAGTTCTGGCTTCCTCTGAGGGTGGAGGCGAGGGGCCTGCAAGGGCCTGGCAGAGGCAGGAAGCGGGCATCGGTGGGCTGGGAATTATTTTTTGCATGACTGAGCTGACCCTTTCCCAGGCCCTGTGCAAATTAGCTCTTGCAATCCCACAGGGTCTGCCAGGTGAGTGCTGCTGCCACCTGCAGGCACAGGTGAGGAGTGCTCAGTGGTCAGGTCCTTGCCCCAGTGCCCACACTCAGCACTGCCCTTTCCCCCACAGGAGCAGACGGAGATCAGGGCCACACACCAGGAGGGACCGTCACACCTTTGCCTGATGGGCAGAGCAGGAGGGGCCCTTGAGACTTATCTCAACTGTGCCTTACCCCATTTCACTGAGGGGGTGGGGAGGACTGGAGCCCAGAGAAGGGCAGGGACTGGTTTGAGGTACAGAGTTAGAGGCTGGAACCCAGGTGTCCTGCCTGGGCTCAGGGAAGGCAGGTCTCAGGTGGGCCTGGAGGCCCAGAAAGGGAAGCCTGCCTTCTTGAGTTTGTCCAGCCCAAGGGGAGCAGCAAGTTCTCACCTAGAATTGCTCATCCATCCCTGTGAGAAACTGCTGGCCCAAGCCAGATATTGGGTAACACCTACCTAGGTGCTATGGCTGTGGTAACTTTAGAGGCAGTAGATTCTGAAGACTGTGGCTTCTGGGGAGGCAACTTCATCTCATCAGCTCACTCTCTATCACCCAGCTCTTCAGGGGCCTTGAGTAACTTCAGCAACTCTGATAACAAACTTCCCAGTACAGACACAACACTGGGACTTGGTCACATGAGCTGGTGGCAGGAGGGGAGATGATTAGCTCTTCCTCTTGGTTCACCCATGGGGAACCTGAGTTCCAAAAAGACAGGACTAGGCTATAGTCACACAGCAGCTATGATGGCAGAGCTGGGACTAGAATCCTGGGAATCCTGCTTTCAATAATGAAGGCAAAATACAGACACTTTCTGGCAAATAAAAACTGAGAAAGTTCACCACCAGCAAACCTTCACTAACGAAAATTCTAACACAGGTACTTGAGGTGGAAGGGACCCGATCCAGATAGAAGGTCAGAGGTCACAAAAAGAATAGGGAGCAGAGAAAGCGGTAAATATGCAGACAAATGTGCACAAATATTGACTGCATAAAACAGTACTGATCGGCTGGGCGTGGTGGCTCATGCCTGTAATCCCAGCACTTTGGGAGGCCTAGGTGGTGGATTACGAGGTCAAGAGATTGAGACCAGCCTGGCCAACATGGTGAAATCGCGTCTCTACTAAAGATACAAAAAATTAGCTGGGTGTGGTGGCACACACGTGTAATCCCGGCTACTCAGGAGGCTGAAGCAGGAGAATCATTTGAACCTTGGAACCTTGGAGGATGCAATGAGCCAAGATCGTGCCATTGCACTCCAGCCTGGGTGACAGGGCAAGACTGTGTCTCAAAAAACAAACACACAAACAAACAAACAAACAAATTCAGTAATGATCATATCTAGTAGAGTTTGGGAAAAAATGTAAATACCAGACAACATAACATAGGAATTGGGGTTAGGAAGGCAATAGACTCAAAATGTTCTAATACCAATGTGTTGTCCAGAAGGGTAGAGGTTTTCATTAACTGTAGGCTTTGATAAGTTAAGTGTGCATGTTATAATTTCTAGAGTGAACACTAGAAGAGGTTACACACTATGGCCCATGGGCTAAATACAGATTGCAGCCTGTTTTTATACAGCCTGCAAGCTAAGGATGGTTTCTACATTTTTAAATGGCTATAAAAAATCTGACTGTGGCCCACAGATCCTAATAAAAGCCACTGACTGTGGCCCACAAACCCTAAAATATATATTATCTGGCCCTTTACAGAATAAAGGTCTCTAACCCCTGTACTAAAGTAATAGAAGCAATATGTCATTTCAAACAAGCTAAGAGACAAAATTAAAGGATAAAATATTTGCAGATAATTTTTTAAGTCCAGAAAGAAGAGAAAAAGAACAGAATAAGCAGATAAGATAAAGTAATGGATTTAATTCTAAACATTTACGAAGTATACACTATGTTTACATTTACATATACATTTACATTAAATATAAATGAACTAAATGCTCCAGTTAAAAGGCAAAGAATTTCAGACTGGATTTGGAATGGGGGGAGGGGAAATTATAGTGTTTACAAAAGAAGAGATACATTTAAAGCATAAGAATAAAGTTTAAAGTAATAAGGTAAAAATACTAATAAAGAGAAAGTTGAAAAATTACCTATGGAATACAGTGTCCAATATTTGAGTGATGGGTATACCAGAAGCCCAATTGCACCATTACACACGTAATACTCATGTAGCAAACAAGCACATGTACTCCCTGAATCTAACACACACACACACACAATTTATTTCACACACGTACACACACATACGCACACACACACACACAAAGGCAGATGTATTTATATTCATGAAAGACAAAATAAACTTCGAGGCAAAAACCAGAGGTAAAGATAACAAACGTTACTAGGAAGACATAGCAATATTAAATTTGTGCCTACAACATAAGCTCAAAATATATCAGCAAAACTTAATAAGACTATGGAAAAATCAACAGCCATAATAGAAGAGTTTAAGACACCTTTTTCAGTTTAATTTTAAAAACAAGACAAAAGAGTATAAAAGATTTGAAGAACTCTGTTAATAAACTAGACTTAACGAGCATGTGTATAACGCTGCACACAATTGTTGTAAGATACATGTGTCAAGCAGAACGTTTATAAATTTGGCTCATATTCTGAGCCTAAAACAAATCTTGATGAATTTCTAGGAATTTTAACCATTCATGTAATGTTGCTCTGACCACAATATAATTAAGCTAAAATCGATAAAAAATAACTAGAAAATCCCCATAATGTGGAAAATGTAAAGACATACTTCTTTATAATATATCACAGAGAAGTTACAATTAAAAACTAAAAACATTTTGAGGTGAATAATAATGAAAATATATATATCAAAGCTGGTAGGAAATTTTTCTACAGTTAATACTTACAAGAAAATATAGAGCATATATTAGAAAAGAATAAAGACTTAAAATTAATGAACTAAGTATCCATTTCAAAGAGCTTAGAAAAAGAATCGTAAATTCAACCCAAAAAGTATAGGAAAGACCAAAGCACAAGTTAACAAAATAGTAAGCATACAATTAAGAAAATGAACAAAAATCAAAATTGGCTCTTTGAAGAGACTAACAAAATTGGCAAACCTCTGGAGAAATAACGAAGACCCTAGGAAAAAAAAGCACAAATAACCTATGTCAGGTAGAAAAAGGAGAACATTATTATGACCATAATTATATAAGAAGATAATATTATGAACTACTTTATGCCAATAAATTTAAAATTTATAAAAAGCCTTAGAGGGCCGGGCACGGTGGCTCAAGCCTGTAATCCCAGCACTTTGGGAGGCCAAGACGGGCAGATCACGAGGTCAGGAGATCGAGACCATCCTGGCTAACACGGTGAAACCCCGTCTCTACTAAAAAAATACAAAAATTAGCCGGGCGCGGTGGCGGGCGCCTGTAGTCCCAGCTACTCAGGAGGCTGAGGCAGGAGAATGGCGTGAACCCGGGAGGCAGAGCTTGCAGTGAGCTGAGATCCGGCCACTGAACTCCAGCCTGGGGGACAGAGCGAGACTCCGTCTCAAAAAAAAAAAAAAAAAAAAAAAAAAGCCTTAGAAAAGCATTGCTTACCTAAATTGATGTAAGTAGAAATAGAAATTCTGAGCAGTCCTAGACATTCTAGGATTTGTATTTATACTCAAAAATCTTCCCACAGTGAAAACTTAAGATCAGACAGTTCCACTGGCAAGTTATACCAAACATTCTAGGAACAAATAATAATTCCAAGTTGGCCCCAAACTCTTACGAGGACTCAAACTCGTTTTATGAGGCTGGCATACTCTTGACGCCAAAACCCAACAAGACAGTATGAGAAAGAAAACTTACAGGCTACTCTTTCCTAAGAACATCGATGCAAAATTTATTTTAAAAAATTAGTAAACTAAATCCAGTAACATATAAAAGGATAATGTTAGGTTTAACAAATGCAACACATAGTTTACATTACCAAAAAAATTAATGTAATTCATGACATTAAAATACCAAAATTCTAATAATGATCGTAATATATGCAAAGAGATGTTTGACAAAATTCAACATTCATTCATGATTTTAAAACAAACAAAAACCCTTAGCAAACTGGAAACAGAAGGGAACTCCCTAAATCTGATAATATCTGATTAAATATACAGGTATATGAAACCCTACAGCAGATAGTATACTTTCAGGTGAAACTGTTAAAAACTTTTCCCTGGAGATTGGTAACAAGCTAAGGAAGCTCACCATTACCACAGCTGTTAAACTCTTGTTCTGTAAGACCTGGCCTGTGTACCAAGGAAAAGAAATAAAATAAAATAAAACATACAAGGATTGGAAAGATAAAAATGAACTTTATCATTCATGGATGATATGATGAGTACATGAAAAATGCAAAGCAATCCACAGATAAACTATTAGATTCAATAAGAGAGTTTAGCAAGGTTGCTGTATACAAAAATCAATATTAAAACATCATTATGAGGCCAGACACAGTTGCTTATATCTGCAATCTCAGCACTTTGGGAGGCTGAGGCAGGTGGATCACTTGAAGCCAGGAGTTTGAGACCACCCTGGCCAGCATGGTGAAACAGCATCTTTACTAAAAATACAAAAATTAGCTGAGCATGGTGACATGTGCCTGTACTCCCAACTACTTGGGAGGCTGAGGCACAAGAATCACTTGAACCTGGGAGGCAGAGGTTGCAGTGAGCCAAGATGGCACCACTGCACTCCAGCCTGGGCAACAGAGTGAGACTGTATCTCAAAAATAATAATAATTATGTAATATTATATAGTAGCCGTAAGAATTAAGAAATGAAAATTTTTAAAAATCGCTGCAATAGGCAGCCTCTAAAGCAGTTTCCCAGTGAACCCTACTTCCTGGTATTCACTCCTTTGTGTAATCTCATCTTCTTGTATTGGCTGGATTTGGTGACTAACTTCTAATGAATAGAATATGGCAGAAATCATGGGATGTCCCTTCTGATATTAGGTTGTAAAGAGTGTGGCTTCCATCTTGGATTCTCTCTCTCTCTCTCTCTCACTCTCTCTCGTACTATCTCTCTCTCTCAGATCACTTGCTCTGGGTGAAGCTAGCTGCCATGTCATGAGGCAGCCCTGTGGATCACCTCCACAGTCAGGACCTCAGATGAGACCTCAGCCCTGTCGTCCAACTTGACTGAAGCCTTATAAAAGACTGTGAGCCAGAGCCACTCAGCTAGGCCACCTCTGGATTCCTGGCACAAAAAAATGGGGAGATAAATATTTGTTGTTTTAGCCACTGAGTGTTGGAGTGATTTGTTACATGGCCATAACAAATATGACCATCATTTATAATACTTCAAAATATATCAAGTACTGAGAAATAAATCTAAAAGGAAATGTGCAAAACCCAGATAAAATTCTAAAACTGAAATAAGAAATAATTTAAGACATGCAGAAATATACAAGTTAGGGCACTCACCAGTAATCTAATACATATGTGGCTGCCTGGTTTATGACAGAGGTGACATTTCTAAACATTGAAGAAAGAGTTGACTTTTCAATAAATGGTGCTAGAACAGTTGGGTATCCCTACAGGGAAAAAAATGAAATTTGACCCTAGCACGTACCAGTCACCAAAATCAATTAAAGATCTATGGGTGAAAAGCTATTAAACTTCCAGGCCATAACATAAACTAACCAGAAGTAAGAGTTTAATAAATTAGAATACATTAAACTAAAGAATGTCTGTTTGTCAAAAGACAGCAGGGAAAAAAAGTAAAAAAGAAAATTCATAGAATGGGAGAATATATTGACAATAATATAACTGGCAAAGGAGTACTATCCAGAATACATAAATACCTCCTACAAACGGACAAGGAAGAAATGAAGAGCGAGCCTGAGACAAGGACTTGGGTGCAGGCAGTATATCTAGAAGGTCATGCCAGGAGCAGGAGTTGGTGGAGGAGGGAGGTAGAAACCCAGTTCACAGGCATTGTCGAGGTCACTGCTATAGGTACTGAAGACTGGGTTCCTTTGGGACCTCCAAGGCCCCTGAGAGTTCCAGGGTTGTTTCCATGAAGGTCAGGAGGCTGGAGCATTTCTCCACCATTCCAGGCTTTCCCACATGGTTGGAGGAGTCCCTGGGGTAGAATGTGGAAAGACTGACTCTCTGGCAGTGGGAGGCTCCATGACATGGAGGCTGAAATCAGAGTGATGCTAGCCCCAGATGTGTCTGCTATAGAGCCAAATGACCCAATAAGAAGCTGGAAAAGCATTTGAATAGGCACTTCAAAAGAGGAAATCCAACCGGCCGATAAATACATGCCATGGAAATACAATTTAAAATAACAATGAGCCATCGCGACACACCCATGAGATTTCCCCCAAATTAGCCATACAGAGTGTGGCTCTGTGGAGCACTTAGGAGGGGGCAGAGGATGGCTAGGTGGGGCTGTAAATTTGTTCAACCACTTTAGAAAGCAGGCATTATCTAGTAACATTGAAGATGCTCATAACCTGTGGTTCAGACAGTCCACTTCCAGATACATAGCCTGCAGAAGTACATGCATATTTGTACCTACTCACCTATAAGAATGCTTATAGTAGCGTTGTTCATAACAGCTTTAACCTGCAAACATCCCAACATCCATCAGGAAATGAATGGATTAATAAATCAGAGTATGTTCACATATTGGAATAGCATACAGCAATGAACAGGAATGAACTACTTCTACATGCAGCAATGCAGATGAATCTTCCAAACATAACGTTGAGTAAAGGAAGGTGGGTTTCATTCATGTAATCTTCCAAAATAAGCAAAACTAAAACTGTATTGTTTCAAAACTAACACGAAAGAGCTAAAACTGTATTGTTTACAACTGTACAGGTGGTAAAATCATAAATAAAAGTGAGAGAAAGATTCCTCTAAGGGTTGGAATAGTGTTTCCCTCTCCAGCACAGTGAGGTTGTGATGGAGGATTGGGGATGGGGGTTTCTGGGGTGGTGGCAATGTTCTCTTTCTTTACCAGGGTTGTAGTTACATAGGGATTTGCTTTATCATTTTTGTTAAACTATGGGTATATCCTGTGAATTCTGCATAGTTCACCATTTTTTAATGCTTAAAAATAAATAACTAGTCCAGGCATGGTGGTTCACACATATAATCCTTATGCTTTGGATGGCTGCGGCAGGAGGGTCACTTGAAGCCAGGAGTTCAAGACCAACCTAGGCAACGAAGCAAGACCCCCATCTCTACAGAAAAATTTAAAACTAGCTGGGCATCGTGGTGCACACTGGTAGTTGCAGCTACTCACGAGGCTGAGATGGGAGGATCACTTGAGCCAAGGAGTTTGAGGCTGCAGTGAGCTCTGATTGTGCCACTGCACTCCAGCCTAGGCAACAGAGTAGATCCTGTCTCTGAAAATCCATCAATCTATCAATCAAACCGACCCACACACATCACCAATTCTCTTCCCTCCCTTGGGTTCCCCACCTTAGTTACAGATAGGCCACCCCAACTACACAAGAGTCCAAGACTTCAGCCTTGATGATGCCCCACCCTCACCTGACCTGCAGTGTGGGTTCTACCTCCCAACACCTCCCAGAGCCTTACCCCTCCCTTCATTGCTGCCGGCAGCATGACCCAGGTGGGGTGGCTCACCATCATCTGCTGCTGATGCTCAAGGACAATCTAGGACAGCTACTCCTCCCTGGATGCCACTCCAACCTGTCTCCACCCACTGCCACAGTGATCTTTTTGAAACACCACTTGGATCAGGAACTCCCCTGGTCAAAGACCTTCAGTATCTCCTTACTTCCCGAGCACCATAATTGGCCCTTCCTTATTTTTCCAGTTTCTCTCCAGCTCCTCCCACCGCCACTCTGCTCACCAAGCCCACTCTCCTGCATTCTCTCTCTCACCCAATCACCCCCAACCCCAAGCCTGTGCCACTTCCCCTCCCTTTTCTCCTGCCTAACCCTATTCAACACTGTGGTCTTGGTGTAGAAGTCACCTTCTATAGGAAACCCTCCTGCCCTGCACCGCCTGACTCAGGCTGGTTGACACCTCTCTCCCCACTCTAACACCCACTAGCGGAAGCAGCCAAGCCCACAGGCTCCAGGCACTCCAGAGAGGTCTGTGTTCCTGCAGCCTGGGTTCCTGGGTAAGGGAACAAATGCAGGGCCTGTCTGAGACCAGAGACTCCCACTGTGCCAGGCACAGCCTGAAAGCAGGTCCGGGGTGCTTCTGAGAAGGAGGTTTCTCAGCCTTAGCAAAGCTTTCCCTGGACCAAGCCTGGAGGGTGCAGAGAACCACGATGAGACCACGAAGTCTAACCCCACGCCCTTTCTCCGTTTTCCTTCCAGGAGCAAGCAACCTAAGCCACCCAGATTTTTGTTTAACCCAGGGGCCTTTTCCACAAAAGGCAAATTGAATTTCCTACCCATGCAGGGGATGGAAGGCCTTGGAGTCTAATGTGATGTAAAAAATAATAAAGAAATATGACATTTTTGCACTCCCAAGCTTGACCACACACATCTCACTATGTTAGCACTGCCTAATACCTCTCCAGGCCCCAGTAAATGGTGAGCCAAAGGTGGGGGAGTGAAGTGGCAGAAGCGGGAACCAGGTCTCCTTCCTTCACAGGGTACCCTGGAGCTGAGCAAGTCCTGGCTCAACAGAAGGTCTCACTGCATGTTGGATAGACAGAGGGTAGATGGACAGGTGTTTGAACATTGGATGGATGGATGGATGGATGGATGGATGGATGGATGGATGGAGAGGTAAACCCACAGACATTAGAATGGACAGATGGACAGATGAGCGGATGAAGAGGAAGGAAGGATGGATGGATGGATGGATGGATAGATGGATGCACAGACATTAGAATGGACAGATGGACAGATGAGTGGATGAAGGAGGAAGGATGGATGGATGACGGGTGGAGGACAATGGACAGATAGATAGTCAGATGAATGGCTGGATGAAGGAAGAGATGAATGGATGGCTGAGGAAATAGAAGACAAAGGGATAACGGATGGATGGGCAGACAAAAGAATGAACAGATAAATGGATGGATGGACAGAAGTATAAATGGATGGGTTAGAACAACAGACAGTCCAACAGATGGATGGACACACTTACCAATGTTCTTCTTTAACAGGACTGGGAAAGTTAAGCCAGGGCCTCAAACCTGCTCTTGTTGGAAATGCTCTTCCTCATAGATGGCAGGGATGTCATCGCCACCCACAGGTACTGGGACAAGGGAAGAAGGCAGAAGTGGCCAGCCTGACCCCTGGTGGTTGCTATGGGAATGATCACCCCAGAGCCTGGCTTGGCTGCTGGGGCCGTAGGGGCTGTGAGAAGCTGGGAAGGGTGGGACCTTCCAGAACACTCTGATCTTCTGTCATCCAGGCAGGTTCCCATCAAAACATTCTTGGACACAGTTTGCCACATCTATAGTGTGCTAGGCCCCAAACCAGGACTTTGCTTGCACTCTGAAGGACCTAGTCTTGGCCAAACCCTGCTAGAGAGAGCTGCTGGGGCCACCGTGGACAGGTGACTCATATAGCATACATTTATGCATTGCTTGTCACGCCAGGCAGTGAGCCAGGACACTCACCCCTTTCTCATCAGCCCTTGAAGTAACACCCGGGACAACCCCCGTTTGACAGGTGAGAATACAGAACCTCAGAGAGGCCAAGAGGCTTGCGTGGGCCTGTAGTGAGTGAGGGGCAGAACCCAGGCTGTCAGGGAATCCCCCCCTCACCCTGCCCATCCTTAACGACCTTGCTCCCTGCCTCCCCGCCGGACCCTGTAGGGAGGAAAATTGAGGTTGATGTTCTCAGCATGCTGGCCTCAGCATGAGCACACACACAGCCCCTCCCACCTCAGATATCCCTGTCCAGTAGGGTCACTCCTAACCTCCCACGGTTCTGGTGAGGAAGCAGAGCCTGGTGTGATCTCAGCTCCAGTGCTGAGTACCTATGTGACCCTGGGCGAGCCACTTAACCTGTCTGTGCTTCAGCTTCTCATGCGTGTTCCCAGGATGACACTAAACACAGGGCCGGTGTCAACATTCAACAGACAACCATATTTAGAGAGCATCTGACTCACCGGGAGTGTTTTCCTCTTATCATTGCTAGGGAGGAAATGGGCTCAGAGAAGAAAAAGCCTGAATATGGAAGACAGCAGTTTCCCCCATGCTCTCTTTCATCATTTTTCAATAATACGGTGGTATCATCACTCTTCTTAGAAACAGTGCTCCCTCCTTTGCCTGCAAATAAAATCCAAATTCCTGAGTCTCCCCTACCCTTCCTTACCTCCCCTCCCCAACCCCAGAGGCATCCTGAATTTTGTATGTACCCTTTACAGCTCTGTCTGTAAAGTTCAGTGCAGTGTAAGTGTTTAGATACATATTACTTACTTTTTCTTGGCATTAAACCATTATTAAAAATGTATGGGCTGGGCGGGTGGCTCACGCCTGTAATCTCAGCACTTTGGGAGGCCGAGGTAGGCAGATCAACTTGAGGCCAGAAGTTTGAGACCAGCCTGGCTAACATGATGAAAATCAATCTCTACTAAAAATACAAAAAATTAGCCAGGTATGGTGGCACACGCCTATAACTCCAGCTACTTGGGAGGCTGAGGCAGGAGAATTGCCTGAGCCTGGAATACAGAGGTTGCAGTGAGCCGAGATTGCACCCCTGCCCTCCAGTCTGGGTGACAGAGCAAGACACTGTCTCCAAAACAAAAAAAGGCGTATCCACCAAGATTACATGCCTGTAATCTCAGCCTGGGCAACATAGTGAGACCCCCGTCTCTACAAAAAATAAAAAATAAAAATAACTGGGTGTGGTGGTGTGCTTGTAGTCCCAGCTACTCCAGAGGCTGAGGTGGGAGGATCATATGGCCAACACAGGGAAATCCCATCTCTACTAAAAATACAAAAATTAGCTGAGCGTGGTGTGCACCTGTAGTCCCAGCTATTTGGGAAACTGAGGCAGGAGAATTGCTTGAACCCAGGAGGTGGAGGTTGCAATGAGCCGAGGTCATGCCACTGGAATCTGGAATCCAGCCTGGGCAATAGAGTAAGACTCTGTCTCAAAAAAAAAAAAAAAGTAAAATAATTAAGTAAAATTTTTAAAGGTATGAAACTGTAGTCTCTGGGACTTTTTTTTGTTTTGTTTTTTTTAATAAACACCTATGTGTCTTAGCTTCGCCCACGCTGTGGCTGGTAGCTGTGGTCCATTCACTTTAGAGGTTTAGAATGTTCTGTTCTGTGATGATACCACAAGGCCACTCTCTTATCAAGGGGAAGTTGAGCTGTTTCTGTGATTACTAACAACGCTGTTATGAACATTCTCAGGTGTGTCTTTAGGAACACTGAAAGGCTTCCCCTTAGATATAGTAGGGAGGTAGATTTGCCAGAGCATAGATGTGCCAGTGTGCCTCCATACCAGCAATCCCCAACCTTTTGGGCACCAGGGACTGGTTTCATGGAAGACAATTTTTCCACAGATTTGGGGTGCACAGCGAGGAATGGTTTCAGGATGAAACTGTTCTACCTCAGATCATCAGGCATTAGATTCTCATAAGGAGCACACAGTCTAGATCCCTCACATGCACAGTTCACAATAGGGTTCTCAGTCCTATGAGAGTCTGACGCTGCCCCTGATCTGACAGGAGGTGGAGCTCAGGTGATCATGATTCCTCCCCAGTCAGTTCACGGCCTGGGGGTCGGGGACCCCTGCTCTATACAAAGAGAAATGCCTAACTGCTTTTCCAAAGTGCTTGAACTAATTACACTCCCACCAACAATTCTGAGAGTTCCTGTTGATCCATGTCCTCGCCAACACTGAGCGGTATCAGACATCATAATGTTTACCGATCAAACGTGTGGAAGATGATGTCTCGTTGTGGTCTTGATTTCCACGTGCCTGATCGCCAGTGGGCTTAAGCATCTCGTCATATTTTTTTGGCCATAGCTGTTTCATCTTTGGTGAAACGTTGGTTCATGATTTTTCTGCCCATTTATCCTTTTCTTGCTAGTCCATAGGGGTTTTTGATACCAATCTTGGTCATACATGTATATGTGTATATGTCTCTCGCAGATTTAGCTGGTGTTTTCACTTGCTTAATGGTATCTTTGGGGAAACAAAATTGTTATTTTTTAATTGTATCAATTATTGTATCACAGGTAATGCTTTTTGGTGTATTTTATTTAAGAATTCTTTCCCCGAAGGCAGAAAGATATTAACCTATGTTTTCTCCAAACGGTGTTAAAGTTGTACCTCTATTATTAATCCATTTAGAACTGCGTCTTGGTTATGCTATAAGGTAGCGATCCAACTGCACTTTCCCCTCACATGGACAACCAACTTTACCCACTCTGAGTAATGAATAGTCGCTCTTGCACACTGATCTGACGTGTTCCCACTGGCAGAGCTCAGAGCTCCACGTCTGCCTGCATCTTCTTCTGGGCTTTCTTCTCTGTTTCTTTGGTCAGTTTGTTGATCCCTGTGACAAATTCCTAAATACATGGGGATTTTTAAAATTGTATTCTTGTTATTACCCTCTAACTTCATTGTATTATGATCTAAGAATATCCTCTATCAAATACAGGTTGAGTATCCCTAATCTGAAAATCCAAAATCCAAAATGCTCAAAAATTTAAAACTTTTATATATTTTTTTGTTTATTGTGTTTGTTGCTATTGTTGTTTTAAGACAGGGTCCCACTCTGTCACCCAGGCTGGAGTGCAGTGGCATAGTCTCGGCTCACTGCAACCTCTGCCTCCTGGGTTCAAGTGATTCTCCTGCCTCCGCCTCCCGAGTAGCTGGCACCACAGGTGTGCACCACCATACCCGGCTAATTTTTCTGTTTTTAGTAGAAACAGGGTTTTGCCATGTTGACTAGGCTAGTCTCGAACTCCTGACCTCAAGTGATGTGCCCACCTCAACCTCCCAAAGCACTGTGATTACAGGCGTGAGCCACCACACTTGGCCCAAGATTAAAAACTTTTAAATCACAGACATGACACTCAAATGCTCATTGGGGTTGGACACAGTAGCTTACGCCATTAATCCCAGCACTTTGAGATGTTGAAGTGAGAGGATCACTTGAGCCCAGGAGTTCGAAACCAACCTGGACAACATAGTGAGACCCTGTCTCTGCAAAATTTTAAAAATTAGCCAGGTGTGGTGGTGCACACCTGTAGTCCCAGTTACTTAGGAAAATGAAGTAGGAGGATCCCTTGAGCCCAGTATACTCGGTGAGCTATGATAGTGCCACTGTACTCCACCCTGGCCAACACAGCAAGACTCTGTCCCAAAAGAAAAGAAACAGAGAGAGAGGGGGATAGAAGGAGGGGAGAGAGAGAGAAAAGAAAGAGAAAGGAAATAAAGAAAGAGGAAAGAAAAAGAAAGAAAGAAAGAAAGAAAGAAAGAAAGAAAGAAAGAAAGAAAGAAAGAAAGAAAGAAAGAAAGAAAGAAAGAAAGAAAGAAAGAAAGAAAGGAAGGAAGGAAGGAAGGAAGGAAGGAAGGAAGGAAGGAAGAAGGGAGGGAGGGAGGAAGCAAGGGAAGGAGAGAAGAAGGAAGGAAGGAAGGAGGGAGGGAGGGACGGAGGGAGGGAGGAAGGAAGGAAGGAAGGAAGGAAGGAAGGAAGGAAGGAAGGAAGGAAGGAAGGAAGGAAGGAAAAATAAAAGAAAAGAAAAACTCATTGGACCATTCTGGATTTCAAATTATCAGGTTAGGGATGCTGAACCAGTAAGTATACAATGCAAATACTCCAAATAAGGAAAAAAAAAAAAAAAATCCAAAATCCTAAGCACTTCTGATCCCAAGCATTATGGGTAAGGGATAATTGACCTGTACCTCTTCTTTGAAATGTTTTGGAACTTGCTTTCTAATCTGGCATACAATCAATTTTTGTAAATGGTCCGTGATTGCTTGGGGAGCACCTAACTGTGGAAGGTGGGATTGAATCACTGTCCATTAGATCAAGTTTAATCTTGTTGCTGAAATTTTTGCTATTTTTTTCAGCTTTGCTATCAATAATTAAGAGAAGCATTTTAAATATGCCACGTTGGTGGTACATTTGTCAGTTTCTCCCTATTCTATCTTTTTTTTTTTTTTTTTTTTTTTTTTTAGATAGAGTCTCACTCTGTCACCCAGGCTGGAGCGCAAAGGCACAATCTCAGCACACTGCAACTGCTCTCCCTCCCAGGTTCAAGCAATTCTCCTGCCTTGGCCTCCCAAGTAACTGGAACTACAGGCATGTGCCACCACACCCAGCTAATTTTTGTATTTTTAGTAGAGACAGGGTTTCACCACGTTGGTCAGGCTGGTCTCAAACTCCTGACCCTGTGATCTGCCCCACCTCGGCCTCCCAAAGTGCTGAGATTACAGGCATGAGCCACTGCGCCCGGCGTCTATCAACTTTTAGAAGTCAAGTTTATTGGAGTAAATTTAAACACAGTACAATTTACTTTTTAAATGAGCAGTTCTGTGAGTTTTTATATATATAGTTATGCAATCACCACCACTCTCAGAATATATTATATTTTTAATAGCTTAAAAAGTCTCAGCCAGGCGCAGTGGCTCACACCTGTAATCCCAGCACTTTGGGAGGCTGAGGCGGGCGGATCACCTGAGGTCAGGAGTTCAGGACCGGAATGGCCAAGATGGCAAAACTCATCTCTACCAAAAACACAAAAATTAGCCGGTCACAGTAGCGCACGCCTGTAGTCCCAGCTACTTGGGGAGGCTGAGGCAGGAGAATCCCATGAACCTGGGAGGCAGAGGGTGCAGTGAGCCAAGATTGTGTTACTGTTCTCCAGCCTAGGGGACAGAGCAAGACTCTATCTCAAAAAAAAAAAAAAAAAAAAAAAAAAAAGATGAACTGTTAAACAAAATGTGGTATATTCACAGTGGAATATTATTCAGCCAGAAAACAGAATGAAATTCTGATACATTCTACAACATGAATGAACCTTGAAAATATCATGCTAAGTTAAGAAAAAAATCTCCGAACAAAAGATTCTACTTGTGATATATGTGATTTCATTTATATTGAATAATGAATGTCCAGCATAGGTAAATTCATAGAGACCGAAAGTAGATAAATAGTTTGCCAGGGTCTGGGAGGAGAGAGAAGTGGGGAGTTACTGCTAATGAGTATGAGGTCTTTCTCTGGAATGATGAAAAAGCTCCAAAATTAGATAGAGGTAACGGTTTTACAACTGCAACCACTACACGGAAAACTTTAAACGGTTAGTTTTATGGTATATGAATTATGTCTCAGTAGAGCTGTTATGCTTTAAATGTTTGCATACAGGTATCAGTGCAGACATGTGTTTTTATTTGTCTGGATACATATCTAGGAGTGGGATTGCTAGAGCATAAAGTCGGTGTATATTTAACTTGTGAGAAACTGCCAATCTGTTTTCCGAAGTGACTGTACCATGTGTATTTCCACCAGCAGTATATGACAGTGCCAGCTGCTTTGTACCCTGGTTAGCACTTGGCATAGTCAATTTGGGGTTTTGCATTTGTTTTTTATGTAGTTTACTAATAGATGTAGAGCATATTCTTATTGTGGTTTTAATTTGCATCTCCTTTATCATTAAAGATGTTGAGCATCTTTTCATGTGCTTCTTTTCCATCCATATCCCTTCACTGGTGAAATGTCCGTTCAAACCTTTTGTCCATCTTTTATTTGAATATTTTTTTAGATGTAAGAGTTCTTTTTTTCCCTTTTTTTTTTTTTTTTTTTTTTTTTTTTGAGACAGCGTTTCACTCGTCGCCCAGGCTGGAGTATAGTGGCGCGATCTGGCACACTGCAACCTCCGCCTCCCGGGTTCAAGCTATTCTCCTTCCTCAGCCTCCCAAGGAACTGGGATTACTGGCATGTACCACCACACCTGGCTAATTTTTGTATTTTTAGTAGAGATGGGATTTCACCATGTTGGCCAGGCTGCTCTCGGACCCCTGACCTCAGGTGATCTGCCCACCTCGGCCTCCTAAAGTGCTGGGATTACTGGTGTGAGCTATCGCACCCAGCGTGTGAGTTCTTACATATTCTGGATATAAGTCCTTTGTCAGGTATGTATTTCTGCAAAGTTTTTCTTCTAGTTTTTCCTTTTATTTCTCCTTAAGAGTGTCTTCTGAAGAGCAGAGGTGAGGTCTAGTTTATCTATTTTTGATAAATAGGTCTGGTTTCTCTATGAATGAGGTCTAGTTTATCTGTTTTTGCCTGTTTTGTGTCCTAAGATATGTTTGTCTAACCACGGTCACAGTGATTTTTGCCTATGTTTTCTTCTAGAGGTATTATAGCTTTGTACTTTATGTTTAGATCTATGATTCACTTAGTTAATTTTTGTCCATGGTGTGAGATATGGGTCAAGGTTCATATTTTTTGCATATAGATGCTTATTTGTTCCAGCATCATTTGTTGAAAACATTATCCTTTACCTCCATTCAATTGCCTTTGTGCCTTTGTGGGAAAAAAGTCTGTTGTGATTTTGCTTGGGATTTCATTGAATCTCCCCAGTTTAGAGAATCCTCTCATCTTAACAATATTGAGTCTTCCAATCCATGGATATGGCATAACTCTCCAATTATTTCGAGCTTGAAAAACTTCTTTCAATTTTTGCCTTATACTTTTTTTTTTGAGACAGAGTCTCACTCTGTTGCCCAGGCTGGAGTACAATGGCGTGATCTCGGCTCACTGCAACCTCCACCTCCCAGGTTCATGCCATTTTCCTGTCTCAGCCTCCTGAGTAGCTGGGACTACAGGCTCGTGCCACCACGCCCAGCTAATTTTTTGTATTTTTAGTAGAGACTGTGTTTCACCATTTAGCCAGGATGGTCTCGATCACCTGACCTCGTGATCTACCCACCTCAGCCTCCCAAAGTGCTGGGATTACAGGCGTGAGCCACCGCACCCGGCCCAATTTTTGCCTTATACCTTTTAAGGCTACTTTATTATACCTTCTTGGTTAATTGAACACTTTATCATTATGTTGTGACCATCTCTATTAGTGCATTGTGCTTTAAAACATAATTTGTTTTATATCAAAATTGCTATACAGGCTCTTGTTTGTTTCTTTTTTCCTTCACATATCTTGATTCATTTTTGTTTTCTTCTTTTTTTGAGACAGTCTTACTGTGTTGCCCAGGCTGGAGTGCAGTGGTAGAATCACAGCTCATTGCAGCCTTCACTTCCAGGGCTCAAGTTATCCTCCTGCCTCAGCCTCCAAAGTAGCTGGGACTACAGGCGCATACCACTATGTGTCGCTGATTTTCAAATTTTTTTGTCTTTTTTAGAAATGAAGTCTCACTGTGTTGCCCAGGCTGGTCATGAATGCCTGGACTCAAGCGATCCTCCTTCCTCAGCCTCCCAAAGTGTTGGGATTATAGGTGTGAGCCACTACACCCAGCCTTGATTCATCTTTTTACTTTCAACCTTTCCATGTCCTTTTACTTGAGCTGTGTTTCTTATGAATGGCATATACCCGGGTTTTGTTTTTGCATTCAATCTTAATGTCTCTTGCCTTTTAACTGATCCATTTAGTCTGTTTATATTTATTATAATTATGGATATATTTGGGTATGTTTGTGTTATCTTACTTTTGGATTTCTATTAGTTCCACTTTTTGTTTCTTTTTCTTTGAGTTTTATTTGATTGTTTTATCTATCCTACTTTTTTCTCTCTACTGCCCTTGAAGCTGCTTTTTTTTTTTTTTAGCTAAAGGCAATTAAACCCTTGAAGTTTTACCACATGTATTTAATTAATAATATCTCATATTAAACAATATCTTAACACCCTCCCTACCCCTCCCCACAAATGCCAGCTAACACTTTAGGACACTAGCTCCAGTCTTACTCTTCCTTATTTATACACTATTATTCTCCAACATTTCACATTCCTTCCTCTCAACATCGCAAATAAAATTATTATTTTATACAGATGATTTTTGGATTGGTTTTAGCTACACTTACTATTTTTAAATTTATTTATTTTTGAGACAAGGTCTCACTCTGTCACCCAAGCTGGAGTGCAGTGGCGCAATCACGGCTCCCTGCAGCCTTGACCTCCCTGGGCTCAGGTGATCCTCCTATCTCAGCCTCCCGAGTAACTTGAACTACAGGTGCACACCACCACACTTGGCTAATTTTTGTATTTTTAGTAGAGACGAGGTCTTACCATGTTGCCCAGGCTGGTCTTGAACTTCTGGACTCATGCTCTCATCGCACCTTGGTCCCACAAAGTGCTGGGATTATGGGTGTGAGCCACTGTGCCCAACCTTTTACCATTTTCTTTCTTTCTTTTTTTTTTTTTTTTTTTTTTTTTTTTTTGAGGCAGAGTCTCGCTCTGGCACGATCTGGGCTCACTGCAAGCTCCGCCTCCCAGGTTCACACCGTTCTCCTGCCTCAGCCTCCCAAGTAGCTGGGACTACAGGCACCCGCCACCACGCCCGGCTAATTTTTTGTATTTTTAGTAGAGACGGGGTTTCACCATGTTAGCCAGGATGGTCTCGATCTCTTGACCTCGTGATCCGCCTGCCTCGGCCTCCCAAAGTGCTGGGATTACAGGCGTGAGCCACCGTGCCCTGCCCCTTTTACCATTTTCTAACCTCACCATTCCTTCTTCTTGCATCTTAGGCTGACCTGGAATCATTTTCCTTCTTGAGGTACATCCTTTGGGAGTTTCTTTGGGTCATTCTCAGCTTTTATTTACCTGTATATGTTAAATGTATTTTTTTTTCCTTTTCGTCTTGGTTCTTGAATGGTAGTTTTATTACAGTGGGTAACTAGTTAGGTATGAGCAGGGCAGGAAAGGACTTTCCCCCAACACACACACACACACACACACACACACACACACTAGGAGTGTTGGGTGACTCTCAGGCGGTGGTCAGTTGGTTGTTAACTGTTTCTGTAAAGTAATTGGTCACAGCCAGTACGAGGGAAAGGCAGTCTCCTAATAGAAAACACCTGCAAGCGATCAGCAGCTTCCCAGTAAGAGCTCAGGAGCGGGAAGCAGCTTACTTTCAAGATCCTGGACGTATGCCAAGGTATCAAACCCCAAGTCAAGAGGCCAAGCTGTGCACTCGGTTTCTCAGGTCAACCGCTTGGCCTTCTTTTGTTTTGTTTTGTTTTGTTTGAGATGGAGTCTCGCTGTGTTGCCCAGGCCGCTGTCACCTCTGCCTCCTGGGTTCAAGCAAATCTCCTGCCTCAGCCTCTCAAGTAGCTGGGATTACAGGCACCCACCACCAGGCCCAGCTAATTTTTATGTTTTTAGTAGAGACATGGTTTCAACATGTTGGCCAGGGGGTTCTCAAACTCCTGACCTCAAGTGATCCGCCCGCCTCGGCCTCCCAAAGTGCTGGGATTACAGGCGTGAGACACCGCACCCGGCCCTAAAGCTTTTCAATAAACTTTGACTCCTGCTCTGAACTTCGCTCAGTCTCTCCTTTTGCCTTATACCCCTCAGTCAAATTCTTTCTTCTGAGGAGGCAAGAGGTTACTGCAGATCCAAACGGATTCACCAACGGTAACTTGGATATCTTCCACCAGCAACAGTTTTGCTGGATGCACTTTTTTTTTTTTTTTTTTTTTCAGATGGCGTTTCGCTCTTGTCACCCAGGCTAGAGTGCAGTGGCACAATCTTGGCTCACTGCAATCTCCACCTCCCGGGTTCAAGTGATTCTCCTGCCTCAGCCTCCCAAGTAGCTGGGATTACAGGCGTGCACCACCACACCTGGCTAATTTTGTATTTTTAGTAAAGATGAGGTTTCGTCATGTTGGCCAGGCTGGTCTCGAACTCCTGACCTCAGGTATCTGCCCACTTCAGCCTCCCAAAGTGCTGGGATTACAGACGTGAGCCACAGCACCTGGACCCTGCTGGACACACTTCTAAGTGGACATTTATTTGCTGTCATCACTTTAAAGCTATTACTCCTGCCTCCTACCTTTTGTCACGGTGGTTGAGAAGCCAGCTCACGTTCTGTTGTCCTTGATAGGCAATCTGTCCTTTCTCCCTGCCTGCTTTCATCGTTTCTCTCCGACATTCTGTAGTTTCAATAAAATGTGTATAAGCATGGATTTATGCATTATGCTTGAGATACTTCGTGTTTCCTGCTTCTGAGACTGTGTTTTCTCATCGCTTCTGGAAAACGTGCAGCCATTTCGTCTTCAAATACCGCCTCTTTCCCATTCCCTTTATTTTCTTCTTTTGGGACTCTAATATATAAGATCTTCTCATTCTTACTCTCTTTATCTCTTAACCTCTTTTCATGTTATCCATCTTATCTCTGTTGCATGCTTTATGTATATAACTCCAGGCTTACTAATTCTCTTTTTTTGTTTGTTTGTTTGTTTTTTGTTGTTGCTGTTAAGACAGGGTCTGGCCCTATTGCCCAGGTTGGAGTGCAGTGGCACGATCTCGGCTCACTGCAACCCCTGCCTCCCAGACTCAAACCATCCTCCCACCTTAGCTTCCTGAGTAGCTGGGACTACAGGCACATGCCACCACGCTGGGCTAATTAACTCTCTATTCAACTGTTTACTGTTAGTTGAATTTTAGATTTTGAGGTATTTTTTATTTTTATTTTTTTTAGTAGAGACAAGGTCTTGTTCTGTCACTCAGGCTTGAGTGCAGTGGAGTGATTATAGCTCACTGCAGCTTCAAACACCTGGGCTCAAGCAATCCTCCCACCTCAGTCTCCCAAGTAACTAGAACTACAGGTGTGCCCCCACCGTGCCTGGCTATTTTTTTTTTCTAGGACAGGGGTCTTGCTATGTTGCCTAGGGTGGTCTGAAACTCCTGGCCTCAAGTGATCCTCCCGCCTCAGCTTCTTGAGTCACTAGGATTAAAGGCATGAGACACCATATCCAACTTGAGAAAATATTTTATTTCTTGAAGTTCCTTTTTTTCCCCCCAAATCTCTCTCTCTCTTCATTCCTGTTCATTTATATGCTCATGTTTGTGACTGCATCTTGTGTTTCTTTAAACATGTCATATATGGCTACTCTGTATTCCATCCCTGGGGTCTAAATCTGTTACTTCCTTCTTTTCTGCTGACTCTCACTCAGCGGCTTACTTTCTTGTGATTTGGTAAGTTTTGTATTGAAGCCCATTGCCTGATGTCACTCTGGGCATCCTCCTGGCCTAACCAAGGGAAGCTTTCCTCCATATTGAGTTTGCTTCTCTCTTGCCAGTAGCAGGGCGCACCCTAACCCAGGACTACCTCAGTCCCCTCAGAGAGTTGTATCTCAGAGGAGATTCAACTTCCCATCTTCCCCACCCCTAGCTCTTCCAAAGTTCACTATCACCAAATGGAAAAAATTGCTATAAGACTGGCTTTGGAACCAGCCCTCCCCTCCAGGCGATAAGCCAGTTCATGCCAGCTCTCTGATACTCTCCCACGCCCCCAGCTCCAGCGCCCCTGGGTTCATTCTCCAGCTCCTTCTGTTGAAACCCAGGCTCTTGGCCACTCTATTCCCTCACCCTCCTTAATTTTTCTTCTCAGCACTTGTCACCACCTGTCCTGTCTGTCTCTTTGTTAAACTGTTCAGTGTAAGACATTCCTTCCCCACAAGAATGTGATGACTTGTTCATTTATATATCCTCAGCAACTAGTGCAGTGCCTAGAATATAACAAGTGTTTAACAATTACGTGATGGGTGAATGAATGAGTCAATGAGACACAGCACCTGTCTCCAAAATGCTCTCGGTCTGGCAGCTGAGACAGACAGGGACAGTCATAACACAAAGAACGTCTGTCACAGGGGGAGGGCGGGGGTGGTGGGGCTGAAAGGAGGCTCCACCCTAGATCTGCAGGTCAGGGACCACTTCCCAGTCTGGACTGAGGGGAATGAAGATGTGTCGCCATCACTCCACAAACGAGACGCACAGCAGAGCCTTCCAGATAGAGAACAGCCCAGAGATGAGAAAGAACCTGTTCAGGGAACTGAAAACTGTTCAGTGTGGCAGCACCGAGGAGGAGGGGGGAAGGAGTGGTAAGACACAGCTGGAGGGGGGACACAAGCCGGACCCTGAGCCTTTCCAGTTCCAGTGGGGAGTGTGGCAATGAAGAGGGGGTGCCGTGGAAGGGCTTCCACAGGGGAGGATACGGGCAGGCTGCAGGATGGAAAACACCCTCTAGCTTCTGGATGAAGTTGGAATTGGGAGTGGGGAGGCAAGGAGGCCACGGGGCCTCTGCAGGAGATGGAGGCTAGGTCTGCACCAGGGCTGATAGCAGAGGTGGGGACACCCAAGGCAGACCCCTTGGGGTTTCTAGAGATGGCTTTGACTGGCAACAGGAACACCTCAAGCTGAGTGGGCTGTGAATGAGGGGGACTCATCCCATGGGCCGAGGGGCTGCCCCCTCAGCACAGCCTGGGTGGATTTAGAGAGTGAAGAGTCCACACCCCGGACTCCTGAGCCAATGCTCTTCTCATTAGAGTTTCCAGGTTTAGCAAAAATCAAAATACATCAATACAAAGGATACCCTGCTACATGTGAATCCAGGTAAACAACGAATAATGTTTTACTATGTCTTCCAAACTGGGCATCTGATATTTTATCTGACAACCCTATTTTCAATAGCCCCGCATACACTCACATGCACACACCCCTTTCTGAAATAACAGTAACAAAACCACACACAGAAATCTCCTAATCTGTGGTCCCATTGACATTTACATGTCATCTGTTCACGAAGTGCCTGCTCTGAGTCCCTGGCCCTGAACAGCAGCCCCTAGACTCCACCCTATTCCATCCTCTGGCAGAGTCTGGAAGCTCCCAAGAGCTGGCCCCCAGGCCCCATCTGGGCTTTGCTGGGGGAGAGAGGAAGGGGGACACGGGACCCTGGTTCCACACCATCTCCCTCAGTCCCTCCCCCACACCCAGGTGAGACATTTCCAGGAAGTGGTCCCTGCCCAGGGCCTGGACCCCAGCGGGGCTCAGGGCCACAAGCTTCAGGTTGCTTCCTGAAACTGCCAGTCTCATCCCGTGTCACTGTGGCCACATCCTCCCTTGGGCAGCCCTGGGCTTGGTGAGGTCTGGGGCCAGGCTCTGGGCTGGAGGGCTCTATGCAAACCCAGCCACAGCAGGAGCCTGTGTCCCCCAGCTCCCCTGGAGCTGCCCAAGAGAAGAGCTAAAGGTTCCCATGATTCCTCAGGACCCTCATTAGCATGGGGAGCCCCCACCCCAAGGCCTGGAGAGCCTGGGCTTAACCACGGGAGCTTGGATGGGTGCTCACATCACCCAGATGGTGGTGGGGGTGGGGAGATTCTGCCTGGAGTTAGTTAGTGTGGGAAAGAGGCCTTCTCTATCCACCACTGGGGCGATTTTGTAGAAGATGTGATAAATGACCACCAGGAATTTCAATAGACTGGAAGATTGGGGAACTGGGAGGTCGGGGGACATGTGGCACGGCCTGGAGGCTGCACTGTGTGGGGACTATTCCTAGAACAGCAGAAAGCCAGCAAGGTGGGAGTAGAGGCCCCTCTGGGGAAAGAAACTGAGGCATGGTGAGATGTGCCTAAGAAGGGGTTGTGCCTGCAAGGTTGAGCAGACCTGGGCCTGGGGCTTGGACAGGCGGGCCTCTGAAACTCAGTCAACACTGTTAATAATAATAATAGCAAAAATACTAATGATAATACCAGTAACCGTTTACTGAGCACTTACTCTGTGCCAAGTCTCTTTATTTGAATTATTTTACTTAGTCCTCAAAATAGGTACCACTGGCCTCTATTTTACAAATAGGAAAACTGAGGCACAGAGAGGCTGAGTGGCTTGTCCACAGTCTCACAGCTAGCAAGTGGCAGAGCTGGCATTGGAGCCCAAGCACCCTGGCTCCGGAGCCTGTGCCACTCACTGCTTGGTGAAGGAGTTACTTGCATCTAGAAATGTACAGAAGAGCAGAAGATGTCCCAGGAGAACTTTTCCAGAGGAAATCCTGCTCCCATTTTCTGCCTGTGACCTTTGAGGTCATCAAAACTGCCCGATGGCCTGGGGCAGGGCCCTGAGCACCTCCCCCAGCGCTGCTCTGGTGCCAGCTACATCTGGGGTGCAGCCCCCAAAAGTGACAGCGCAACGGCGCATTGGGAAAAGAGATAAATGGCCGTGTAAACGTGTCTTGCCTTTCCTCCTGGAGGGAAGCGGGTCACTCAGCAGGCACAGTCCTGCAATTACGGCCCCTCCAGCTGGTGCATGGGGTCTGCAAACAGGTGTTTGAGCTATTCCAGATGCAGTCTTGGTGCCAAGGGCCTCTGAGTGTTGGCCAGCGGCTCCCCCTCGTGTTCGTCCGGGGAAACGCACTGGCTTCATGAGCGCTGTCTCCCACAGGGTCTGACAGGTCTGGGGTAAGGGTGATTCTCTGCAACTATGGCCTGAGCTTTGGATTTAAAACCCACACTCTCACGCCTACCAGGGCAAATTCAATCTTGCCCAATCACCAAATAGCCAGGTCACTGGGGTCCAGCTGATTCAGCAGGAGGAGAAAGAAGTGTTTTCCTCTGCCCGCCAAGAAAACTCTGTGGGATGGACTTCTGGTCCAAATGGTCTGTAGAAGTCTTGGGAGTACGCAGGAGGAGGCTCTGGGAAGGGCTGAACCTCCCAGTCTTCGGGAAGGGTGGGCTTGGACTTGGAGTCATCATAATTTAGGGAGTTAAAGGAAAAGAGGCCTCAGGCATAGGCCAGTAAAGTCTCAGACCCTGGGTAGGTCCCACCTGCCCCAAACCAAGATGCCGTCTGGCCCTCCCCAGGAGGAATATGACAGGGCCAAGCAGGTGCTTCCATGGCAGCTTGGATGAGATCCTGCCCCTAGCAAGCAGGTGGAGGCTGTGGGAATTCCCACCCCATAGTGACACTCTTCCCCCTGGTCTTATGCAATCTTTACTAAGCTCCCAGGTTAAGCTGGACAAAGCCACTTGCCCCCATGTCACAGCTGTGGATACCCAGGGTCGGTGAGAAGTGGCAGGCCCAGGGTCATACAGACTCAGAACCAGGTCTTGAAACTCAGCCTCCTGATGCCCAGGCTGGTGCTCTGCCCACATCCCTGGCCAGCTGGGCCCAGGTACCAGGACAAAGTTTGCTGCCCCAGGTGAGGTTGGATCTGCCCTGGAGCAAAATGTCAGGGAGAGGTAGAGCAACACCTTCCCCTCAGTGCCTGGAGAGGCTGTGGAAGTGGAAAAGGCCCCTTGAGGGTCACAGTGGCCTCTGGGGTCCAGTAGCAAGCCTGCCACCCTCTAGTGGGAGCCGTGGCCTCAGGCTACTGGCAGCCAGAGAGGCTGAGGGTTCCAGGCCAGGAGGCCCAGACTACGGCGTTGTCTGGGAGGAGCTGAAGGCCTCTACCTGTGCCTTGGCCTCTGCTTCTGAGCGGCATCGCTGGGAGCAGAACCACAGGAAAAGGAAGAAACCTGCAAGAGAAAGGCTGGTAGGTGGGAGTGCTACGGGGCAGCGTGGGCTTCCCCAGAGGCCAGGGTCTCCTTGGCTGCAGCAAGCTGGCCTCCCTGGGACCCATGAGCAACTCCCAGAATCTTACTGTAGGAGGCCAGCAGCGGCAGAGCCTCAGAGCTGGAAGAGCTGCTGTGGCCAGACCACAGGGTATCTTCATGCAGATGTAGCCCCCACCAGCTTAGCTAGTGGGGCTGTGGGCTGGATGTCAGTGCCCCACTCGCCCCCCTTCACCTGAACCCCTTTGGCAGTGAACATCCCACCAGCCATACACCCCCTGCCAGGTGGCTTCCTCCAGGCCGCCCTCCAGCCCTACCGTAGAGTGAGTTTAAGATGGTGAAGAGGAACAGCTGGGGCAGCAGGAAGACGCCAAAAGAAAAGAAGGCCAAGGCCCAGGTGGTTCCCAGCAGCACGGTGAGGCCCAGCACGGTGACAGTGTCATGGCAGGCCCTGGCATTCGGTGCATCCGCCTGCACCCGCAGCCTGCGCAGGGTCCACAGCGCCCAGGCCAGCACCACCAGGTTGAAAAGGGACGTGAGGCCACCGTAGCCCATGACCAGGACACTGTGTACCACAGGGCTCCGCACCCAGCATCTGCAGGGGAAGGTGATGTGTCGGGCTCACGGTGGCTCCTAGGCCCACATGGAGGCCAGCGTCACTCCCTGAAGCCCCACTCGGTCTCCTGGCTCAGACTCTATTGTTTCTTGCCTGACTGAACACACGGTGAAGCCCCTCACCCGGTTTTCCAGCCAGGCCACCACCAGAGGACGCATCTGCCACCTTGGTCAACAATCTGAAGCTCCCTCATGCCCACCTTTCCAGCCACAGTGGTTTCTCTCACGTCCCCGTGTCTTCACCACCCTGAAAATTCTTCCTGTCTCCTTTCCACATCTCACTCCTCTCTGCTTCCATGGCCAGCCCGAGGCCGGCGTGCCCCATCTTCTATTAGACGCTTGGCCCAGAGCCCTCTTTCCTGGAAACTCCCCCTTCCACCCCACTACATGGTTGTCGCCGCCTCATCTTCATCTCTGCAGTGGGACGCTCCTACCCAGGAGCCTCTCCCCACCTAGACGGGGCCACCATGGCCTGTGCTGGACAGTGGGCTGGCTGCCAACCCATGGCTTGTGGACAAGGGCCCTCCAAGTGTCAACCTGAGAGCACACAGAGCAGCAGGAGAGCTCACTGAGGGCTGAGCACAGAGCCATGGAGAACTGACTGAAGCCAGCCCTGATCCCGGGCCCTCCCGGAGGCCTCCACCCTCCGCCTCCTCAAGACACCTTCAAGACAAATGCCACCTTTTAGTCAGACACAATGTCAGGCTGAGGCAGGAGAATAGGGTTCAGAGACAGTGAACGTAAGGACTTCCTAGAACTAAATTAAATGGAGGCCAGGCGCAGTGGCTCATGCCTGTAATCCCAGCACTTTGGGAGGCCAAGGTGGGCTGATCACTTGAGGTCAGGAGTTGGAGACCATCCTAACCAACATGGTGAAACCCCGTCTGTATTAAAAATACAAAAATTAGCTGGGCATGGTGGCGGGTGCCTGTAATTCCAGCTACTAGGGAGGCTGAGGCAGGAGAATCACTTGAACCTGAGAGGCAGAGGTTGCAGTGAGCCGAGATCGCACCATTGCACTCCAGCCTGGGTGACAGAGTGAGATTCCATCTCGAAATAAATAAAAATAAATCAAATGGAAACACTCCAGCTATGACAGGAAATATCCTCTCCATTTACATAGGGCGTATGTCAAATGACTTTGTAACTTTACTTCATCCTCCTCATTGACAGAGGGCGTACACCAAGTAACCAGTGGAAACCTCTAGAGGGTACTTAAACCTCCACAAATTCTGTAACACGACTCTTGAGGCCCTATGCTCTGGCCCACTCCTGCACATGCTTTCATTTTCAATCAATCTCTGCTTTTGTTGCTTAATTCCTTCCTCACTCTGTACACTTTGTCCTTTTTCTTTTTTCTTTTTTTTTTTCTGAGAGGGAGTCTCTGCTGCCAGGCTGGAGTGCAGTGGCGTGATCTTGGCTCTCTGCAACCTCCGCCTCCCGGGTTCAAGCAATTCTCCTCTCTCAGCCTCCTGAGTAGCTGGGACTACAGGTACCCAACATCACACCCGGCTAATTTTTATGTATTTTTAGTAAAGATGGGGTTTCACCATGTTGTCGAGACTGACCTCGAATTCCTGACCTAAGCTGATCCACCTGCCTCGGCCTTCCAAAGTGCTGGGATGACAGGCATGAGCCACTATGCCTAGACTTGTCCAATTCTTTGTTCAAGATGCCAAGAACCTGGACACCCCCCACCGGTAATGATGTGCTTTATGTGAATTGTCCCCTGCAATCTCCATGACAAGCCATAAGGCAAGTACATAATCATCCTCATTTTGCAGATGAGGAAACTCAGGCTCTGGCTCAGGAACACATTCCAGTTAGAGGCAAAGCTGGAACCTAAAGCCCCCGGCCCAGAGCCTGAGCCCGTAACTATCACAATCCCCTGCTCAGGTTCGCTTCATGGCTCCTGCCCCTACAGTCACAAGGGTCCCAGGACATTATTTTGGGATTCCTCCGAGTTGATGAGTGTGGTAGGGGATCACTCACTCTCACCACTAGGGAATATCCCCACAGGGGCAGCTCTACCACAGTCCATTCAGCCAGCATCCCGTCAGTGGACATCTGAATGATTTTCAAGGGTTGTATTTGTTTTGTTTTTTGAGATGGAGTCTCACTCTCTCTCCAGGCTGGAGTGCGGTGGCACAATCTCAGCTCATTGCAACCTCCACCTCCCAGGTTCAAGCGATTCTCCTGACTCAGCCTCCCCAGTAGCTGGGATTACAGGTGCACACCACCACACCTGGCTAATTTTTATATTTTTAGTAGAGATGAGATTTCTCCAAGTTGGCCAGGATGTGTTTTGTTTGTTTGTTTGAAGTCGGAGTCTTGCTGTTGCCCAGGCTGGAGTGCAGTGGCGCTATCTCGGCTCACTGCAAGCTCCACCTCCCGGGTTCATGCCATTCTCTTGCCTCAGCCTCCCAAGTAGCTGGGACTACAAGCGCCCGCCATCATGCCCAGCTAATTTTTTGTATTTTTAGTAGAGATAGAGTTTCACTGTGTTAGCCAGGATGGTCTCGATCTCCTGACCTCATGATCTGCCCGCCTTGGCCTCCCAAAGTGCTGGGATTACAGGCATGAGCCACCGCACCCAGCCTGTTTTTGGTTTTTAACTGATGTTTGGGTTTAGATATGTGTATATACATAGTAAGAGATGTTTTAAATTGAAGAGAAAAAAGGTCACAAACCCCAAGGTAATTGTTTCCTGAGAGGAGAGGGGAGAGTGAGGGAGACCCAGGGAGAAGCTGGCTCGTAGGTGGGTGTTCTCTAACATCTGTGCATAGTGGGTCCTGTGGATGTGTCACTATAGCTCCTTTGTCCTCATCACATTGTTATATAAGAAAATAGGCTGGGCATAGTGGCTCACACCTGTAATCCCAGCACTTTGGGAGGCCAAGGCAGACGGATCACCTGAGGTCAGTTGAGACCACTCTGGCCAACATGCTGAAACCCTAAAATACACTACTGAAAATACAAAAATTAACTGAGCATGGTGGCAGGCACCTGTAATCCCAGCTACTCGGGAGGCTGAGGCAGGAGAATTGCTTGAACCCAGGAGGCGGAGGTTGAAGTGAGCTGAGATCACGCCATTGCACTCCAGCCTGGGCAACAAGAGCGAAACTCCATCTCAAAAAAAAAAAAAAAAAAAGAAAAGAAAATACATCTTCAAAGAGTATGTAAACTGAGGCCAGAGATTCTATTTCTTTATCTGTAGGATAGGGATGATCATGCACTTGCCTTATGGGCTGTCAAGGAGATTGCAGAGAACAATTCATGTAAATTGAAGTCACATGTCCTCTGATACACCCAAGCCTCACTGTGAGGGATCAGGCCCACCTGTGTACCACGCAGTCCCCCAGCCTTGCTTCAGGGGCTGGGGGCCAGGCTCTGGACCAGCCTGCCAGAGACCACATCCCAGCTCTGCCCCTGACTGGCTGGGGCTCCTCAGGTAGAGTTCTGAAGCTGCCTGTTTCTCAGGGGCCCTAACTGTAAAATAGGGCTGGCAACAGGACCCAGCCCTTACCCTTGTGAATACGAAACCAGCTGATACCCAAGGCCTGCCACAGAATCAGCCCCCAGCTATCCTAAGCCTTCATCAGCCAAGAAGGAAAAAGAAGCCAACTGCAAGTGAGTGACAGGCCGGCGGGGGTTCCTTAGGCTAGTCTATGTCTGGCTGTTAGAAATGCTACATAATAATAAATAGTGTCCTTAATGTCCTCGCCTGCAGAGAGGGGCTATAAAAAAAGCAGTAGCGTGTCCCCCGGCCCCCAAAGGCCCACCTCGCTGCCTCTCCTTGCCTCCCCCAAGCCCAGCCCCCACAGCATTCTCGTCCGACTAGGAGGGCTTGAGAGGCCGGGCAGTGCCCAGGGCAGATCGGGAGGAGTCGGAGCCTGGGTAGGTGCAGCAAGGTGGTCTGCAGGGGACCAGAGTCAAGGGCAGGCTGAGCCAGACCCTCAGGGCCTGGGCACTGGAGGACGGGGCAGGACATAGGAGACGGGAGGCCCGGCTGCCCTGGCATGTTGGCGAGCAGATGTGGCTTCACAGACTTTGTCAGCATAGAATACAAGGCTGCCTCTGCAGGAGACCTGGATCCATGGAAGGGATGTGATGGAGCCCCCTGCAAACTCCCCTGTCAGCCCCAGCTCCCTCCCTGCCCCACAGCCAGTGCCTTGCCTACAGAATATTCCATTTGGAGTCCCAGGCCCATGTGGCCCTTCCGCCAGAGCCATGGAGCCCACTCAGCCCTGAGGGCACTCACATGGACATGTTCTGGAAGCCCGTGCCATTCTCCCAGCTGTTGAAGACGGGGATCGTGTGGGGTCCGTACACTGAGCTCTTGACAGAGAGGGAAAGCAGCACCAGGAGGGCTGGGACCCCTGAGGGGTGAGACAAAGGCTCAGGAGATGTGGGAGAGGGCTGGCCCTTGGTCCCTGGGGCTGCTGACACAGAATTCCACTGGGCAAGGGACAACTGGGAGGAGACTGTTCTGAGCCCCCAGCTTCAGGGCAATAAGCCTGGTGGTTTGGAGGAAGCTCAGCTCTACAATGGAACAGTGGTGGAGGGAGGAGTGGTCACACTGGGATGGTGATGGTGGGGAGCAAAAGGGAGGGAGGACTGGGGAACTGCTGAGGAAACAGAAATAAGCAAGAAAGGGGCAAGGACGGCGATGAAGGTAGCAGTGATGGTACTGTTGGAGATAGAGAAGGTGGAAGAAGTGATGATGGTGGTGATGGAGGTGGAGGAGGTGGTGATGATGGCGATGGAGGTGGAGGAGGTGATGATGGTGGTGATAGAGGTGGAGGAGGTGATGATGATGGCGATGGAGGTGGAGGAGGTGATGGTGGTGATGATGGAGGTGGAGGAGGTGATGATGGTGATGATAGAGGTGGAGGAAATGGAGAAGGTGATGATGGAGGTGGAGGAGATGGAGCAGGTGATGATGGTGATGATGGAGGTGAAGGAGATGGAGGAAGTGATGGTGATGATGGAGGTGGAGAAGGTGATGATGGTGATGATAGAGGTGGAGGAGATGGAGGAGGTGATGATGATGGCAATGGAGGTGGAGGAGGTGATGATGGTGGTGACAGAAGTGGAGGAGATGGAAGAAGTGATGTTGATAACAGGTGGAGGAGGTGATAATGGTAGTGATAGAGGTGGAAGAGATGAAGGAGATGGAGGAGGTGATGGAGGTGGAGGAGGTGATGATGGAGGTGATGGAGGTAGAGGAGGTTATGACGGTGGTCATGGAAGTGGAGGAGGTGAAGATGATGGCAATGGAGGTGGAGGAAGTGATGATGGCGGTGATAGAGGTGGAGGAGATGGAGGAGGTGATGCTGATAACAGAGGTGGAGGAGGTGATAATGGTAGTGATAGAGGTGGAGGAGATGAAGGAGGTGGAGGAGATGGAGGAGGTGATGGAGGTAGAGGAGGTGATGATGGAGGTGATTGAGGTGGAGGAGGTGATGATGGAGGTGATTGAGGTGGAGGAGGTGATGATGGAGGTGATGGAGGTGAGGAGGTGATGATGGTGGTAATGGAGGTGGAGGAGATGGAGGAGGTGATAGTGAAGACGGAGGTGGAAGAGGTGATGATGGTAGTGATGGAGGTGGAGGAGATGGAGGAGGTGATGGAGGTGGAGGAGGTGATGATGGAGGTGATGGAGGTGGAGTAGGTGATGATGGATGTGAAGGAGGTGGTGATGGAGGTGAAGGAGGTAATGATGGATGTGGTAGAGGTGGAGGAGGTAGTGATGGAGGTGATGGAAGTGGAGGTGGTGGTGATGGAGGTGGAGGAGGTGATGGTGGTGATGGAGGTGGAGGAGATGGAGGAGGTGATGGAGGTAGAGGAGGTGATGATGGAGGTGACTGAGGTGGAGGAGGTGATGATGGAGGTGATGGAGGTGAGGAGGTGATGATGGTGGTAATGGAGGTGGAGGAGATGGAGGAGGTGATAGTGAAGACGGAGGTGGAAGAGGTGATGATGGTAGTGATGGAGGTGGAGGAGATGGAGGAGGTGATGGAGGTGGAGGAGGTGATGATGGAGGTGATGGAGGTGGAGTAGGTGATGATGGATGTGAAGGAGGTGGTGATGGAGGTGAAGGAGGTAATGATGGATGTGATAGAGGTGGAGGAGGTAGTGATGGAGGTGATGGAAGTGGAGGTGGTGGTGATGGAGGTGGAGGAGGTGATGGTGGTGATGGAGGTGGAGGAGGTGATGGTGATGATGGAGGTGGAGGAGGTGATGATGATGGTGATGGAGGTGATGGTGATGATGGAGGTGGAAGTGATGATGGAGGTGATGGAGGTGGAGGAGGTGGTGATGGAGGTGGAGGAGATGATGGTGGTGGTGGAGGAGGTGGTAGAGGTGGAGGAGGTGATGATGATGGTGATGAAGGTGGAGGAGGTGGTGATGGAGGTGGAGGAGGTGATGGTGATAACAGAAGTGGAGGAGATGATGATGATAGTGATAGAGGTGGAGGAGGTGATGGTGATAACGGAGGTGGAGGAGGTGATGATGGTGGTGAAGGAGGTGGAGGAGGTGATGATGGTGATGATGGAGGTGGAAGAGGTGATAAAATTAGTAATGTAGAAAGTGGAGGCGGGTGTAGACAGAGATCACAGCTAGTGGTCATGTAATGGCCACTATGATGATGAGGAGGAGGGAAAAGAAAGGACTAAAGGGGATCAATAACCTGCCTGCCTGGAGGTCTGAGGAGAAGGAGAGGAGAGATACTGTGCTTACCCCAGCCTAGCACACCAAGCTTGAGCACATATCTGCGGATGTAGATGTTGTAGACGCGCCCGAGGAGGAGATAGAGGTTGAAGCCCTCGATGGCCATCCAGGTGAGGCAGCTGAGCAGCGCGTAGTGCAGGGCAGCAGCCAGAGCCGTGCACGCTGACTGGGGCACAGGAGACATGGCAAATGCGGGGCTCAGCAGGAAGGTGATGTTCAGGAGCAGCACGGAGGCGTGCAGGTTCATGTGGATGCGTGCTAAAGAGTCACTCTTCTTCCTGCAGGTGAGAGCATGGCCCTCCGTGGCCCAGGGACATCATCCAGGCAGCACTACCCACTGGTGCATGCCGACGGGGAAAATGAGGTGAAGAAGGGGCAGGGATCCCACAGCAGTCGCACCAAGAGGCTGGTCTCCCACCTCCTGGCCCCCACCCTCTGGAGAAGCACACCCAGTTCTAGTTGAGTAAATGGGACACAAGGAAGGGTGATGTGCCACAGTTGGGGGCAGGCCCAGCACTGTGGCAGCGGAATACCTGGAATGGAAGTGCAACAGGACCGTGATCAGCGAGGCCACAATGGAGATGCTGCAGCCCACGAGGGAGATGTATGTAAGAGGTGCCAGCAACTCTGCAGGGACCAGGGCCGGGGAGAGTTGCTGCAGAAGGGAAGAGGGGCTGGAGGCCAGAAGCATAGTGTCGCCCTCCCTCCCAGCCTCAGTCAGAGAGACCTCCTGAGGCCTCCTCTCCAAGTCCCCTTCCCCACAAGCCTAGCCATGGACCTGGCCTGAACAAGCCCATGGCAGATACAGTGAGTTTTACCCCCGCCACAGCTCCCATCTCCTTCTTCTGCTGTGAGTGCCTCCCTTCCCCTACTCCCTATGCACCTGGGGGGTTCCACCACTTTGCCCCCTCTGTGCAGAAAGGTGCGCCAGGCCTGGTCAAGCAGGGCCCTCCCTCCTCCTGCCTATAGTGATTGGTTCAGGGATGAGCACATGGCTGGCAGAACTGGGTAAAAGATTTTATTCCACTGGTCTGAAAGCTTGCAGGGCATGAGCCTGCAACTGCTGCCAGCTATATTATTATCTCATATTAGGAGTTCCTATTTGAGGGCTAAGCCAGCACAGAGCAAGCACAGTTGAGGGACAGAGATAGAGTGCTATCTTAGTGATCTTAGTGATCAGCTCCTGGATCAAGCCATGCCTGAAGCCTAACCCAGCCTTTTCAGGAACATGAGTCCATAAATTTTCTTTCTTTTTTTTTTTTTTTTTTGCTTAAGCCCATTTAAGTTGGGTTTTCTGCCCCTTGCACCAGCTTTTGCCTTGCTCCTCTGCCACAGACACAGGGCCCTCTACAGCTCTGGGCCCCACTCAGGATGCATACATACCATGAGAACAGCAAAGTAGGTCAGGTGGTTGCAGCGGCAGAGCACCTGAGAGTGGGAGGGCTGCTCTGTACGACAGCCCTCAGGGCTCCAGCCGCCCCAGGGCTGTTTCCTGGCTCCCTCCTTCCAGAAGACACAGCTCAGGGTGTAGCCTTCCTGGGTGGAGATACTGGAGTCAGTCATAGGGTGCAGAGGAAAGGCTGCAGATCAGTGTCTGGGAGTCCTGGGGGCCAACGGTGACTCAACTGTCCATTCGCCAACATTTTACCAGGCACTGGCTGGCCTTTGGCCTCAGTCTCAGATTCCAGTCCCATCTCCACTGTGGGCTCTCAGAGCGACCCGGGCAAGATGCCAAGTTGCTCTGTGCCTCAGTTTAGTCATCTACAGAATAGGATCATTCATACCCATATTATAAGAATGGTGGAAAAACAAAGGGCAACATGGAATCTTGAGTGTCCAGCTCTGGCCTTTTATACAGTAGGCACTCCCTAACCAGCTGATCCCTTCCCCTCGTCCCCGTGGGGAACAGCAATGTGCTCAGACCCATGCCTGGTCGGGGGAGACGCATCCACAGACAACCCTAACGCCAAGTCACGTGGGTGGAGAGGTGGAGGAAATGACACAGGCCATCACGGAAAACCGTGGAGGGCAGGCAGAGCTGACCCAAAGGGAGAAGGGGAGGTGGGGGCCCTGAGGCCTTAGAGGACGTGTTGGATTTCAATATGAGTAGGGCAAGGGCATTCCAGGTGGAGGGAACCGTAGTGGCAAAAGCCCAGAGATGAAAGGAAAGGATGACGGTGAAATGTAGAGTGCAGGGCAGTCCTGGTGAGGCTGAAGGGAAGATGGAGCAGAAAGCAGAGGCTCCGGGCTTTTCAGGAATGGCAGGAACCAGAAAAGGAGGCACTGAGGCTTGTGAGCCACCCCACTCTGCCCCCACCCCCAATGAGCAGCCCTTTCTTTGTTCCAGGATCAGCATCTGCACTTCCCCTAGGAGCTCACTCTTTCACCCCAGTCCCTGGGCCGTGTGACCCAGACCTGGCCAATCCACACCTTCCATCCCCCTGGACACAGTGACAGGTACAGGGATGTACACATGACCCAGTCGAACCTTTAAGATCCTGAGACCCTGATCTGCACTGGGGCAGGTTGGGGATGGCGAGTGAGGGGAAGAGCCTGATGGGAAGAAGGAAAGGAAGTCTAGCTCTTCAGCATCCATCATGCCACAGAATGGACAGCCAAGGCAGGAGACCATTGCTGAGATGGAGAGAGACTGAGCCACGAGGGCATCAGATCCGTCCCTGGATCCAGCTGTGCCTGAAGCTGGTGGACCACCCCTAGACATTTCATTGATGTGTGCCAATCAGTTCCCTCTGTGCTCAAGCTGGCTTGAGGTGGTCTTTTCTCACTTGCAACTGAAAGCATCCTGACAAATGCATGAGTAAAAACCTCTCTCTCTCTTATTTCTTGAGCAGGAATTTTCAAAGCGTGATGGATTTCCAGATGGTTCCACAGGTTTGGGTCTGGTCAAACCAATGTTCAACAGGAGAGTCACAGAGGGGCAGGGGTGCAGGGGAAATGGGGGCACCCCCAGCAGTACCAGGCTTTGGTTGTGCCAGAAGCTGATGTTCACCGGATCCCTGAGGTTGTTCACATGCCCATGACTCAGCTGGGCCCCCAGGACGTAGTTATTAAGCAGAGATGAGTTGTTTTCATCCTGGAAGGGCAGCAGGAGAAGGGTTGAGTGGAGGGGAAATGGGGAGGCCCTGGGTAAGGTCTGAGCCCCGCTTCCCTGGATGAGAACAAGCAGCAAGAGTTTCACGTGTGCAGCATGAAAGCCTTCCCAGCCTTCCCAGCCTTCCCAGCCTCCCAGCCTTCCCAGCCTCCCAGCCTCCCAGCCTCCCAGCCTTCCCAGCCTCCCAGCCTTCCCAGCCTTCCCAGCCTCCCAGCCTTCCCAGCCTTCCCAGCCTTCCCAGCCTCCCAGCCTCCCAGCCTTCCCAGCCTTCCCAGCCTCCCAGCCTTCCCAGCCTTCCCAGCCTCCCAGCCTCCCAGCCTTCCCAGCCTTCCCAGCCTCCCAGCCTCCCAGCCTTCCCAGCCTCCCAGCCTTCCTAGCCTCCCAGCCTTCCCAGCCTTCCCAGCCTCCCTAGCCTCCCAGCCTTCCCAGCCTCCCAGCCTTCTCAGCCTCCCAGCCTCCCAGCCTTCTCAGCCTCCCAGCCTCCCAGCCTTCCCAGCCTCCCAGCCTCCCAGCCTTTGCATGTGCTGTTCCTGCCCGGTGGAAAGCTGTCCTCTCACCAACCCCTGCTTCACGTCCCATTCGTTTAATGCATTCCAGCCCCACACCCTCCACCTCACCACTATCCTCACACACTTTCAAAGCCAAGGTTGAAAGGCGCCTTCCCCAGAAGCTCCCCTGGACTGCCCACTGGGAAGAGCCCTGACCCCACCCTGACTCATCCATCGCTCTGGATCTTTATGGCTATTATCGACCTTGTGCTGACATTAAATCTCTAAGGTCCAGTCGGGCACAGTGGCTCACGCCTATAATCCTAGCATTTGGGAGGCTGAGGCAGGCAGGTCACTTGAGGCCAGGAGTTCAGGATCAGCCTCGCCAACATGGTTAAACCCGGTTTCTACCAAAAATACAAAAATTAGCTGGGCATGGTAGTGCACGCCTGTAATCCCAGGGTGGCTGAGGCAGGGGAATCGCTTGAACCCAGGAGGCAGAGATTGCAGTGAGCCGAGATCATGCCACTGCACTCCAGCCTGGGCAACAGAGCGAGACTCTGACAAAAACAACAACAACAACAAACCTCTAAGGTCTTAGTCTAAGCATGAAGACAGAGAGTTCTCTGAGTGCAGGGAACAAGTGTCTTCTTGTCTGTGTCCCGCCTAGTGACAGGCACATAGTAGGTTTCTTAGGTCTCATTTGTAGATTGTAATTGTGCCTTCCTACCATTCTGCTAAAGCTGGCAGGGAAACTAAGGCCCAGAGAGGGACAATGGCTGGCTTGGATTGCACAGCCGACTGGTTGGTCTCACTCAGTGCTGGTCACCTAGAGGCCAGGCAGTGACATGGGCACCTGCAGTGGATCCCAAGAAGGGGCCGGCACCCACCCTCCTTGGCCCGCCATCACACTGACCTTGAAAAAGTGGGCATTGGAGAAGTAGATACAGATGAGTCGCAGCTCCCCGGGCTGGGTCTTGCAGGCGTCCCGGGTCAGCTCGGCGGGGAACTGCATGGCATGCTGACCCCAGGCATACTGACCCCGGGCATGCTGACCCCGGGCCTGCAGAGGGTCACAGACAAGCTGAGTCTGGCAACCAGGACCTGTAGACCTGACCCCAACACCTTCACTGCCTCCCACTCCCCATGAAACCTTCCTTGGGGTTTCCACCCACAGAACCTTCTCCCCCCAGGCTGCATCTCCTCCCAAACTTCCCGAGATCCCAGGCCTTCCCTCCATGCTGTTCCTGAGTTTGGGGTGTTTACCTGACCCACTGGGCCCCTGAAGATGGAGCTACCTCAGCACTCAGCCCCAGCCCAGCCCCCACTAGGGATCCAGCCAATCATCCCAGGGTCCTAAAAGGAGCCAGGGTTCCTGGCCTCTCTCACAGCTGCCTCCCCCAGGGGGTAGCCTCCAGCCAAAGCAGGAAGAAGACTCCGCCCCAGAGGGGCCATAAAGCACCACCCTTTCCACAATTCACACAGCGAGTATCAGCCCCATTTTACAGAGGAGGTAACTCACTGCCAGTTAGGGCAGAGCCTGGACTGGGGGGTGTGGGGAGGAGGACGGTGGAGCCTAAAGAAAGTCCAGACCTTAAACCCCTGGAGGACTTCTAGGGCAGGGGCAGCTGGCCACGCCCCCACCACCACCACCTGCAGCCTCTGACCTGGGGCACCCGCTTCAGAGTGGCACTGCTCAGTGAGAGGCCAGAGAAGTTGCAGCTCAGCTTGAAGGCCAGAGACTGGATGGCGGGTGTCTGCAAGGTCAGGTTGTAGCCCGGGAAGCTGGTGTTCAGTAGCATCTGCTCCAGCTGGTGAAGTTGACTGCAGCCCGGAGAGACGGCCAGGGAGGCCAGAGCCCAGAGTGGGGTAAGGGTGAGAGGGAGCTCTAGACAGCCTGGGAGGGCAGGGCCTCCCCACCCACACCCCTGTCACTCCCACCTCCAGACCACTGCATACACCGTGTCCTTGGCACACTGTTACCTCCCTACCCCATCTATCCCCTCCTCTCGATTAACTCCAGTTCAGGTCCCAGTTTGTTGTCACCTTCTCCAGGAAGCCTTCCCTGACTGCTCCCTCACAGCTTCCCAGTAGCCGCTCTTATCCCTGACCAGTCTTCAGCATTGTCTGCTCACCCAGAGCTGCTCAGTCTTTGGGTCACAGACCCTGGAGAACCCAGCCAGAATTTTAGAGTTCCTTCCCAGGAAAACGCATGGAGACCCACAATTCTGCACTTAGTTTCATGATATCCATGATTAAGGGCCCCCATTCCTCAATGATAAACTTCATGAGGGCAGTGACACGCCCACCCTGCATCCACAGAGCCTAGTGTCAGGCATGCAGTAGGCACTCAATAAAAGTGCTGAAAAAATGCACAGTTAAGAGTTTATACTAGACCAACTCTGACCCACTGATTCAAGGTGCAGGCTTGGGGTGGGAGACACAGCTGACTCTAAACAGGAGAGGGCCACGTCCAACTCACCGAAAGGAAAAAAATGGGCTCCGGGCTCTGGACACCTGCATATTCTCCATGTAGCGGAGGAGTTCTTTCCATGTCTCTGTGGGGACACACCTCCCCCTCAGCTTGTGTCTCAGCTACCCTCTGGCCCCACCACCTCTGGGCTTTCCATCCCAGTCTGAGAGTCTGGTTCACAAGCAGCTCCTGCTGCCCCCAGGAAGCCTAAGTGGCCCCTTTCAATCTCCCAGGGTTTAATGCCTGCCCCTTTTGCATCGCAGTCCCAGGACTGGGCTAGGGCTGCCCCCAGTTCAGCAGAGCTCCCTTACCTGCTGTTGCATTCTGCAAAGTCAGAAGGCACAGGCACAGGAAAAGGGTACCACAGTGATCCATGCCCTGTGCCGAGTCTCCTCCAAGAACTGGCTCTGGCCCTGGAAAAGGTGCATGCCATCATCATGATGATAAAAGAACAGCCTCTAACTTCTAGGTGTCTGGCATGTCCCAATAGTAGGACATGCAGCATCTTGTTTGACCCTCACCACTCTTGCATTTCACAGATGAGGAAGCTGAGGATGAAGGGCAAAGGGTCTTGCTTTACTTAAATCTGCCCAAAGCCAGGTCTCTAAGACTCCAGAATCCTTGACCACCAAGTAATGGCTGCCATTAGCAGCTCTGCCTGATACACTCCCCCTCCCAAAAAGCAGTCTATCTGGGGGCTTCCCCAGGACACCAGCTTCTACCCAGACGGAAGGTGTTTGGGAGAAAGCAACATGTAAACTCCATCCAGTCCTGCTATTAACTCATCATGTGGCTTTGGGTAGGATCTGTCTCTCTCTGCCCTCATTTTCCTCCATTTTAAAATGAATTAATAAACTTCTGCTTCAATAGAGCAAATTTATGTGTGCCCCTGAAAGCCCCATTAACATGAGAGGGAATGAATAAAATAGGCATAAAGCCACAGAACAATGGGAAAGAAAATAGGCACAAAAAACAGTACAATGGGGAAGAAAAGAGGCACAAAGCCTCTCAGGAAGCTGCTGGAGGATGTGCTCCAACAAAACGAGAGAGTAAATCATGAAAGAAGACACAGGGTACAGGAAACCCTGTACCCTACCATGGGAGAGGTAAAGTTACTCCCTAGAAAACAGGCACAAAGAGAGAGCAATGGGAAAGAAAACAACTGCAGAGATGGGAGATGTCAGCTAAACTTTGGAGGCTACAAGTAGGTGGCACCTGGTAAGACGTTTAGCAGACTGAAAAAAGTTGAACCCAAGTGCCTGCAGTGGGGAGAGGTGTGGTGTTGGCGGGAGACAAGAAGCCTCACAACCTTGAAAGCACTTGAGAACCGGAGGCATCAGGAACTTCTGAAGTGGGGATGAAGGAAGAGGCTAAAAACAGGGATTGTTGGTCAGACACGGTGGCTCACGCCTGTAATCCCAGCACTTTGGGAGGCTGAGGTGGGTGGATCATGAGATCAGGAGATCGAGACCATCCTGGCTAACATGGTGAAATCCCACTCCTACTAAAAATACAAAAAATTAGCCAGGTGTGGGGGCAGGCGCCTGTAGTCCCAGCTACTCAGGAGGCTGAGGCAGGAGAATGGCATGACCCAGGAGTCTCTTGCAGTGAGCGGAGATGGTGCCACTGCACTCCAGCCTGGGCAACAGAGTGAGACTGTGTCTCAGAAAAAAAAAAAAAAAAAAAAAAAAACAGGGATTGTTGTCCAGGCATGGCAGCTCACGCTTGTGATCTAAAACACTTTGGGAGGCCAAGGCAGGAGGATCGCTTGAGACCAGGAGTTCCAGACCAGCCAGGGCAACATGGCAAAACCCTGACTCTACAGAAAAATATAAAAATTAGCCGGGTATGGTGGCCTGCGCTTGTATCCCCAGCTACTCAGGTGGGTGAGGTGGAAGAATCACCTGAGCCCAGGAGATGGAGGCTGCAGTGAGTCAAAAGTATACCACTGCACTCCAGCCTGGGCAACAGAATGAGACCTTGTCTCAAAAAAATAAAAAATAAAAATAAAAACAAGATTCATTGGTTGTGAGTCTTTAACGCCCAACTCAGTCCCCAGATCTCCCCTGCCACCTCGAGTTTTCAAGAGTTTCCTCACCATCCTACCATCCCAATCCTGCTCCAAACAAAGTTTACTCTCTGGAGAGAGGATGCACCATAATCAGAGCAGAAGGGGCAATTAAACAATATCCCCTCTCCATGTCCTCCCCTACTCAGATTCCAGAAGACTGCAGCAGCCAGGGTTATGCCCCAAGGCAGGAGAAAAGTCTTTGAAGGGCTAACCATTCCCAGAATAGTATCCTATAGCTGCTTCCATTGTTGTGTTCCTCGATGTCATGGCCAAGACCTAACTTACAGTGAAATTTCACCAGTCACTAAGCTCTGCCAAGCAATTAGGTTTTTAGTGCTCCTCTCTTGAACGGTCAACCAAGGATTACTGAAAATTTCAAAACACACACCCTTTCTTGAGAAGCTGCTGGAGGATGCGCTCCAACAAAATGAGAGAGTAAATCATGAAAGAAGACACAGGGTACAAGAAATCCTGTGTCCTACCATGGGAGAGGTAAAGCTACTCCCCAGAAAATGTGTGAAGGGAAGGCCTGGGTTGATGCTGAACAGCAGGACTAGGGCATTTCCCATCCGGAGGGAGCAGGAGAAAAGAACGCCCTAGGAGGGAGTTCTTCAAGAAAAAATTAAGGAAGAGGAAAAGGAGAGCAGATAGACAACCGAATAGGTTTGAGCATCTAGAAAAACTGTTTTTGAGATGTCTTACAGAAAGTTTGTAAATGCAAAAATAAAAAGAAGCAATTAATTTCAAGAAAACCAAGTTGTACAAGAAAATGAAACGCTGCTACATGACTTGATATGGAATGTAATGCATATAGTCATAATAGAAACGTTAAACAGGAGATTTTTTTAATTGTGTAAAAACCTTGTTAAGATGATTTTGATTTCCACCTAGAAAGTAGACAGCCAGATGGGAGCATTGTTCTCATCATAACAATGGGAAAGCTAAATAATGTACAAAATCTTTTTTTTATTTTTATTTTTTAGCCTACTGGAAAGCTGAAGTCACAGGCCACCAAGCAAACTGGTTTCTGGTGGTAACCAGAATGCATTATCTTTGATGGATGAAACACATGATCTGTTTCATGTTTGACAGAGCATGGAGGAATAGGTAGTTGCTGCAAAAGCAGATAAGGAGAAAATGACTAACACCTTAATGAAATCTTAATGGCTGAGCATTAGCCAGAGTGGCAGTTTACTGGGAGCCCCAGACACAAGGGTAACCTGTACCCCCAGATAGTTTCTTCCTACAGTCCTCCACTGGACACTCATGAGAATGATGTGGAGTGGGACAGGGCCTGAGGGAGGCCCCATGGTAACACAGCCATGCAAGACGTGCCAAGGGTTGAGGGTGGGGCAGGAGTACCTGGAGAAGCCCATCTGTGCTCTGGTCTCTGCATGAGTGCAAGGTGGTAATTGGCTGCTGCCAAGAGATAAACACCTACACCCTGGCTTTGCTTTGATTTAAGATGCCCATCCCACAGGTCCCTGACCTGCTATAAAGCAAATGTTGACTGCCTCTGCTGGAGGAGTAGAAGACCCTTCCACCACAATGCTACAGTGACACTAAGCAAAAGCCATCAGGGCCGGGTGCCTTGGCTCATGCCAGTAATCCCAATACTTTGGGTGGCTGAGGTAGGCGAATTGCTTGAGCCTAGGGGTTTGAGACTAGCCTGGGCAACATGGCAAAACTCTGTCTCTAAAAAAAAAAAAAAAAAAAAAAAAGGCCAGATGTAATGGCGCATGCCTGTAGTCCCAGCTACTCAGGAGGCTGGTGTGAGGATCACCTGAGCCTGGGAAGTTGGAGGCTGCAGTGAGCCATGATAGCACCACTGTACTCCATCCTGGGCAACAGAGTGAGAAAAGAAAACCAAAGAAAAAGCCACTGGACACTGGCAAGGAAGAGGCAACCCATTAGTGTCCAGGATTTTGCACTGATATAAAACAGAGGGCTGCTGCTACTACTGGGAAAAGAGCAGGAATCTCACTCCCACTCAAGATCCCCCAACCAGTAAGGCAGAGTTTAGTTCCCACGGGGGTGAAGGGGAGGAAGTCAGCCTGCATTCTAGTACCTGCACTGAACAAGAGGCTGAGGTTGTCAAAAACTGGAGGAGAAACAGGAACACTAAGAAGGCCCCACTCCTGGGGCTCAGGCTCAAGACTGTCTAAGGCTGAAGCTAGAGCAGGATAATCAAGAATTCATTGCCTCCACCACAAGCCTTGCACCAAGCAACAAGTAACAGCAGTCCACCGCTGGAGAAGGGACTAGAACACAAAGAGAGATTTCCTCTGTGTTGCACGCATGCAATGCTGAGCACAGAGTGGGGACACTGGGGGACTCAAGTCCTCATTGAACACAATGTAGGGACAGTCCACCACTGGAGAAATTTGGAGCCTGTAGTATACCGAAGGTAACTATAGCAACAACAAAACCTAAATCCAGCTGGGCACCGTGGCTCATGTCTGTAACCCCAGCACTTTGGGAGGCCGAGGCAGGAGGATCATTTCAGCCCAAGAGTTCAAGATCAGCCTGGGCAACATAGTGAGCCTCTATCTCTAAATAAACAGATAAATAAATAAAACTTAAACGTAAATCAACTACAGATTAGATTGACTTGAGGCCTATACCAAAGCCATGACATAAGAAATACTTCAATTTCTTTCTAGGCATAAATATCATTTACTTTACTACTGTTCCATTACACACAATGCCTGGTAGTTAGTCAAAGATTTTAAGAGACACAGAAGCAGATCTTAGAGATGGCCAAAATGTTGGAACTATCAGATAGAGACAAGATAGCTCTGATAAATATGTTAAAGGGTGCAGTGGAAAAGGTAGACTTCTAAGAACAGATGGGAAATTTCAGCAGAACAATGGTAACTATTAAGAGTAGTCAAGTAGAAATGTTAGAAACAAACTCGGTATCAGTGATGAAGAATTCTGTCAATGAGTTTATTAGCAAAGTGGACACAGCAAAGTAAAGAATCCTTGAACCTGATGATAGTGTAATATAAATTATCCAAATTGAAATATAAAGAGTAAGAAGAGTGAAAATAAAAATTAACAGATTACCCAAGAACTGTGCAAATGGTCTGTATATATGTAATTGGAATCCTAGCTAAAGGAGAGAGAACAGAGAAGAATAAATAGAAACAGAAAGAATAGAAAATTAAAATTTTTTAAATGGCCAATTTTTCCCCCAAAACTAATAAAAGACAACAAACCACAGATCCAAGAAGCTCTGCAAAATCCCATGGAATAAATGCAAAGAAAAACACATCTAGATACATCCTAGTCAAACTGCTGCAGAACCAAAGATAAAATCTTGAAGTCAGCCAGAAAAAAAGAGCCATTGTACACAGAAAATGAAAGATACAAACTACAAGAGACTTCTTATCAGAAACTACCAAAACCAGAAGATAATGCAGCCATATCTTTCAATAAAAATCTGTCATTCTAAAACTCCATGCCCAATGAAAATATCGTTCAAAAACGAAGACAAGGTTGGGTGCAGTGGCTCACACCTGTAATCCCAGCATTTTGAGAGGCTGAGGTGGGTGGATTGCTTGAGTCCAGGGGTTCCAAACCAGCCTGGCCAACATGGCGAAAACCTGTCTCTACAAAATATACAAAACTTAGTCAGGCATGGTGGCATGCACCTGTAGTCCCAGCTATTCAAGAGGCTAAGGCAGGAGGATCACTTGAGTCCAGGAGGTCAAGATTGCAGTGAGACATGATCATGCCACTGCACTCCAGCCTGGGTGACAGAGAAAGACCCTGTATCAAAAAAAAAAAAAAAAAAAAAAAAAATGAAGACAAAATAAGAACTTCTTCAGATGAGCAAGGAGTTAGAGAATTCATTGCCAGCAGATTGGCACTAAAATAAATATTGAAGAAAATTCTTAGGGCAGAAGAAAAATTATGCCAGTTGGAAATTTGGACTTAAAGAAATGAAGAGTATTGTGATTGGCAAAAATGTGTCAAATATAAAATAAATTTCCTTGGTTTTAATGTCTGTTTAATGTAAAAACAGTAACAATGCATTGTGGGGATCATAGCATATGTAGAAGTAGAAGCATACCACAAAAATAGCACAACAGGCAGGACAGCAGAAATGGAAGTATTTGGTTTGAGGTTCTTAAACTATATTTTAAGTATTGTAATGTTATTTGAAAGTAAATTGTGGAAAGTTAAATATGTGTATTTAAATCCTACAGTGCCATTACAAAAAAGGAAAAATTATAAGATATAGCTAGTAAGGCAATAGTAGAGATAAAAGAATATTATGAAAACTGCTCAATCCAAAATAAGACAGGACAAGAAGGAAAAGAAACAAAGAACAGATGGAATAAAGAGAAAACAATTAGCAAGATGGTAGATATAAACCCAATCATATAAATAATTACATTAAGTATAGTCTAAATGCTCCAATTAAAAGGCAGAAATTGTCAGACTGGATTATAAAAGCAAAACCTAACTACATACTGTCTTCAAGAAACACGTATCAAATATAAAGACACCAATAAATTACATGTAAAATGATGGAAAAAGATATACCGATCATAAGTGTATTAGTCCAGCCTCACGCTGCTATAAAGAGCCGTCAGAGACTGGGTAACTTATTTTTTTTTTTTTTTTTTTTTTTTTGAGACGGAGTCTCGCTCTGTCGCCCAGGCTGGAGTGCAGTGGCCGGGATCTCGGCTCACTGCAAGCTCCGCCTCCCGGGTTCACGCCATTCTCCTGCCTCAGCCTCCTGAGTAGCTGGACTACAGGCGCCCGCCACCTCGCCCGGCTATTTTTTTGTATTTTTAGTAGAGACGGGGTTTCACCGTGGTCTCGATCTCCTGACCTTGTGATCCGCCCACCTCGGCCTCCCAAAGTGCTGGGATTACAGGCGTGAGCCACCGCGCCCGGCTGAGACTGGGTAACTTATAAAGAAAAGAGGTTTAATTGACTCTCAGTTCCACAGGCATGGCTGGGGAGACCTTAGGAAACTTAACAATCATGGCAGAAGGTGAAGGGGAAGAAAGCACGTCTTCACATGGCAGCAGGGGAGACAGAGAGAGAAGGGGGAAGTGCCACACACTTTTAAACCATCAGACCTTGTGAGAACTCACTCACTATCAGGAGAACAGCAAGGGCGAAATCTGTCCCCATGATCCAATCACCTCCCACTAGGCCCCTCCCCAACACTGAAAAATTACAGTTCAACATGAGATTTGCATGGGGACCCAGAGCCAAACCATATCAATAAGTAAGATGGAATAGCTATATTAATATCTGAAAAAGTAAACTTCAGGATAAGGAATTTTACCAGAGATAAAGATTATACAATGCTAAAGACTAATTCATCAAGAAAATGTAACAATCTTTAATGTGTGTGCACCTAATAACAGAGCTTTGAAAAATAAAGCAAAAATTTATAACGCTAAAGGGAGAAATTGACAAAGCAACACTTATAGTTGCAAAATACAATATTTCTCTCTGAGTAATTGACAAAAGTAGACAAAAATTGATATAGAAGATGTATCAGTCCATTCTCACGCTGCTATGAACAAATACCCAAGACTGGGTATATAATCACGGAGGAAGGGCACCTCTTCAAAGGGTGGCAGGAGACAGAATGGTTAGCAAGGGAAAAACCAGATGCTTATAAAACCATCAGATCTCGTGAGAACTCACTATCACGAGAGCAGCATGGGAGAAACTGCCCCCATGATACAATCACTTCCCATCAGGTCCCTCCTGTGACACATGGAGATTACAGGAACTACAATTCAAGATGAGATTTGGATGGGGACACAGCCAAACCATATCAGAAGACATGAATGACACTACTGACTATCTTCTTTATATAGAACACTCTCCTAATTACATCAAAGTACATCTTCTTTTCAATTACAACAGGAAACATTCACAAAGATAGACCATATTCAGTAGGTTCAGTAACCACCAGGAACTTAAACTAGAATTCAAAAACATAAAGATGCCTCAAAAAATCCTCCAAATATTTGGAAATTAAATAATACACTATTAACCCATGAGTCAGAGACAAAATCACAAGGGAAATTATAAAATATATTCAAATGAATAAAAATGAAAACAACATAATATTTGTGGGATGTAGCTAAAGCAGAGCTTAGAGAAAAATTTATAGCACTAAATGCTTACATTAGGAAAGATGAAGGATTTCAAAACAGTGATGTAAGCTTCCACCTTAATAAATATAAACAGAAGAGCAAACTAAGCAGAAAATAAGCAGAAGGAAAAATAATAAAGATAAAATTATAAATCAATAAAATAGAAAATGCAGAAGGAGTAGAGAAAAATCAGTGAAACCAAAAGCTGGTTATTTGAAAAACTCAATAATATTGATAAGTCTCTAGCCAGAATGACAAAAGGGAAAAAAAGACAAGGTACAATGACCAGTTATCAGCAATAAAAGAGGGGCTATCACTACAGAACCTGCAGGTATCAAAATTAGGAGAATAATATTAACAATTTATGGCAATAAATTACATAACTTGGGTGAAATTTTAAAAATTCCTTGAAATACACAAACTACCAAAGCTTACTCAAGAAAAAATAGAAAATAGGAATAGTCCTTCACTGATTCAAGGAATTGGATTTGTAATTTAAAAACCTTCCCACAAAGAAACACTAGGCCCAGATGGCCTCACTGGTTAATTCTTCCAAACATTTAAAAAAGTTATAATATCAAGTCTATAGAAACTCTTACAAAAAAATAGAAGACAAGGCCGGGCATGGTGGCTCACACCTGTAATCCCAGCACTTTGGGAGGCCGAGGTGAGCAGATCACGAGGTCAGGAGATCGAGACCATCCTGGCTAACATGGTGAAACCTCGTCTCTACTAAAAATACAAAATATTAGCCAGGTGTGGTGGCGGGCGCCTGTAGTCCCAGCTATTCGGGAGGCTGAGGCAGAAGAATGGTGTGAACATGGGAGGCAGAGCTTGCAGTGAGCCGAGATCGTGCCACTGCACTCCAACCTGGACGACAGAGCAAGACTCCGTCTCAAAAAAAAAAAAAAAGTAGGAGACAAAATAAGTAATGATAACAATCCTAAATGTATTCCTTTAGAAAATAAAAGGAAAAGTGCTTCCAAATTCATTTTAGAAGGCTAATATTACCGTAGTACCAAAACTAGCCACAGACACAGACCAACACCTCTCATGAAGATAGATCCAATCCCAATTAAAATCACTGTGGGATATTTTGTAGAGAATGACAAGCTGACTATAAAATGTATATGTAAGAACAAAGGATCTTGAATAGACAAAACAATTTTGATAAAGAAGAATGAAGTTGGAGGAGTCACACTACTTGATTTCAAGGCTTACTATAAAGCTACAATAATCAAGACAGTGTGTTACTGGCATAAGCACAGATATAGAGATAAATAGAACAGAATAGAGAGTCCAAAAAATTATTCATATATTGATTTTTTGTCGATTAATTTTTGACAAAGATGCAAAGGTAATTCAGTAGAAAAAGGATAATTGATTCAACAATTATAATGGAACAATTGGCTCTCTCACACCAAAAAAAAAAACCATCTTGAATCCATATCTTGAAGCACATACAAAATTTAACTCAGAATGGATCACAGACGCAAATAACAAGACTAAAACTGTACAGGCATACCTGGCTTTACTATATTTTGTAGATCTTGTGGGTTTTCTTACAAATTGAAGACTGTCTATCAAGGAAGTCTATCTGCACCATTTTTCCAATAGTACGTGTTCACTTAATGGCTGTGTCCTATTTTGGTAATTCTCATAATATTTCAAACTTTTTCATCATGATTATATCTGCTGTGGTGATCTGCGAAGAGATCTTTGATGTCACTATTGTAATTGTTTTGGAGTACCACAAACTGCGCCCATATAAGATGGCAAACTTAACCAATAAATGTATACATTTTGACTGCTCTACCAACCAGCTGTTCCCCTGTCTCTCTCCCTCTTCTTGGGTCTCCCTATTCCCTAGGACACAACAATATCGAAATTAGAACAATGAATAACTCTACAATGGCCTCTAAGTGTTCAAGTAAAAGAAAGAGTCGCACATCTCTCACTTTAAATCAAAAGCTAGAAATGTTAAACTCAGTGAGGAAGACATGTCAAAACCCAGATAAGCCAAAAGCTAGGCATCTTGCATCGAACAGTTTACCAACTTATGAATGAAAAGGAAAAGCTCTTAAAGAAAATTTAAAGTGCTACTCCAGTGAACTTTAAATTTGTTTTTAAAGTTCACACATGAAGCGAAACAACCTTATTGCTGATATGGAGAACGTTTCAGTGATGTGGATAGAAGATCAAACCAGCCCCCCCGCCAACACTTCCTTAATTAAGCCAAAGCCTAGTTCAGAGCAAGGCCCTAACTCCTCAATTCTATGAAGGCCAAGATGGGTGAGGAAACTGAAAAAAAGATGGAAGCTAGCAGAGGTTGGTTCATGAGGTTGAAGGAAAAAAGCCATTTCCATGACAAAGCAGTACAAAGTGAAACAGCAAGTGCTGATGGAGAAGCAAGTTATCCACAAGAACTAGCTACCATCATGCATGAGGGTGGCTACATTAAACAACAGAATTTCAGTGTGGATGAAATAGCCTCTTATTGGAAGCAGATGCCATCTAAGAGTTTCATAGCCAGAGAGAAGAAATCAATGCCTGGCTTCAAAGCTTCAAAGGACAGGCTAATTCACTTGTTAGCAGGTAATGCAGCTGGTGACTTCGAATGGAAGCCAATACTCATTTAACATCCTGAAAATCCTAAGTCTCTTAAGAATTATGCTAAATCTATTCTGCCTGTGCTCTACGAATGAATAACAAAGCCTGGATGACAGCAATCTATTTATAGTATGGTTTCCTGAATATTTTAAACCTACTGTTAAGACCTACTGTTCAAAAAAAAAATTTATTTCAAAATATTGCTGCTCATTGGCAATGTACCTAGTCACCCAAGAGCTCTGACGGAGATGTACAAGGAGATTGTTGTTGTTCTTGTGCTGCTAACACAACATCCATTCTGCAGTCCATGGATCAAGGAGTCATTTTGACTGTCAAGTCTTATTATTTAGGAAACAAATTTCCTAAGGCTATAGTTGTCATAAATAGTGACTTCTCTGATGGATCAGGGCAAAGTCCATTGAAAATCTTCTGGAAAGGATTCACCCTTCTAGATGCTGCAAGAACATGTGAGATTCATGGGAGGAAGTCAAAATATCAACATTAACAGGAGTTTGGAAGAGGTTGATTCCATGCTTCACGGATGACTTTGAGGGGTTCAAAACTTCAGTGGGGAAAGTAACTACAGATGTGATGAGACTAGAACGAGAACTAGAATTAGAAGTGGATCCTGAAGATGTGACTGATTTGCTGCGGTCTCATGATCAAAGTTGAATGGATGAGGAGTCACTTCTCATAGATGAACAAAGAGTGGTTTTTTGAAATGGAATCTACTCCTGGTGAAGATATGGCGAACACTGTGGAAATGACCACAAAAGATTCAGAATATTAAATAAATGTAGTGGATAAAGCCCCTGCAGGGTTTGAGAGGACTGACTCCAATTTTGAATGAAGCTCTACTGCGAGTAAAATACTATCAAACAGCATCACGTGCTACAGAGAAACATCTTATGAAAGAAAGAGTCAATTGTTGTGGCAAACTTCACTGCTGTCTTAAGAAATAGCCAGCCACCCCAACCTTCAACAGCCACCACCAGCAAAAAGTGTGTGATTCGTTGAAGGCTCAGATAGATTGTGAGTATTTTTTAGCAATAAAGTGTCCTTTAATTAAGGTATGTACATTTTTAGACATAATGCTTTTGCACACTAAATAGACTACAGTATAATATAAACATAACTTTTTTCGTGTGTGAGACAGAGTCTCGCTCTGTCGCCCAGGCTGGAATGCAGTGGCACGATCTCAGCTCACGGCAACCTCTGCCTCCGCCTCCCGGGTTCAAGCGATTCTTCTGCCTCAGCCTCCCAAGTAGATGGGATTACAGGCACACACCACCATGCTAAGCTAATTTTTGTATTTTTTGGAGAGACGGGTTTCACCATGTTGGTCAGGATGGTCTCGATCTCCTGACCTCGTGATCCGCCTGCCTCGGCCTCCCAAAGTGCTGGGATTACAGGCATGAGTCACCGCACCTGCCGTAAGCATAACTTTTATATGCACTGGAAAACCAAACAATTTGTATGACTCACTTTATTACCATATTTGCTTTACTGTGGTGGTCTAAAACCAAACCCACAATATCTCCAAGATATGTCTGTAAAACTCCTTGAAAGAAACAAATAAGAAAATCCTTCTGACTTAGGTTATGCAAAGATTTCTTAGAAACAACACCAAAAACATGATCCATGGCAACGACAACAACAAAAAACTGATAAACTGAATTTCATCAAAATTAAAACTTCTGCTTTTTGAAGGTCATGGTTAGGAAAATAAGAAGATAAGTCACAGACTGGGAGAAAACATTTACAAACACATATGTGATGTTTTTAAAAAATTGTATGTGGACTATATAAAGAACCCTTACACAACTAATAACAGGACAAACTACCCAATAAAGATAGGAAAAGATTTGAACAATCACTATACCAATGAAGATGTACAGATGGGTTGGGCATGGTGGCTCACACCTGTAATCCCAGCACTTTGGGAGGCCAAGGCAGGTGGGTCACCTGAGGTCAGGAGTTCAAAACCAGCCTGGTCAACATGGTGAAACTCCTATCTCTATTAAAAAATAACAATTAGCCAGGTGTGGTAGCAGGTGCCTGTAATCCTAGCTACTCGGGAGTCTAAGGCAGGAGAATTGCTTCAACCCAGGAGAAGGAGGCTGCAGCGAGCTGAGATGATGCCACTGCATTCCAGCCTGGGTGACAGAGCTGGACCTACATGTTAAAAAAAAAAAAAAAAACTATAGATGCAAATAAGCACATGAAAAATGCTCAATATCATTAGTCATTAGAGAAATGCATATAAAAACCACAATGAGATATCACTACATACCTTCTAGAATGACTAGGATTAAAATGACTGGTAATACAAAGTATTATGAGGATATAGAACAGCTGGAAGTCTCATTCACTCCTGGAGGGAATGTAACATGGAAGTGGAATCTAGAAAAGTCAAAACCATTGGATCAGAGAACAAATCAGTAGTTGCCAGGGAGTAGGTAAAAGATACTAACTACAAAAGGGCCCGAGACAACTTTTCAGGGGACAACAATGTTCTATATTTTGATTGTGATATACGTGTATACATGACGGTACACATCTGTCAAAATGCACCAAACTGCTCTCCAAAAGGGTGAATTTTATTGTATGTATACCTCTATAGACAAGACTTTAGAAATCCAACTAAAAAAACATATTAAGAGGATGAAGAAGAGGAAATAGGGGAGGGAGGGCAAGAGAACTGATGATCCTCCTCTTAGAAGAAAGTCAATGAAAACTCGCAAGGCTTCAAAGAGGGAGAGCCACAAAACTCAAAACACCTGTTTGATGGTAGTGGCAGAGGAAAGTAGTTAAGAACATGAGTTTTCATTTTTCCACCGCTGGATCTGCAAAAATCTGAAATATGATAGCACCCAGTGAGTCTGTGGGGACAGGCACATTCCTGCACTCTCCGTCTAAGATCTGAGCATCATCTGCAAGGGGGCGGCTTAGCAACACATTCGAACTTTACGTTCTGAATATCCTTTGAGCCAGGAAACTCATTCTTATGAATTTATCCTATGGAAAGAATAGGGCAAGCCAGGATTATACACATACAAGAAGATTTAGAGTAGTACTGTTAATAAAGAAAAGTTGAAAGCTATGTGAACGTCTATCGATAGAAGAATAAATAAATGACACTCCAGTGCCATTCTGGAAAACAGTTCAACAGTTTCTTATAAAACTAAACATGTACCTATCATATGACCCAATAATTGCACTCTTGGGCTTTTATCCCAGAGAAATGAAACCTCGTGTTCACACAAAAACCTGTATATGAACAGTCATCGCAGCTTTATTCATAATAGCCTCAAAGTGGGTGAAAATGGTTAAATGGTGATACATTTACCCTCTGAAATACAATTCTCAGCAGTTAAAAAAATGAATTTCTCAAAAAAAGCTACTGACACACACAACTTGGACGGATCTTAAAGGAATTATCATGAGCCAAAAAAAAAAAAAAAAAAAAAAAAAAAAAGCCTATCTGAAAATGTTGCATGCTGTGTGATTCAATTTATGCAACAGTCTTGAAATGACAAAATGATAGAGATGGAGAATACATTAGTGGTTGCAAAGGGTTGGCGGGGGGAGTCTGTTTCTTTAAAGGTCTTGCACAAGGGATCCTTGTGGCGATGGAACAGTTCTGTGTCTTGATTGTGGTGTTGTTTACAGGAATCTTTTATTTTATCATGTCATGAAATTGTAAGGAAAACTGTCTGGCAGTTTCTTATAAAGTTAAAACACACTTACCAAAGAACCGGCATACATAAATGAGTGTGTATAATACGGAATGAAGTCTGTGAACTATACCAAAGACAATTTCCTGGCTTTGATATTACACTATAGGCATGTAAGATGTTACTACTGGAGAATAAGTGAAGGGTATACAAAACCTTCTGTACTATTTTTTGCAACCTTCTGTGCATTTATAATTTTTTCAAAATTAAAAGTTAAAATATGCAACAGATTGTCATTTCACTATTAAGAATTATGTGTATTCTTTCAAAAAAAAAAAAAAGATGCATATAGCCGGGCACCATGGTTTGCACCTGTAATCCCAAACTAAGACAGGAGAATCGCTTGAGGCCAGGAGTTAATGACCAGCCTAGGCAACATAGCGAGACCCTTTCTCTAAAAAAAATTTTGAGGCCAGGTGTGGTGGCTCACGCCTGTAATCCCAGCACATTGGGAGGCCTAGGTGGGCAAATCACTTAAGGTCAGGAGTTCAAGACCAGCCTGGGCAACATGGCAAAACCCCATCTCTACTAAAAATATAAAAATTAGCCAGGCATGTTGGCACATGTGTAATCCTAGCTACTCAGGAGGCTGAGGCAAGAGGATTGTTTGAGCCCAGGAGTTCAAGGCTTCAGTGAGCTATGATGGTACATCTGCACTCCAGCCAGCATGACAGAGTGAGACTCTTCTCCAAAAAAAAAAAAAAAAGGCTGGGCACAGTGGCTCATGCCTGTAATCCCACCACTCTGGGAGGCCGAGGCAAGCGGATCACAAGGTTAGGAGATTGAGACCATCCTGGTCAACACAATGAAACCCCGTCTCCACTAAAAATACAAAAAAAAAAAAAAAAAAAAAAATTAGCTGGGTTTGGTGGTGGGCGCCCATAATCCCAGCTACTCGGGAGGCGGAGTCAGGAGAATCACTTGAATCCAGTAGGCAGAAGTTGCAGTGAGCCGAGATCACGCCACTGCACTCCAGCCTAGCGACAGAGCAAGACTCCGTCTCAATAAAAAAACACAAAAAAATAAAGCTAAGTAAAAGAAGAGCACAACATATCATTGAGTGGAAAGGGCAGGTTGAAAATAACACACGAAATCTCATTTACGAAAAATTATGTTTGTATGCATGCTGAAGCATATTGGGAGATCTAGAAGGATGGCCACCAAAATGTTAATAATGCTTTTTTGAGGGGAGAGGTTTTTCTTTTTAAACTTCCTTCTATATTTGCTGTATTGTTTAATTTTTTTACAACATATTACCTTCATGACAACAACAACAACAACAAAAAAACATTTTAATAGGATTTTTAAATGCTCGAAGTGACTATCAATACGGAAGAAATATTAGTGACATATTGCTCATAAAAGACAAAAAGCACATTGCAAAACAATCTAATTCCATTCTCGCAAAAAAAAATCATATATTTTATTATATGCAAAATCTGGACAAGCCAGGCGCAGTGGCTCACACCTGTAATCCCAGCACTTTGGGAGGCCAAGGTGGAAGGATCATTTGAGCCCAGGAGATCGAGACCACCCTGGGCAACACAGCAAGACCCCTATCTCTACAAAAAATACAAAAAATTAGCTGGACTTGGTGGCACATGCCTGTAGTCTCAGCTACTCAGGAGGCTGAGGTGGGAGGATCGCTTGAGCTCAGGAGGTCGAGGCTTCAGTGAGCTATGATTGTGCCACTAAACTCCAGCCTGGGTGACAGATCAAAACCCTGTCTCAAAAACAAAAAACAGAAACAAAACAAGAAAAAAATGAAGTGGGGAAGGTTTTTCTAGTTATGACTCAAAATCCAGAAGCCAAAAGAGAAAATACAGATACATTTTATTACATAAAAATTATTTAAGGCCAGGCGTGGTGGCTCACGTCTGTAATCCCAGCACTCTGGGAGGCTGAGGTGGGTGAATCATGAGGTCAGGAGATCGAGACCCTCCTGGTTAACATGGTGAAACCCTGTCTCTACTAAAAACACAAAAAATTAGCTGGGCATGGTGGCGGGTGCCTGTAGTCCCAGCTACTTGGGAGGCTGATGCAGGAGAAAGGTGTGAACCCGGGAGGCGGAGCTTGCAGTGAGCTGATATCGTACCATTGCACTCCAGCCTGGGCAACTGAGCAAGACTCCATCTCAGGAAAAAACAAACAAAAAAAATTGTTTAAAAAGACACTTCTACCTGGCCAAAAGAAGGCCATACGTAATGTTAAAAGACAAATGACAAATTAGGAAAACTATTTGGATATAATACTTTTATCTATGTATAACAGACAAGAGCTGATTTTCCTATTACATAAAATGCTTCTAGAAATTGATAAGGAAAAGTCGAACCCAATATAAAAATGGGCAAATGGCGGGGTGTGGTAGCTCATACCTGTAATCTCAGCGCTTTGGTAGGCCAAAGCGGGAGGAAGATTTGAGCTCAGGAATTCGAGACCAGCCTGAGTGACATAGCAAGATCTTGACTCTACTAAAAATCAAAAACATTAGCTGAGTGTGGTGCCACGCACCTGGTAGTTTCAGTTGCTTGGCAGGCTGAGGTGAGAGGATCACTTGAGCCCAGGAGTTTGAGGCTTCAGTAAGCTATCATGGTGTCACTGCACTCCAGCTTGTGTGACAGAGTGAGACCCTGTATCAGAAATAAATAAATAGAGCCGTGCGTGGTGGCTTATGCCTGTAATTCCAGCACTTTGGGAGGCCGAGGCAGGAGGATCACCTGAGGTCAGGAGTTCAAAACCAGCCTGGCCAACATAGTGAAACCCTGTCTCTACTAAAAATACAAAAATTAGCCAGGTGCAGTGGAGCACACCTGTAATCCCAGCTACTCGGGAGGCTGAGTCAGGAGAATGGCTTGAACCCATGAGGCGGAGGTTGAGGTGAGCAGAGATCATACCACTGCACTCCAGTCTAGGTGACAGAGCAAGACTCCGTCTCAAAAAATAAAAATAAATAAATGGTGAACTCACACATGTGAGAAATAATATAAGCATAGCTACATTGTTTGTAAGACCAAATAAATAGAACCAGCACAAATGTCTATGAATAGGGGACTAGTTAAATAAACTGTAGCTTATCCCTACAACATTAGAATATGCAGATGACAAAGTGGAAGCTCTCCTCTTATTGACATGGAAAGCTCTCCAAGATGTATTTTCAAGTGAAAAAGCAAAATGCAGAATAGTATGTAGACTATACAACTTTTTGTATTAACTGGGGCACTTTTGTATCAACTGGCACATCCACGCCCAGCTAATGTTTTTATTTTTGTAGAGACGTGGTTTCAGCATGTTGCCCAGGCTGGTCTCAAACACCTGGGCTCAAGCGATCCTCCCTCCTCCCGCTCCAACCTCCCAAAGGGCTGGGATCACAGGAGGAAGCCACCAAGCCTGGTCTCTACTCCAATGTCATGAAGGAATTTGCCCGTTTCTTCCAGTACTTTTATAGATTCATTTTTCAAATTGAAATCTCCAGTCCATTTGCATTGATACTGGGGTACAGTGGGAAATATAAATCCAATTTCATTTTTTCTCCAGGAGGTCACCCATTTTTCTTAACATAATTTTTTAAATATATATGTTTATTTTAAATATGAAATAGAGACTCTGGAGTCACAGAAGGCTGGGTTCTTATTTATTTGGCTATTTGGTTATTTATTTGGCTGTGTTATTTACTTACCCTCTCAGAACCTCAGAGAAAAGACAAAGGACAAGATTTGGGGGAGCCGGGTGCGGTGGCTCATGCCTTAATCCCAGCACTTTGGGAGGCTGAAGCAGGAGGATCACTTGAGCCCAGGAGTTTGAGACCAGCCAGAGCAACATAAGGAAACCCCATCTCTACAAAATTAAACATTAAAAATCCTAACCCAGCATGGTGGCATGAGCCTATGGTCCCAGCTACTCAGGAGGCTGAGATGGGAGGATTACTTGGGCCTAGGAGCCGTGATTGTGACACTGCACTCCAGCACTCCAGCCTGGGTGACAGAGTGAGACTCTAAAAAAAAAAAAAAAAAAAAAAGATTTGGGGAGGCAAAAGAAGCTACTGAGCTACTGAAGGAAATCATTTAGGAGAAAAAACTGAGGCCCAGTAGTGGAGGACCTGACAGCACAGAAAGGATCTTGGGCCAACTTGTCCGCCCCTTCACTATACTGTTGGTGAAAATGAGGTCCAGTCAGATAGATGGATTTGACCTGCAGGGTGTGGACCCTAAGACCAGGCTCTTACCCACACTGGTTCCGGGCAGGTACTGAGGGAAGACAAGCCTGACCCTACTACACAACTGAAGAAATTGAGGCCAAAGCAGAAGTGATAGCTCCCCCAGGCACTCCAGATAGAAGCTGTGGTTTCCACCCCCTTTCCCAGGAGCAAACCACGGTCTTCACTTCTGCTTGCAACCTCCAAATTCCCCTCCACATCCCTTCAGAGAGGTCACCATCGTCTCACACACTGAGTCATTTCATTTTCCACCCTGCAATTCATTATTTGGGGCCTTCTAGGAAATAGCAATCCCTTCCTTACCTGACTTCCAGAATGGTTCCAGTTGATGGTGGGGAAACTGAATACTGCACAGAGGAGTCTGCTTGAGTTCTACAGCAGGCCAGTGGGCAAGCTGGGACTCAAACCCAGGCTTCCAGGGTCCAGGGCGCTACCCCCTGCACACTGCAGCCTCCCAAAGATGGTTGGGCAGCTGAGTTGCTGTGTAGACAAGTAAGACCCTCTTTAGGCCAAGAGAGAAATGACGAGCTGTGGAGCACAGGACAGAGCCTTTGGAGGATGAGAATCTGATAACCAGTGCCAGTATTCAGTGCCTAGGCTGTGTGACACTGCACAAGGCACTTGACCTCTCTGTGTCTCAGGTTTTCTCATCTGTAAAATGAGGCCAAGGAAACCTATTTCCCAGAAAGAGAAACTCCAACAACAATTTCCCTCATCCTCTACTGGGAATCAGGCTCTGAGCCAGGTCCAGGGCTCTGGCCAAAGTCCTTGGTCAGGAATACATCTGAGCACAAGGTTTGGGAACCCCTGCCTTCCTCCCGGCAGCTGACCACGCACCCCAGAAGCCCACCTCTCCCCAGCAGCATGAGGGCCTACTGAGCCAGCCATTCTCCACACACAGCCCCACCTGCCCCTGCCAACCACAGTCTGGAGCCCCTGCCTCTGGCCTGGGTGAGGAATCAATCAACCTGTGGTCTCTGCCAAAAAAAAGCCCTAAGAGGCCAGGTGCAGTGGCTCACACCTGTACTCCTAGCACTTTGGGAGGCCAAAGCAGATGGATCACCTGAGATCAGGAGTTCGAGACCAGCCTGACCAACATGGTGAAACCCTGCCTCTACTAAAATTATGAAAATTAGCCAGGCGTTGCGGCTGGCGCCTGTAATCCCAGCTACTCAGGAGGCTAAGGCAGGAGAATCGCTTGAACCTGGGAGGTGGAAGTTGCAGTGAGCTGAGATCACACCATTGCACTTCAGTCTGGACAACAGAACAAGATTCTAAAAAAAAAAAAAAAGCCCTAAGAGATGCTATTAGTGACCCCGTTTCACAGGCTGGGAAAGAGAGGCCACCCCGGAGCCCAACAGGAAGTCTGTGACCAAGCTAGCAGCAGGGCCATTTCCCCAAGACATGCTGTCCCCAGGATCCAATCCAGGTCGCTCTGAAAGGAGCTGCACCTGCTCCAGTCTGCCAAGCACAAAGTATGTGCCAGGCCCTCTACTGAGCCCCTGACAGCCATCCACGGTGCAGGTTCCCAGACTCACCCCATTTTACAGATGAGAAACTGAGGTCCAGAAAAGAAACCACCCTTCACTTGTCCCAGACCTCGTGGGGAAGCTAAGATTCGAGCCCCATGTCTAACCACTTCTTAATTTAAATCGCCCCTCCTGGTCGGGCGCGGTGGCTCACGCCTGTAATCCCAGCACTTTGGGAGGCCGAGGCGGGCGGATCACAAGGTCAGGAGATCGAGACCATGGTGAAACCCCGTCGCTACTAAAAATAGAAAAAATTAGCCGGGCGCAGTGGCGGGCGCCTGTAGTCCCAGCTACTCGGGAGGCTGAGGCAGGAGAATGGCGTGAACCCGGGAGGCGGAGCTTGCAGTGAGCCGAGATTGCGCCATTGCACTCCGGCCTGGGCGACAGAGTGAGACTCCATCTCAAAAAAATAAATAAATAAAAATAAATAAATAAATAAATAAATAAATCGCCCCTCCTTCCAAAAGCATAGTTCTCTACATTCCCCCAGATGTGGAGCTGCCAACCAGAAAGGGAAGGAGGGTGGGTCCCCAGCTTGCTCACCCAGGATGTCCCCAGGCCTGTGCCCACCTAGGTGTGGGTATGCCCAGTACCCACTGAGGGGCCTGTGGATAAGGACAGAGAACCGGGCAGGGGAGAGTGGGGAGAGGCCCAGAGGAGGCTGACCTGTGAAGCTGCCGCTGCTGTCTCAGCTGCTGTCTCGGCTGCTGTCTTGTTGCTTCTGCAGGAAGGAGGGGAAGTTGGGAGGCGTCTGTGGGTGGCCTCTCCCTTCGCCCCACACCTGCACCCCCACTGCACTTCTCTTTGCTCCCTCCACCCCAGGCCCAGGCATCACACTCTCACTTCACTTCTCCTTTCACTAACAGCATCCTCTTTGCTTCCTCCAAGCCGGTGGTCATGCCCTGGTCACCCTTTGATGGTATCACCCCGTAGAGCCTGCAGCACTTCCTGGAGTGGCGGCTCCTCTGTGGAGGTGCTCGAGGACGTGCTCGAGGACATGGCAAAATGGCCTTACGCAGTGCTCAAGACCCACCTGAGTTCCGCATCCTTGGGCAAGAGATGTCGCCCCTCTGGGGCTCAGTTTTCCCACCTATAGAAAAGGGAAAATGATCCCTGCCTGATCTGACAATCGATGGCATATCGATGATGGCAAGGACCTCAGGCAGGAGCTGGGTCAGACTGCCTGGGTTCAAGTACCAAGCCCACCACTTGCTGGGTGGGTGACTTGGGGCAAGCCACTCACGCTCTCTGAACCTGTTTCCCCTCTGTAAAACGGAGATAATGACAGTAGCACCTTGCAGGGTAGTGTGGGGCTTACAAAAGGTAAGGCTGGCAAAGTCACTGGAAGCACTCTATGAAGCCATCATATTTCACAGATGAAGGATCTGAAGCCCAGAAAGGACCAGGGCCTGGCCCAAAGTTGCCAAGTGGCAGAGCCTGGTGGAGAGGGGCCTCCCTGGCCACAGAGCCCTGAAAACGTGGGGCTGGAAAGCTGGCCAGCTTCTCCCTGAGCCAGGGGTCTGGATAGGCCCGAACTGCATCAGCCATACCCTCTGAAGAGCTCTAAGGGAAAGCCAAGAGGTGTGTGGGGGTAGAGAGAGTGAGTGTGTGTGTTGGTAATGGGGAGATGGTGCTCTCTTGCCTGGGCCCCATCCAGACTCCCGGGAAAACTGTGATTCAGGAATCTGCTCTTCCAGCCCTGGGGGAAAGATGGAGAGGCAGCAAAAGGCAGAAACCAGACAGGTCCTAACATGGTCTCCCTCCTCTCTGCCTCACTGGGACCCTTCCCGCATCAGCCCAAGCACACCTCACAGGTAGTACAAGTGGCCTCTGCAGAAGCAGGAGGGAGCTGCTCCTTGGAGGCCAGGCAGGTCCCCACCCCAGCCGCACGGTGAAGGCTTTGCAGGGACACCAGTGCACCTGTGTCCTGACTCTTGGGCTACACTCCCTCTGGGTGACTTGGGCAAGCCTTGGCCCTTCTTGGCACTTCTGTTTTCTTTGATCATGATCCAGACCTTGACCTCCAGGCCCTTCCTTTCTGAGGTCACCCAGCTACCGCTAGGATTGCCATGCCAACCTCCTCCTTCCTCATGCTGAATGTGAGCCCAATTGGCTGTTCTCAGGGCTCAGGAGGAGGTCCTGCCTACCCCACAGCCCCTCTATTTTCCAGCCTGGGTCTGTACCAGCCTCACTGTGCCGCGCTTCAGTTGGGGACTAAGTTAGTGCCTGTTACTCAGCCCTGCACTCCTGATCCTGAAACTCACTACCAAGATACTCTCCTGCTCAAAAGCCAGTGGGATTACAGGTGCGGAGACTCAGGCCTGTAATCCCAGCACTTTGGGAGGCAGAGGCAGGTGGATCACTTAAGGCTAGGAGTTTGAGACCAGCCTGGGCAACATGGCGAAACCCCGTCTCTACTAAAAATACAAAAATTAGCCGGGCGTGGTGGCACACACTTGTAATCCTAGGTACTCGGGAGACTGAGGCACAAGAATCGCTTAAACCCAGGAGGTGGAGGTTGCAGTGAGCCGAGATCACACCACTGCATTCCAGCTTGGGCAACAGAGCGAGACTCCGTCTCAAAAACAAAACAAACAAACAAACAAACCAGTGGTGGCTTCCTTCACAGTCTAAGCCCATCCAACTTCCACCGCCACCCAGTCTGAGTGTGTTTGCCATATTAATACCCATCTCCCTGCTCAGTCCCAGCTGTGGTCCCACACATGTACCTGGGAAGCCCTCCAGCTCCTCTCCACTCATCAGGGCTCCACTGGATCCTGCCTCCTCCAGGAAGGCTTCTCTGCCTCCCGCTCCTCTGCAAAACACTCTGGATGCTTGAGTGGTAGGAAGCCTGCCAGTCTTCTCTCAGGCCCCCAGGCAGGGAGGAGGCCACATACCATCCCAGTAAAGTGTCTCCTCATATGGGGGCTACTAATCCTGGTGAGCTGCAAGAAGACTGTAGGTGGGACCCCAACAGGACTTTAGATAAACTGAGTTACACTGCAAAAAATGTCATTTACACGTCTTTCTCAATCTTGGTTGTGTCCAGCAGAAGCCTCAGCTTAGGGCTAAACTGTTTCTTTTGTTTTTTGTTTCTTTGTGTGTGTGTTTGTTTGAGACAGAGTCTCACTCTATCAACAGGCTGGAGTGCAGTGGTTCAATCTCGGCTCTCTGCAACCTCTGCTCCCGGGTTCAAGCAATTCTCCTGCCTCAGCCTCCCAAGTAGCTGGGACTGCAGATGCACACCACCACACCCAGCTAATTTTTGTATTTTTAGTAGAGACGGGGTTTCACCATGTTGGCCAGGATGGTCTCGATCTCTTGACAAGTCAAATGATCTGCTCACCTTTGTCTCCCAAAGTGCTGGGATTATAGGCGTGAGCCACGGCGCTTAGCCAAGGGCTAAACTGTTTTAACCCTCTCTCACAAGGACTAGGTCCCTTATTTTTCCCCATTTTTCAATCTTTTATTAGACATCAAAACAGGATGTCTGACTTCTAAATGCTTTATTGTGGTAAGAAATATATATATATACACACACACACACATATATGTAACAAAAGTTACCATTTTAAGCATTTTTAAGTGTAGATTCAGGCCAGGTGGGGTGGCTCACGCCTATAATCCCAACACTTTGGCCAAACCCTAGTGGTAGGACTACTTGAGCCCAGGAGTACAAGACCAGCCTGGGAAACATAGCAGACCCTGACTCTACAAAAAAAGAAAAAGAAAAAAAAATTAGTTGGTCATGGTAACATGCCCCTGTAGATCCACCTACTCAGGAGGCTAAGGTGGGAGCATCGCTTGAGCCCAGGAAGTCGAGGCTGCAGAGAGTTGTGTTCGAACCACTGCACTCTAGCCTGGCGACAGAGTGAGACTCTGTCTCAAACAAATACCCTGTCTCAAAAAACAAAAGTGTACAGTGCAATGGTATTATGGACCTTCGCACTGTCATGCAAACATCACCACATCCCATGTCCAAAACATTTTTCATATTCTCAAACTGAAACTCCATACCCATGAAACAGAACTTCCTGTTTTCTACTCCCCCAAGCCCTTGCAGCCACGGTTCTATTTTCTGTCTCTTGAATTTGACCAATCTAAGTACCTCATCTTAGTAGAATCACACAGTCTTTGCCCTTGCGTGACTGGCTCATTTCACTTAGCATGATGTCTTCAAGGTTCCTCCGTGTTGTAGTGTGTCAGACTCTCATTCCTTTTAAAGGTCGAATCACATTCCACTATGTGTATAATACATATTACACTTTGTTCATTCATCTGTTGATGGACACTTGAGTTACTTCCACCTTTCAGCTATTGTGATTAATGCTGCAATGAACATGGGTGTAGAAATGATGCCCCTTCTTAACAAAGAGAATGTTTCTAGCTAGACTTTACTAATGTTGTTTTATTTGCATGCTATTTATTGTTGTGATTTTCTTCTACTTCTGGCAAATTATACAAATTTTCTATTTACCTGGCTATATGAAATAGCCTTTAAGATACACGTAGATCCTCCACAGTGGAATGATTTAAAGAAAAATGCTAAGTAAATAAGGGCACAAGCGTCATGTGTTAGTGGCAAAAAGTGGTGGCAGTGATACAGAAAGAGAACTGCTGAAGTGTGAAAAATATCGATACACGCCTCAAAAACCTGACTGTCCTGAGTTGAGAGGAGTGGGACAGACTGCCAGAGAGAAACCCTACCGAGACCACTGGGGAGGCTGATGCCAGATCAACCTTGCATTCAGAGAGGCACCTGGAGGTGTTGTTCTAGAAAGAGAACTACAGTAAAATTGAAACAGTCAGATCTGGGATCCAACATCTCATAGGGTAACCTTGGGCCAGTTACTTGAGATGATCTTCTGGCCTCTGCCTCCCAAGTTAGCTGGGACTACAGGTGCATACCACCACACCTGTCTAAACTTTTCATCTTTTTGTAGAGACAGGGTGTCCCTATGTTGCCCACACTGGTCTTGAACTCCAGGCCTCAGGCGATCCTCCTGCTTCAGCTTCCCAAAGCACTGGGATTACAAGTGTGAGTCACCGTGCCCAGCCCAGTCACTTCTGATCTTCACTTTTCTCATTATGACACGGTGGTAATAACACCCAGCCCCAAGGTAACTAAGATAACATCATGGGAGCTGCTAAAACCTGTGACCAGCACCTACCTTGGTTCTATGATCAGGTGGGGCACGTCACCCAACCCTAGCCCCTGCAAAAGACACCCTCAGGACAATATTTATTGCTTCTCTCTAAGGAGAGAAGGCCTGATAGTGATGAGGTTATAGCTAGAGTTCAGGTGCACCATCAACTCAGTCTCCACCACCTTCCCCAGCCCCATTTCCACCTCCAAAAACTCTGGGCAAGACCTCTGGGCTCTTGACCCAAGGCTGTTACTGACTGTAGGACCCTGTGCAAGTCTGAGCCAAGAGCCTCTCTGAGCCTTCACTTCCCCAGCTGTAAAATGTGGATGCCCTTGTCCTCTGAGTACTCAAACCGCATACATCCCCTATCTGTCTCTGGCTGGTGAACAGACGCTGTCAGCATTCAGCCATGCAGAACAAATACAAAGCAAATGAATCGACAAGTGAAACTACCAGTCTTGCAAAGTGTGGGATTTCATGAAGTTGGTGGAAGCAATGCAGGAGAAATGGAACAGCCGCTGCCCACAGAGAAAGGGAACGTCTGCAAGGGAAGTGACCCAGACCCGAAAAAAATCACTGGACTATCAAAGGATTCAGAGTGATCCTAGAGTTTGAGGAAGCTTTCAAATATTTTTGCAAAAATGACTCTTACTGCAAAAACCAAATCAGAAGGGAAGGATGCTACATACTCAACTACTACAAGAAAAAATAAGACTTCCAGTGTTAACATTTGATTCATTCTTGGTTCATTCTAAGGCGTGCGTGGTTGCAATCATAATCTAAACTCTGTTAATCATGGGGTAAAACTAACTTATCTTTGTAATATTTAGCTTCTTTTTCTAGGTAAAATCCCAATCAGGCTGGCTTTTTCCACTGTCTTGGTGAATTTTTGGTCTTCTTTTAAATAGATTCACCTCGGGGGCCTTCCAGGGTACAGGATGTGGTGGGGAGTCCTCCAGACGCCTGTCCCCGCTTTCCAGCCAAGATCACAAACACCCTACCCCCAAAACATACGGGTGCCCCCGAAGGTGCATTACCGTAATTCCCCAGGGCCTGCTAACCACCATCGCGATGCGGAGAAAAGCCTCTGCCCGCCGGGCCGAGTGCTCCCCGCGCCCCCCACTTCTTAAGCGCGAGGCTGCTTTCGTCAACCCTTTTGTTGTACAGAAGGAGAAACTGAGGCCCGATGGGTACAGACTTGTTGGCCCACGTCCACTTGGTGGCAGAGCTGGCCCAGGGAAGAATGCAACTAACAACAGTGAAGACTTGGTAAGCTCGCTCCACGTGCCGAGCTGGGACCCGCGGTGCCCGTTTCTGTGGGGGGCGCCTCGTACCTAGTTGGCGCTGAGGAAACCTGAACCAAGAAAGCCGAGCCCCCCCACTCTCGGCCCCTCATGGGGGTGGGGCCTCCATCGGGGTCCGGCCAGCTCTGCAGCAGAGCCCACCGCCCCGGCCCGCACCCCTCGCCCCGAAGTTAGGCTAGAGCCCTCACCCCAGCAGCTTGGCGGGCCGGGGTCACAGCGGGGCCGCAGCCTGCGACCGCCTCGGGGGCCCCGCCGCTCCCCCTGCTTCCCCTCCCCCCAGGAGGGAGGAGGAGACTCCGCGGCCCTCCCTCGGCCCCTCCAGCGGCGGTCGCCGCTGCACTGTGCCCGCTCCACCCCGCCGCGGCGGCTCGGACGGCCGGAGCCCGCGGGTCTCGGCCCGAGGTGAGTGGGGGCGGCAGGCGGGGGGCGGCAGGCCACAGCTGCCCGGGAACTTGCTCCAGGCCGCGCGCCTTCCGCGGGAAAGAAGGGGTTAAGTTGTGGGGCGTGCTGGAGGAGCAGACACAGTCGGGGCGCCCGCGGCAACCCCCGAACTCAGAGCAGAACTTTCTAGACCCCTCCCCGGACTCCCTCACCCCCTGGAACCCCAGGTCTCCAGTGGGGAGGGGCCGCGGGGAGATGGGGGAGGGGAGGCGCCTCCGGAATGCCGCGGCCCGGGCCGGACGGGAGGGGGCGGCGGGCGGGGACGGAATTTGGAACTCTCCCGGGGGACCCAACGTGGTAGCCATGGCGAATGCGGGATGGACGGGCGGCGCTGGCCAATCAGAACACGGCGCTCTGCCCAGAGCCGCGGCGGCTGCCAATGGGGGCCTTGCGGTGGGGTGGGCGGGACCGCGCCGCACGGGCCGGGAACCCCCTCCACCCTCCGCCCGCCGCTAGGGGGAGCCGGGCGGCTAGCAGGGCCGGCAGCCTAGGAGGGGGCGACTAAGTGAGGACTAAGACGACGCAGCGCTGGGGCTTCAGTTTCTCTACCTTAGATGGGGGTAGTGTCTACCTCCCCACCCCCGCTCTGCCAGGGCTTTTGTGGGGGTTGGATTGATTTGGGTTGGCGAGGTCTGCCCACCTGTTAGAGCGTTCAGGAATCTTTTTAGTGCCTCTCCCCATCCTGTAGGTAGGGAAACTGAGGCCCAGAGAGGGCAGAGACTTGCAGATATCACACAGCATATCAGTGACGGAGCTGGGACTAGTGGGATGTCTGCTGTGCAAGAGTGACAAGTTCACGGTGTTGCCGAGAGGGGTGGGGCTGGGGTCGGGGTCGGCTCCCATGAAGGTTCACGCCGCCATCCCAGCTGTGCGTATCCACTTCGCCTGGTGCCTGCTGACCCCATCGTGTAGGTGCTCTGTGTAGGTGGGCACTGTGCCCCTCATCGTGTAGTACCCACATCGTGTAGGTGGGCATTGTGCCCCTCAGGTGGTCAAGACCCAGGAGAGGAAGCATCCCATCTCCAGCTCCCTACCCTGGCCTTTCTGCTGGTCTACGGTGTGGACACAGACACGTAGCTGTACCTCTGGGCCTCAGTTGGTTCATCTGTAAAGAAAGGAGTTCAAATCAGTGATCCAGGCTGTCTCTGTGGCTCCTCAGTCTAAGATAGGGGTACCTGGGAACAGACCAGGGGTGCCTACCCCCGGGCTCAGGTCCAGCCTGGAGGCCTAGCCTCCATCCCTTCCCTCCCCGCCAGCCAGCTCCCCCAAGAGGTCCTACAGCTGGAGCCTGGGCAGCAGGTCACAGGGACAGGTGCCCGCAGTCTGTGGGCTGACCAGCCTTGGGCCCTGCACTTATTCAATCAGGCTGTCCTCTGTGGTTTCCCACTGGGCTCTGCTTTCTGTCCGCAGCCAGGCCTGTGGCCATGGGCTTGTCCCAGGGCCCTACCTGAAAGGCTCTGGGAGGATCTACAGGGTTTCAGACCTGGGGGAAGGGGTTGGGCCACTGGGCTCCCCATCCCTTCAGCTGGCCCCTGTCCAGGCCTTGGCATTACTCATTCTTCTCACTGGATATGGAGAGACCCATCCAAACATTCTGAGGACAAAACACAACATTGTTTCCCTCTGGGTCAATTAGGCTTCCCCAGGTAAAAGGTGGGACAGCTGACCTGGCCGTGAGACGACCTCTTACTCCGACCATGGCCACAGACAGGCTCAGATACCTACCTGTCTCAGAGCCTGGCCACAGACTGACTCCTGATCCTTAGGATGACTCAGCCTTCCCAAACTCTGCATGGTCACAAGGGTACCCCTAAGAGTGGTACTACCTTCTTAGGGGTACCTTCCATCCCTCATGCATCTGCTGTATGCTGGGCCCAGTGCTGATGCCCTCACTTGTGGACTTCAAAGTGAAGGCTTTGCTGTAGAACAGGGAGGTGCCTGGTGCTTTGGGAGCATACTCTGTGCAGAGGTTAAAGGCTTCCCAGGGGAGGGGACACTGGAGGTGGGTTTTGAAGGATGTGTAGGAGTTTCCTGATGAAGGAAGGAGAGATATTCCAGACAAGTCCACAAGCAACAGGAACCACTGGTCACTTTCTGTGGGCAGGGCTGATGAGGGCCTAGCCTGGAGCAAGTGTCAGACCAAAATATTCCTGTTTCTGTCCTGGAGTGAGCTACCAGTGAGCACAGCTGTGAGGCTGGGGTTCAGGAGCCCTGGTTCCTACTCAGCTTTGCTGCCCAGCTAAGGGGATGTAAGGTCATAATTCAGTCTTCTGCTCTCCAGCCCACCAGCTAGCATTAATCAGTTAGTATCTGTGGGGCCTGTCCTAGAAGCTCTAAGTGGCACGAGTGTCCCATCTGGATGGGGGAAGCCTGTACTGCCAGGAGACGGCAGCTTGCCAGGCCCGGCTGTGGGAGGTTGTAGGGCTGTGCTCCCCAGGTTGGGGGGGTGGTTGGGGAGATCAAGGCATTTCCTGGAGTTGGTGGCAGCTGAACTTGCAGATGGGTGGGGGTTCTGGAGTCTGGGACAGGGGCATTTGGAATATAAACCCAGAGACTTAAAGCAGTAACAGCCCCGTCTGGCTGTTGGGAGGCAGGACAAGAGAGAGTGGGATAGGAAAGGCTCCCTGGGGCCTGTGGTGGCTGGTCCCACCGTGACCTGCCCCTTGGTGAGGCAGTGATGCCAAGGGAACAGGAGGCCCCACCCCACACACATACACACCTCATGGAAAGAGGGCACTGAGCCTGCTGGAAGGGGTGGGCGGGGCAGCTGGGGCATCTCCATGACTGTGGGCCACGCTCTGCGCTGCTGCTGCCCCTCAGTGTGTGCGTGCATTACTGGGGCTGTGTGTGAGTGTGAGTGTGCACGTGTTACTGGGGCTGCATGTGAGTGTGTGCATTACCGGGCCTATGTGTGTGTGAGTGTGCAGGTTACTGGGGCTGTGTGTGAATGCGGGTCCCCAGGGCTGTGTGTGTGTGTGTGTGAGGGTGCAGGTTACTGGGGCTGTGTGTGAGTGCGGGTCCCCAGGGCTGTGTGTGTGAGTGTGTGCATTACCGGGGCTATGTGTGTGTGAGCGTGCAGGTTACTGGGGCTGTGTGTGTGAGTGTGTGCATTACTGGGGCTGTGTGTGAATGCGGGTCCCCAGGGCTGTGTGTGTGTGTGTGCGTTACTGGGGCTGTGTGTGTGTGTCCCCAGGGCTGTGCTGTATGAGTAGGGAGGGATGGGGGGAGGTGTTGCTAGGCAGGGTCTGGCTGCCCTTGGGTCTATGTGGGAGTGCAGGATTCCTGGTGTGCTGGGGGCGGGGTGGGCTTCTCCAGAAAACTCCTGAGGACCCTGACCCCACCCCTTCCCACACACCCGCTCCAGGGGACCCTGGGCCTGAAGTACAAAGGTGGGAGTGCTGTTGCAAAACCTCCCTGCCCTGCTGTGCCCCTTTCTCCTCCTTCCTCCTAGGAGGGGCCTGGCCAGGACGCTGGGAAGGAGAACGAGCTGAGTCTGGATCCCCCATCTCTGCCTTTAGCATGGGTGCCTGGAAGCCATTAGGGGCCTGGGTGGTGCCTGCCCTGGCCCTGCGCAACAGGCTTGGATTCCTGGAAGGAGCCGGTGGCCCTCTCCGGGCCAAGCCCTGTGCCAGGCCTGGCAGCTCCCAGAGGCAGGGAGGATGTGGCAATGACCCCCTCCCTGCCAGGCTCCTAGTTCAGGGGCTGCGGGAAGGGCCCAGGCAACAGGGCCCAGGCCCCCATACCCAGCACAGCTGCTGGCTGGCACTCGGGTTTCCTGCCTCCTCCTCCTCCTCCTCCTCCTCCTCCTCCTCCCCCCTTCCCCCGCAGGCTCTCACATTGTTTTTCTTTTCCAAGAGCTTCTCTATGTGCAGCTAGGCCAGGAAAATGAGGAGTGTGCGTGTCTGCGTGTGCGTGTGTGTGTGCGTGTGTGTGTATCTACTTCTCCTGGGGATGAGCGTGTCTCCTTGCATGTCCTTGTACCTGTGTGTCAGTGTGCTGGCATGTGTGTGTCTTCAGGTGTGTCTGTGTCTACAGGCGAATGTCTCTCCATGCACCCGTGTAGTTATGTGTGCCTGTCGGTCCATCTGAGCATATGTGTATCTGCCCCTGGGTCTTCGCATCTGTGCATGGGATTGCATGTCTGTGTGTGCACAGATGTTTGTGAACACACACGGGCATCAAGGCCAGCGAGCTCACTGCACAGGTGGAGAGACTGAGTCACAGAGGCACAGGCTGCTAGGGATCTCCCGGGGTATCAGTGCCTGGATCTGTATGGCTGTATCTGGGTGTGTGACACAGATGTTATCAGGGTCAGGATGTACACGTTGTGTTTATGGAACTGTGGGTAGTAAGAAAGCAACGCCAAATACTCAAATACCCCAAACGATTAAAATGCAAATTCTCAGCTCCACACCTACCAAACATGACTCTCTCGGGTATGGGGCCAAGTGTCCGGGTGAATCTGAAGGATACCCTGATGAAGAAGCAGTGGTCTCTCTCACACGTCCTCCCTTCTACACATGGGGAAACTGAAGCCCAGAAAGGGACAGTGGCTTACATAAGGTTGGTGTCAGAGCTGGGCCTAGACCTCATGCATGGTAAAGGCAGACAGACAATAAACGAACAGCAAATGGCCTAGAGAAATGCAGTGGAGTCGCTGAGCAGCACGGAGGAACCTTGACAAAAGGTCATGAATTTTTAAAAATACTGCTCCACGTGGTGGTGTAAACCTCCAATGCCCGGCTCCACAGTTGAAGGTAAGCGCAGGCAAAGCAGTGGAGGGAACAGGGTTGGTGTTTGCCAGGACAGTCCACAACAGGAGGGGCCTAGGGCACGGAGGGGGCTGGCAAGGGAGAGATGAGGAGCACAGAAGGTGAGCTGGGAAGGAGAGGGACATGGGGGTGGGCAGTGCAGTGGTAGGATCAGTGGCTTGTGGCTCCTTGCTGGGATTGGAGAGTATTTGGAGTTGAATCCTAGAAGGAGTAACCTTAGAATTGAGGCTAGGGAGGAATCGGTATTGGTAATGACACAAGGGGTGGCCACCAGAGTGGTCAAGTTCTTATAAGCAACTCTGGCTGTTGCTTTTGAGAACAGATTTGAAGGAGGCAAAAGTGCATGATGGGCAGGGAGGTGGGTATGGGTACTGTTGCCCAGGTGAGTGAAGGTGGTGTGGACCCTGACAGGTTAGTGACTGTGGACAAAGAAGGTGGATGGAAGGTAGATGCAAGGCAGACAGACTGACAAGGTTTGGCGGTGGGTGGGGGAGGAGAGAAGGCAGATTTCAGGGGCCCCCACAGCTGGAAGGAGTGAGGAAGTGCCTTCTCCCTGAGGAGCACCCAGAAGGAGCTGGTCATGGGGGGAATGGAGGCAGCAAATTCCATTTTGACCAAGACGAGCCTGAGTCGTCTATCCCGCATCTGGATGGAAGTATGGCAGGCTCTGAGGGCAACCTGGGCTGGAGAGAGACTCGCGGTTGAGGACATAGCGAGATGGCTCCGGCAGGGATAGCGTGAGAGGAGAAGGGGGCCCAGGGCTGGATGACAGCAGCAGTCGAGGGTTAAGCCCAGGGGGTCCACCTGGGAGGCTGACGAGCAGCTGGAGAGGAGGGGAAACCTGGAGAGGAAGACGTGGAACAAGTGAGGCAGGGAAGCAGGTGCCATGGTAGGTCCACAGGGCACACCGTCACAGGGGACTGGAAACCAGCCTGCCATAGGTGGCTGGGTGACAGAGCGCCAAGGAGGTAGATGGAGTGGAGACAGTAAGTGTGGACCACTTTGGAAGGGCCTTAAAAGGGAGGAGCCAGGGGAGGGGAGAAGAAGGTGTCAGGAGACACTTCAGCAGGGGTAAGGCCCCTGGAGAGGACGTCACTGGCTAGTGTGGGACAGGCAGGAGGTGGCCTTCGGCTCAAGGAGAACCCCTCTGTCCTCTCAGGGGCAGAGAGGAGGGGGCCGTGGGGCTTGACAGCTTCCTTTTTCACTGCAAACCCTGACGTTAGATCATCTGCCAAGAATGAGGTGGGTTAGAGATTGGAAGAGGGTGGAGAGGGGACACAGAAGGCTGCCAGGCAGCCTTGGGGACAGCCAGTGCTGAGAGTCCTACCGACAGTGCACTGATCACTCAGAAAGGGTGGGTCTTCGGGGCAGGTGTGAAGATCTGTGGACCAGGGCTCTCTGCCTAATGGGGATGGAAAGGTGTCCCAAGGGGCTATTGGTGGGTGGCAGTCAGCAGAGGCCACAATGGAGGGAGACTGGGTCAGACTGGGGACAGAGAAGGACATGCCTCTCATTTATTTTAAGGCAGAGGCATGGCCCATAAATGGCAGAGCCCATTGCTGGGCGATGGGGAGGCTGAAGTGAGACACAGAGAACAACAGAGATGTTTGCAGTGAGTCAGGGTGTCAGGGAGTCAGGGAGGGGTGGTTCTGGCAGAGAAGGAGAGTACATCCTGCTGTACTCTCAGAAGCCCGTGCCATCTGAGGACTGGTTTATTTCCATCATCATCCCCAGCGCGTGCATTCATTCAGCAAATCCTTACTAGAGTTTGCATTTGGACTCATAGATACCATAAATAGAGATAATCATTTTCTTCACCTCCACTCTTTAAGGAATAAATGAGATCGTTCACCTAAAGCCCTGGGCACAATGCCTGGCTTGTGGCCTGCCCTCCACAAATATCATTGTCATCATGTGTTGGGACTAAAACAGTGGCCACGACCCAGTCCTAGACCACAGCCAACTCTCACAGCCTTGGGTTAAGGGTACAGAGCAGACACATAAATGACAGGGTAAGTTAGTGCAGTGATGGAGACACATAAAGGGCTGATGGACCTGACCTGAGATGCTCCAGGAGGGCTTCCAGGAGGAGGTGATATCTCAGAAGAATTTTAAAGAAGAGTTAGCCCAGTGCAGGAAGAGGCAGGCTCCTGGCACCAGCCCAGTGCCCCTGCGTGAGTCCCGTGCGGAAGTGGGATAGTAGTATAGTATAAGCCATCAGTGTTCGAGATGGGACCTGTATGATAAAGAACAGATCAAGGTTTCAGATCAGCGCCGCTAGGTGAAGGGATTGGAACGGGAGTCTGGAGGCCATCGATGAGGCCTTTGCGGGCCCTTGCTCCACCAATCCTGCCTCACTGGGACTCTCCTGGAACAGAACTCACTCCTCCCACCTTGGCCGTTCTGTTCTCTCCGCCTGGCCCTTAGCGCGGCTGATCTTCCAGAAGGACGGTGGTCAGTCCAATAACGGTTGCGTTCTTCCGCAGATCCGAGGAGGCGTCCTCCACCCTGTGGCCCGGAGAGAAGCGGGTCGCGGCGCCATCATGCACAGTGGTATCGCGTCCGCCGCGGATCCCCGGAGCCGCCCCTGAGCCCGGCCGCGAGTTCGAGCCCAGGGCCCGCCCGGCCGCACCATGAGCCACGGGCCCAGCCCCCGGCTGGCCGAATCCCCGCAGCTGTCCAAGGGTAGCCTCCTGACCATCCTGGGCAGCCCATCGCCGGAGCGCATGGGGCCTGCCGACTCCCTGCCGCCCACGCCGCCCAGCGGCACGCCCTCGCCCGGGCCGCCCCCCGCGCTGCCCCTGCCCCCCGCGCCCGCGCTGCTGGCCGACGGCGACTGGGAGAGCCGCGAGGAGCTGCGGCTGCGGGAGTTGGAGGAGGCGCGGGCGCGGGCGGCGCAGATGGAGAAGACCATGCGCTGGTGGTCGGACTGCACTGCCAATTGGCGCGAGAAGTGGAGCAAGGTGCGCGCTGAGCGCAACCGCGCGCGCGAAGAGGTGCGCCAGCTGCGCCAGCGCCTGGACGCGCTCACCAAAGAGCTGGCGGGCGCACGGCGCGAGCGCCAGGAGGCACAGGGAGAGTGCGAGGCACGGGGCCGCGAGCTGGCGCGGCTGAGGGGCGCCAGAGGCGTCGCCGACCAGATGCGCGACGGCCCCGAGCCGGAGGCGGAGCGCGAGCCAGTGCGTGACGTCGGATCCGAGAGGCCGCCCAGCAGCCAGGTGCGCGGCGCGGGCGGGGCGTTCGCGCCCCAGTCTCGAAGTGGGCGGGGCCGATTGGCCTGAGCTGCTGGGCTCAGAAACAAGCTAGTAAAGGCCTGGCCTCCTGGAGGTTTCACTTCTCCAGGTCGGGTTCTACCCTTGTGGGGCCTCACATCATCTTCCTTCTGGAGACCTCAGGGTGGAGAATCCCAAGTTCTGTGATATCTCCACTCCCACACCTGATAAGTCAACAGAACCAAGGAATCATCCCCTTTGAGCAGGAGAGGGATCCAGCAGCTTGCATGGAAGTTAGCTGATTCGTAGCAGAGCTGAATCCATTGATTCAATCAGAGCTGAGCGGTGGGGGAAATCAGGGCACTGGGATCACAGAGGAGGTCCCTGACGCAGGCTTCACAGAAGCTTTCCTGGAAGAGGGCACATTCAAGCTGAGACTAGAATGGTAAGTAGGAATTAGCTGTGAAAAGTGCCAGGAGGGCAGGACGACGTGACTCGTACCTGGAGTACCAGCTGCTTGGGAGGCTGTGACTGTGGCAGGAGGATCCCTTGAGCCCAGGAGGTCGAGGTTGCAGTGAAATATGATTATACTGCTGCAGAGGGCACCCTCTCCTGAGCCAGCAGGCCTGTTACCAGGAAACCACCTAGGGGCAGGGTCCAAGCTCAGCTCCCCAGCTCAGTCCCCAGCTCAGTCCCTGGACAGGCCAACTCTTCCAGATAAGACTGCCCCCTCCTCTCTCCTGCCCAGCCCCCTCCACCCCATAGGCTAGCTGGGGCACTGCTGCCTCCTGTGGCTGAAGTCCCCTCTTCCCTGGGGCGACCTGGTGTTTGGAGGTGGTGTTCACTGTGCACAATGCGTTCCTGTCCTATCCTTGTTCCAGTTGTCCGTCACAGGCCAGAGGGTTGTGGGCAGTCGCAGGAGCCCTAGGCTTGCAGTCTGAGTTTGTCCTCCAGCCCAGCCTCTTCATGCTGTGGCCCAGAACAAGTCCTATCTCTCCCTGTTCTCCATTCGTAAAACGGGGCTTTGAACCAGTTGCCACCCCCACCTGGATAATCTGAGATACAGAAGAGTAGCTCTCACTCCTCAGGGAGTCCTCAGGGCCACCACTGCAGTCCAGCTAGAGAAACCGAGGGCTGGGCCAGGAAGAGGTTGGCCCGGATTCATCTGGAAAGGCTGTGGGAGAAGCTGGAACAGGGGCTGTGGTCCTTGTGGGTTTGTGTCAGAGACAGGCCTTGGGGATGGCAGGGGCAGAGAAGAAGGGGAGGATGGCAAGGGGGAAGGGGTCTCGGTCCTGGGTTCATAATTTCTCACTGCTTCCTGTCTGAGAGCTGGCTGTCCTCACAGGCACTGCTTGCCCATGTCACCGGTCGCCCCATGCCTTACTGTTTGCCCCTAAAAAAACAGGATCTTAGAGCTGGAATTCCTTTGGAAGGAATCTAGGCTTACACCATTACAGGAATTCCTGCTTCAACATTTGTTCCCATCAGTGCCCCACTATAGGTTTGCATACTTCCGGTGACAGGGAGCTCACCACCTCTCCTGGGGAATCTTCTAGGATACAGGGAAGCATGGCGGCTGACACTGCAGCTCCAGGAGGTGAAGGGGGAGGCCCAGAGCAGGGCGTGTCTTCCTTCTCCAGAGCTGGAGAGGCAGGCAGCAGAAGAGGAAACTGAGGCCCAAAGACACTGTGTGACTTGCCCAAGATTACCCATCAAGCTGATCTCAGACCCAGGGCCTGGCTTGGCGGCCACTGCTCCAGCCTCCACCTTGGTCCCCGCAGGAACTGGAGCTGGTGGAGAGCCTGCTGAAGAGCATGCCGGAGGAGTCTGAGGACTGCTGGGAGGCACGCAGCGTTGGGGCCGGGGGCCCGCGGGGCAGCTCAGGCCGCCAGGAGCGGAGCCGGCTGCCCTGGGAGGACACAGCTGCCACAGAGGAGGAGGCCTCCAAGTTGACTGCCCTGCGGCTACGACTGGATGAGTCCCAGAAGGTGCTGCTCAAGGAGCGAGAGTGAGTCGTGGGAGGCAGGAGGGGGCAGGGGCAGGGCCAGGTGAGCACCCTCAGAATGACAGAACTTTAGACTCGCGAAGATGACAGGTAGTGTTTAGGCTGTGTCTTGGAACTGTAGAGCAGTGGTGTTCCACCCGAGAACTCAATGCAAGTTTTTATTTCTTCATTCAAATAATACGTTACTGGGCACCTGTTCTGGACCAGGCACTGTGCTCAGCCCTGAGGATACAGCCATAAATAAGACAGAAGCCCTTGCCTTCCTGAAACTTACTTTCTAGCTGGGGGAGAGGGCTGTGGGCAGGGTAAAAGCAGGGAATAGAGACAGGGAAGTTGGTAGGTTGCTGCTGGGACCTTGGTTTTGTACCTGTGAGTTTGAGATGGCAGGGAGGCAGCTGGGGAAGTGAATGAGTCTGGAGTTCATGAGACGGTCCTGTGCTGGAGGTAAAAATGCAAGAGTCACCAGTGAAGAGATGATATTGAAAGCCATGAGCTGGGCCGGGTGCGGTGGCTCACCTGTAATCCCAGCACTTTGGGAGGCTGAGGTGGGCAGATCACTTGAGGTCAGGAGTTCGAGACCCACCTGACCAACATGGTGAAACCCCATCTCTACTAAAAATGCAAAAGTTAGCCAGGCATGGTGGCAGGCACCTGTAATACCAGCTACCCAGGAGGCTGAGGCAAAAGAATTGCTTGAAGCCGGGAGGTGGAGGTTGCAGTGAGCCAGAATTGTGCCACTGCACTCCAGCCTGGGCAACAGAGCAAGATTCTGTATATTAAAAAAAAAAAAAAAACCATGAGCCTGGCCAAGGGCCAAGGAGTGAGTGTGGATAGGGAAGAGGTCAGAGGATCCAGCCCTGAAGTGCCAAGTTTAGAGGTCTGTTAGAGGAAAGGGAAACAGCAGAGGAGACAAGAGAAGGAAGCCGGGCTGGGGAAGGGGAACCACAAGAAATGGTTTCCTGGAGGACACAGTGATCAGTAAGAACAGGGCTGAGCCCTGACCATTGGATTTAGAATGTGGAGGTAACCAGTGACCTTGATCAGGGCAGTTTAGAGGGCACGAGCTTGATGATAATGAATATTCTGCAGTTTTTCTGTCCAGAAATTAAATACATCAATAGCATAACCTATCTACATACCCCTTTTTTAAAAAATCAATATAATGGCCAGGTGCAGTGACTTATGCCTGTAATCTTAGCACTTTGGGATTCCAAGGCAGGAGAATTGCTTGAGACCAGCCTGGGCCACACAGCAAGACCCTGTCTCTACAAAAAAAGACAGAGCGTTACTCTGTCGCCCAGGCTGGAGTATAGTAGCACAGTCTCGGCTCACTGTAACCTCTGCCTCCCATGTTCAAGTGATTCTCTTGCCTCAGCCTCCTGAGTAACTGGGATTACAGGCATGTGCCACCAGACCTGGCTAATTTTTGTATTTTTAGTAGAGACAGAGTTTTACCATGTTGGCCAGGCTGGTCTCGAACTCCTGACCTCAGGTAATCCACCCACCTCAGCTTCCCATAGTGCTGGGAATACAGGCATGAGCCATTGTGCCCAGCCTACAAAAAAAAAAAAAATAGCTGGGAATAGTGCTGTGCCACTGTAGTCCCAGCTACTTGGAAGGCTGAGGCGGGAGGGTGGCTCGAGCCCAGGAGATCGAGGCTGAGGGAGCTATGATTGTATGATTGCACCAGTACCCTCCAGCTTAGGTGACAGAGAGAGACACTGTCTCAAAAAAAAAAAAATCAGTATCATGCCTCTGTGAAGATGTAGGCAGAGATCAGGATGATGCTTCTGTGGACATCGTTGCATCTTTGGTCAAGGAATACCAAAGATGGCCAGCAAACTGCCAGAAGCTGGGGGAGATGCATGGAACAGATTCTTTCTCGCAGCCCTCAGAGAACCAGCCCTGCCAACAACTAGATCTTGGACTTCTAGCCTCTAGAAATATGAGAGAATAAATTTTGACTGTTTAAGCCAAACAAGCAAAAAAATCAACCTAGTGCACTAACTGAAATATAAAGTAGAAGTGAAAGTAACTTTTTTTTTTTTTTTTGGAGACAGAGTCTCACTCTGTTGCCCAGGCTGGAGTACGGTGGCGCTATCTCGGCTCACTACAATCTCTGTCTCCCTGGTTCAAGCCATTCTCATGCGTCAGCCTCCTGAGTAGCTAGGACTACAGGCACACACCACCACGCCCAGCTAATTTTTTGTATTTTTAGTAGAGGCAGGGTTTCACCTTGTTGCCCAGGCTGCTCTTGAACTCCTGAGCTCAGGCAGTCCACCTGCCTTGGCCTCCCAAAGTGCTAGGATTACAGTATGAGTCACTGCACCCAGCCTGAAAGTAACTTAAAATACACATGTTGTGATATGGAAGGGCTTGGGCTAGCTCCTCCAGAAGAAATGATGAAGTGGTCAGAGTGGGTGTCTTTACATGGGATGATAGTGACGATAGTTACAACAGCAAACACGTAGCACATGCTCTGAGTCAGGTGCTGTGTTGAAGGCTTACATGTATCTGCACATTTAAGTCACCTTGCAGGACAGCTACAAAGGCGGCTCATGCAGATATGCAGAGTTAGCAACTCAAAGACACAAGTAGTGTCACTGTGAGGATGAGGTTTCTTGAGAGACGAACAACCTTTGGTAAAGTTCTGAACAAAGAAAAGTGCAGCCAGGCACAGTGGCTCACGCCTGTTATCCCAGTACTTTGGGAGCTCGAGGTGGCACAATCGCTTGAGCCCAGGAGTTCAGGGTTGCAGTGAGCTGTGAACAGACAGGAACAGGGTGGTCTTTGACAGACAAACCTGGGGTAGAGCGGGAGGGAGGTACTTGCCCAGACATGCCCAGTGCTCTGGAGCCTTGACCCCCTCCCCACAGTATGAGCTGGGCACTTGCCCTTGGGTAGGGAGTGCGGTTCCAGGGAGTGAGCTGTGATCGGCGCTCCAGTCTCTGGAATGCAGAGCCAGATCCTGTCTCTAAAAACAAAGAAAAGTGCAGTCTTCCCTCAGTTCATACAGTGATTCCATTCCTAGAAAATTCAGTGTATGTTAGTATAAACATTACTTTCTGTTTCGATGTAAATCAGAGTGAGGCTCTAGGCTCAGCTCATCTCCACCCTGAGCAATGTCCAGTGGGCTGTGCGTGCATTCGGTAGGATGCAGAATGCATCCTGATGGGCAGAACGCCCAGGGCATTGCAGGGAGTCAGGCACCCTGGCCCCCGCCCACTAAATGACCCCTAATCACGGGGATAGCCAACAATGTCCCCATGGGTTTTCAACATGCCTCCTACAGGGTGACGTCCCCTCTGGGAACCCCATATTGGAGGCATGGAGTTTTCCACTCTCAGAGAGGCCAGTGTGGTGTGGGGTTATGAAGGGCAGCGTGCTGGAAGGTGATGCTGAGCTCAGCCATTGGTGAGCGCCTACTCTGCCAGGGCCAGGCATCATGCTTGTTACCTACAGTGCCTCATTCAAGATCAAGGCAGGGTGGCGGTTATGGGAGGATGTAGGGATCCCACACAGTGACGATGGCAAGAGATGACCCTCTCTCCGGGTCACTGGACCGTGTTTTCCAGTGTTTCTATTTGCAGAACCATGTGTTCAGACCAAGCCTTGCAGGGAACATAGTCTACAAAACAGACAGGAGCAGGGTGGTCTTTGACAGTTCTTCGAGAAGAACAAGGTGGGGCAAGGAGTGGAGTGGTCAGTGCTGGGGCTGCCACCTCCTGGAGCCATTTTCAGATGAGCCTGGAGTACAGCAGGAGAGAGGTTCTTGCCCGGGGATGCTCAGTGCTCTGGAACCCCAACCACCTCCCCGCAATGTGAGCAGGGCACTTGCACTTGGATAGGGAATGCAGTTCCAGGAGAACTGCAAAGCCAGGGTGCTTGTAGCCACATAGGGTGCCTGGGCCTGAATACCAAGGCAAGGATTTTGGACTTGGGCTCAACAAGTGCAGAGGGTACATGGCAGGGCCACCCTTGGTGAGGACTCCAAGCAGAGGGCCTCGGTGGGCTCACCCCTGTGTCTGTCCCTTCCCTAGGGATAAACTGGCATTGAGCAGGAACATTGAGAAGCTAGAGGGGGAGCTCAGCCAGTGGAAGATCAAGTATGAGGAGCTAAGCAAGACCAAGCAGGAGATGCTCAAGCAGGTGAGTCTTGGAGACCAGAGGGGCTTCCTGGAGGTGGCAGGATCACACTGTTGAATTTCAGTAGTGGAAATAGAAGAGATAATTCATTCATTAATTCATCTGACCATCTGACAGTCGTTTTTTTTTTTTTTTTTTTTTTGAGACGGAGTCTTACTCTGTCGCCTAGGCTAGAGTGCAGTGGTGTGATCTCAGCTCACTGCAACCTCCACCTCCCAGGTTCAAGTGATTCTCATGCCTCAGCTTCCCGAATAGCTGGGATTACAGGCGCCCACAACCACGCCCGGCTAATTTTTGTATTTTTAGTAGAGACAGGGTTTCACCATGTTGGCCAGGCTGGTCTCGAACTTCTAAACCCAAGTGATCCTTCTGCCTCAGCCTCCAAAGTGCTGGGATTACAGGTGTGAGCCACCGTGCCTGGCCTTATGTATTTATTTATTTATTTAATTCTGAGTTGTTCTGAGTGTTGGGCAGGCACGGTCCCTGCCTTCAGGAGCTCACTTTGTGGGGGCTGAGGGCAGGGGAGACCGACAGTCACCAGGCAGATTCATGAGTTATGAGAGAGTCAAAACAGAATGAGAGAGATGGGCTGGTAAGTCAGGAAAAGCCTAAGAAGGTGGCATTTGAGGCAAGACCTAAAGGGGCTAGAGGAAGCTGTCCTTGAGAAGATACAGGGGAGAGTGTTCCTGGCAGAAGGCACAGCGATGCCAAAGTCCTGAGGCAGGAACAAGCCCAGCACGTGCAGGAAACAGGGAGGGCCAAGTGTCTGGAGAGCAGGAAGTGAGAGGCGAGGCCGCAGGAGGGGGCCTTGTAGACCAAGATGAAGAGGAGGAGTCTGGATGTGGCGTTCATTGGGTTCCTATCTGTACTAGGTGTCACTGAAGCCTCATGGCAGTCCAGGGAGCTGAGTCCTCATATCCCTACCTTACAGATGGGGAAACTGAGGCTACAGTGCAGGTGTGGGGGCTCAGAGTAGGCTGAGTTGCCACTACTGCCTCCTGTGCAGGCCTCAGTGGCCACCAGAGGGCGCAGCCACCCACGGAACGCCGCACTGGATCAGTCAGTTTCTAGCAGCTGGGAGGATCACAGACCTTTAGAGTCTGAAACTGTCCTGGAGGTGACCGAGACTAGTCTTACATGAGAATCTCTTAGGAAATCTCCTAAAATACAGATTCCCAGATCTCACCTCCACCCTCCTGAATCAGCACCTTTCAGGGTTGGGTCCAGGACCCTATTTTTTATTCTTTTCAAATTATGAAGTATAATCATTTGAAGAAAAGCAAATGAAACACAAATGTACAGTTTAGTAGAAAATTATGAAGGTTCTCTTTTGTATGTGGCGTTTCTCCCTCAACACTGTGTGTTGAAAACTCATCCATGTGTTGCAGGGAGCAGCAGTTTGTTGGGGTTTGCTGTATACCACAAGAAATGTTATTGTCTTAAATGCATGCCAAGCAATTTTGATGCATCTGTGTGCAGAGCAGTGTTGGAATCAGTCACTATACACTGAGGGCAGCCCTGTGCCCAGGCCATACAACGACACAAAAGTGGACAGACACAGAAGCTCCCCATCCTCCCAGGCTAGCTTTCCAGTGGGGAGTGGGATGAGGAGGCCCCTCCTCCAAGCCAGGTGGACAGAGGAGGCATCCCTAAGGAGGGGACCTTTAGGTCAAGGTCTGAGAGTAAGAAAAATCAATCCTATGAAGTGTCTCAGAAAGAATGTTCCACGCATGTGCAAAGGCCCTGTGGTGGGCAGGAACTTGGTGTGTCTGAGGAGTAGAAAGGAGTCCATGGTGCCTGGAGTACAGTGAACTAAGGGGAGAGTGGTGGGTAGGCACCCAATCGTGCAGGGCTTTGTGAGTGTAGAGAGGAGCTGGACTTTACCCTAAGATACCTGGGAGCCATCAGAGGCTTCGTGGGAGGAGGGTGGTATGATTGCATTCATCTTTGTTAAAAGCTCCCTCTGGGCTGCTGTTGTGGAAAATGGGTTGACGGAGAAGGGCCAGGAGTAGACACTGGGAGGCTAGACAGTAATGAGGGAGGAGCGGAAGTGGTCAGATTCGAGGTCTGTTTGGAATACCTGGTGCCTGCCCCATTTGGGTGCTGCCTCAGGCTCTGCGCTGAGCACTCCTGCACTGGTGCCTACCCCTGGAGCTGGTTCCAGGCTGTATCCTAGTGGTTCTCATGAGCAGGTGGGGCCTTATGCTTGCAGCTCAGCATCCTGAAGGAGGCACACCAGGATGAGCTGGGCCGCATGTCTGAGGACCTGGAGGATGAGCTCGGTGCACGCTCCAGCATGGACCGGAAGATGGCCGAGCTGAGGGGCGAGGTGAGGCCATGGATGGGACCCAGGAGGACTTGGGTTTAGGGGTCCTGGGGCCCTGCCTCCATCAGCGGGTCACTGGGAAAAGGGCAGGGGCCAGGCCTATGCTCTGAGGGGGGCCAGCCACATCCAAGGGTGTCCTGATCTGCAGGAGGCAGGCCTCTCTCCCATACAGAGGCCAGAAGCGCTCTCACATCCTGTATACCATGAAATGAGCCCAGCTTAATTATAGCCAGTGCAGCTGGATCTGCTTCCTGGAGCCAAAAATGGCTCCAGGAGGTGGTGGGGGCATCCAGCTCAGGCCCTGCATGCCCCCTCCCCTGGGAGTCCTCACTCTGCCCTGCCCTGCTGCAGATGGAGCGGCTGCAGGCCGAAAATGCCGCGGAGTGGGGCCGCCGGGAGCGGCTAGAGACAGAGAAACTGGGCCTTGAACGGGAGAACAAGAAGCTGCGGGCACAGGTCGGGGACCTGGAGGAGGCGCTGGCCCGGCGGCGGCGGCAGACAGCCAGTGCACTGGACTGTGACCTGAGGGCCAGCCAGGCCGCACTCTTCGAGAAGAACAAGGTGGGGCAAGGAGTGGAGTGGCCAGTGCTGGGGCCGCCACCTCCCAGAGCATAGCCTCCCTACTGTGTGTCAGGCCTGGTGATAATTATGGTAGCTGCGTGTATTGAGCACCTTGTGTGCTAGACCAGTTAGTACTTATAGTAGCCACATTCATTGAGCACTTACTGTGTGCCAGGCTCCACTCTAGGTGCCAGGGACACAGCACTGAGCAGACAGATGTGGCCTCCCCTCTTCCCCTCATGGAGCTGAAGGCTCACTTGGGGGATGTGCACGTGGCTGTCTCTGTCACACAGATTCATGCCAATCACACAGCTTCATGGTCACCAGCAAGAAGAGGGGATACCAGGAGACCTGGCTTAGGCCCACGGTCCTGGAAATGTCTCCTGGAGGCAGTGAATTTTAAACTGAGTTCTCAGCTGGGCGCAGTGGCACACACCTGTAATCTCAGCACTTTGGGAGGCTGGGGCGGGCCTGAGGTCAGCAGTTTGGGACCAGTCTGGCTAACATGGCGAAACCCCATCTCTACTAAAAATACAAAAATTAACCAAGCATTGTGATGGGCGCCTGTAATCCCAGCTACTTGGGTGGCTGAGGCAGGAGAATCGCTTGAAACCAGGAGGCGGAGGTTGCACTGAGCTGAGATTGCACCACTGCACCCCAGCCTGGGTGACAGAGAGAAACTCTGTCTCAAAAAAAGAATAATAAATAAATAAACTGAGTTCTCTAGGAAAAGCAGCTGTTGACTGGTAGTATGTGGATTTAGGGGAGGGGATGGAGAGAAGTTAGGACTAACATGAACAAACGTCCATGGTGAAAGAGACACAGAGCTTTGGAGGAACAAGGCCAGTGTGCTGGAGGGGAGTGAGCAGGGGGATGTGGTAGGTGAGGCAGGAGTGGTGGGCCTCCTCAAGAGAGTTTAAAGCAGGAGGAAAGTGTGAGCAGGCTGTGTGGACAGAGGATGGGAATACAGACTGGGGGGAAGCTGTTGACCTTCTCTGGACAGCAAGAGAGGGAGGAGACCTGGACCAGGTTGCAGTCGGTAGAGATGAACAAAAAGGATGGACTCGAGACTTTCAGGCAATGCCTATTCCCATTTTACAGATATGGAAACTGAGGCTTGGAGAACTCACAGAGCTCCAGAGTGGGCACCTCTTTTGCTGGCTGCCCTTCCTCTCCCCAACCACTCTGGGCTCTGAGACACCCACCTACTCCCCAGCCTAGCTCATTCGCAACCCAGGTCTTTCAATGCCATGTATATGCCCCTGAAGACTCCAGACCTCAGCCTTCCCCAGAAACCCCGATTCTGCTTCAACAGCTCCAGGGCAGATCCAGTAGCATCTGAAAGTTATACATCCAAACTGGAGCCACAGATTCCACCCACCCAGCCTTCTCACTCCCTAGAAGGCACCTCCAGCCTCTGGCTTCTCAGCCAAACCTCTAATGCTGATATTTCAGACAGCAGATGGAGAGATTCTGGGAAGGAGAGACACCCAGCATCCCTAGAACTGCCTGACCTCATGGGACTCCCTGGCATGGCGCCCAGGCTGATACTGATCCCCCCTCCCTCCCACCCCATCCCTGTGCCCTGCAGGAGCTGGCAGACTTGAAGCATGTGCATGGCAAGCTGAAGAAGCAGTTCCAGGAGAAGGTGGCAGAGCTGGCACATGCCAACCGGCGGGTGGAGCAGCACGAGGCCGAGGTGAAGAAGCTGCGGCTGCGGGTGGAGGAGCTCAAGAAGGAGCTGGCCCAGGCTGAGGACGAGGTGAGGACCACGGAGGGGCAGGGGCAGCCACACACCTCAGCCGGGGAGGAGTGGGGGCCGCAGGGCACTCCTGACCTCTCCATTCTCAGCCCCTGGTGCCCGGCACAAGCCTGGCTCTCAGGAGGTGCCCAGGGTAGAGTGGGTAGGTGTGTGATGAATGGATGGCAGGATAGACATGTGGGTGGGAAGATGGGAAGAAAAATGAACAGAAGACAAGATGGATGTGTGCATGGATGAACCAACCGATAGATGAAGGAATGAGTGGATGGAGGAATGGGAGAGAGAGGCAGGGCGGGCGGATGGATGGGTGGTTCCAATGGATGTATGAACAGATGATGGCTGGATGGGTAGACAGTGGACAAACGGATGGACAGCTGACTGGGTCAGTGAGTGGAAGAACGAATGGAGAGGGAGAAAGGCCAGGTTGACGGGAAGATAGGTGTGTCTGGGAGAGCAGGAAGGCATGGCTAGGCACGCTGGATGGGCAGCGGATTAGATGAATGGATGGGGAGTGATGGGTGACTGTCTCCGTGGGCAGATGAATATCTCCCTGGACGAATGGTCAGATGGACAGACTGATAGGAGGTGGATGGCTGCATCAGTAGTGCAGGGCTTGGGAGGATGGGTAGATGTGCAAGAGGAGGCAAAGGGGATGGAGAGGAACCGAAGGGATGCTTTTCTGGAAGAGGTAAACCTTAGCCTAGGCCTGAAGGAGCAAACGCTGTGGGAGGAACACCTTCTCAGGGAACAGCGGTGGGAGTGGTTGTCCCTGGGCGGGTGGCCGGCCTTGCCCAGCCCTGGGTGACCCTCATGCTCTCGGCTCTGCTCACCCCCCTCGCAGCTGGACGAGGCCCACAACCAGGCACGTAAGCTGCAGCGGTCGCTGGACGAGCAGACGGAGCAGAGCGAGAACCTGCAAGTGCAACTGGAGCACCTGCAGTCCAGGTGGGCCCCGGGCAGGGAACAAAAACAGGGCAGAGACTTCCAGCCAGGCAACCCTCCAGTCAGGGATGGAGCCCAAACCAAGGCTGGAGGGGGAGACGGAGAAGGAAGAGATCCAGGTGCCTGGAGCCAGAATCCTTTCCCCTCTGGGCAGGAAGGGCCAGAGCCAGGAAACCAGGGCAGGGGGTGCAGGAAGTCAGGCCAGCTGCAGGCCCTGGAATTGTCTTCTCTAGTGGGAGGGCTGGTGGGCGGAGTGAGGGCCGGAAGGGCGGGCTGGAGAGGTCAGGCCCCTGGCGGGGGTAGGGGGTGGGGGGGCAGTGGGTGGGGCCAGCAGGGCTCCAGAGTTAGGGACAAGAAGAATAAGCAGTCCTCAGGGTTACTGGGCCCAGGTGACACCAGGACATCAGGGATCTGAGAGACTGGCAAGCAGGAAATCGTGCAGGGGCCCCCGGCCTGGATCCCCTCCACTGCCAACAGGCCCCACCCAGCACGCCCTGCCTCCCTCCCCCAGCCCTGTCTCCTTCCCAGCACTCCGTGAATCACAGAGCCAGGCGATATCAGAAAACTTCAGTCCAGGTCCCTCCCACTTCACAGCTGGGAGGCCCAAGGAGCATTGAAGCCACAGCATTGACCTGTGCCGGCTCACAGAATTGACCTGTGCCGGGCCCTGAGAATGCATTTACTTGCATTCTCTTCTTTCGTGGAATAGAGGTTGCCCGGTTCTGCAGCCAGACTGCCTGAATGGTGTGAAGCCTGGCTCAGCATTAGCAGCTGTGTGGCCTTGGGACACTTATTTAACCTCTCTGTGTCAGTTTCTTCATCTGTAAAATGGGGATGGTGATAGTTCTTACCTCTTGATTGTTGTGAGCATTAAATGAGCTGATCCATTCTTATGAAAGTACCTGGAGGTGAGGCGTGGTAGCTCACACCTGTAATCCCAATAGTTTGGGAGGCCAGGGCAAGAGGATTGCTTGAGACGAGGAGTTCGAGACCCGTGGGCAACATAGCAAGACATGTCTACAAGAAAATACAAAACATAGCCAGGCATGGTGGTGTGTGGCTCCACCTACTTGGGAGACCGAGGCAGGAGGATCACTTGAACTCAGTAGTTCATAGCTGTAGTGAGCTGTGATGACACCACTGCACTCCAACCCGGGAGACAGAGTGAGATCCTGTCAGAAAGAAAGAGAGAGAGAGAGAAAGAAAGAAAGGAAAACACCTAGCACATAATAAATGCTGAGTAATTGTCAGCAGCTGCTGCTATTACTACTATTACTACTACTGCTGGGGAGGGGCTTATATTTGGGTTACATATTGTGCTTAGCATCACGCTGCTTCTGAGAGAAAGGAAAGATGTTTTTTCCTAGGGGGCTGGCAGGAGGAAACTAAGGCCCAAGAGGGTAAGTCTTTCCATGGCCACACAGTTCGTGGGTGGCCAGGCAGAATCACCCCTGGCCATCAACCATCCAAGCCCTTATTTACTGAGCATTTACTATATGCTGCTGTTTGCTGAGATCTTGTGGCTTAGAGTATGTGCTGCAGAGACCTGACAGCCATTGTCCCATGCTAAACTGAGCCTCGATTTCCCCACCCGCCTGGGATGATGCCCATAAAGTGTTGCGCAGGGGCCCAGGCATGGGTCCAAGTCAGGAGCCATGCCTGGCTGGCTTTGCCCACTCTGACCCCACAGGACACACCCTTCAAAAGCCCACTTAGCCTTGGGGCTTTCCCGCAGTCTGGGTCACATTGTTCAGGAGCCATAAACTCCAGAAGTGGGCAGGCAGGCTCTGCTGGGCCTCTCAAGTGCTTCCATCCGGGAGGGTGGGGCCACCCAGGACCGCTGTGTCGTTTTATTTTCCAACTTTCTGTGCTTTAATGTTCCGGGGACAGCTCACTAAATCACTGTGCAGTAATGGCAGCCCCCGCCTGTGCCCCTCCCTTGCGTGTTAATAATTCATGCCTTCCAGTAAGATGCAGCCGGGGTGGCCACTTTGCTGGGGGGTGGGGGGAGGGATCGGCATTTCCTTCACCAGCTCTTCGTAGAGTCAAAGTTTTGCTCGTAAATTTTGACTTTAGGAATTTTAATGTGAGGAAGAACTGGGGCTGAGCCCTTTCTCACTGACACTGGGAATGTAGAGGGCTCAGCCCACCGCCACCGTCGCCACCACCCAACTCTGCTGCCTGTGCTCTGAGAGCCAGGCTTGGGTTCAAATCCCGCGGCATGACCTTGAGCCAACTCCTTCACTTCTCTAACCGCCCAGCTGCTCTGGCACCACCCACTTCAGTTCAGAGCTCTGCCCCACTCCCCACCATCTGTGTGACTTTGAGCGAATGACTTCACCTTTCTGTGCCTCGGTTTCCTTGCTTATAAAATGGGGGTGATAATGGCACCTCTATCATATAAGGAGATTACAGGAGATGAGACAGCAGGGAAAGCGCCAGGGAAGGCTTAACTGCTGCTGCACCAGCTGCAGCCACCTTATTGGAGGACTGCCGGCCAGGCTGCTCTAACCTCCTGACACCCCAACCCCGCAGGCTCCGCAGGCAGCAGCAGAACGCTCCCCTCTTCGGGAAGATCCGCAGTGCTCGCTTTGGCACCGAGGAGGCCGGGGATGGAGCCAGCGACCTGGACGAGGACGAGGACCTGCAAATCCAGGTGGCCTAGAGCTTCCTGTGGCTGGCAGGATGGGCTGTCCCACACCTGCCCAGGGTCCAGGCTAACCAGCCACTCAAACTGATGCAGCGCCTAGGCTCACTCTGGGACCAGTCCCTGCCACAGCCGACTTTCTTCTCTCCTGGGGATGGTGTCAACAGTCCCACCTATAAACGCCCTGTGGAAAGGAAGCCTATGTCATATATATATATATATATGTATCTCCAGGAGTCTTTGGACCCATTTGGTTTTATAAATACAGGACAGCTCCAAGGCCCAGTCCAGGTGACCTCACCCACCCAGGACTTCATGCAGGGCTGGGCATGTTGGGGGAGGTTGTTGGAGCCCCAGCCTGGGCTGCCTCTCTAGGCTTCGCTGTTCATCATACAATGCAGTGAACCCAGTTCTTTGTAATAAATGAAGTTCAAGTTCTTGGGGCATCTGAAAGTGTGGCGGATGTGGGCGGGAGATGTGGGGGACGGCATCCGCCTACACCTGACACTGAACCAGAGCTCAGGAATGTCAAGTAACTTAATAAATGAGTCAATGTGAAGAAGAAAGAAAGAATGAATGAGGCCAGGCACGGTGGCTCACACCTGTAATCCCAGCACTTTGGAGTCCAAGGCAGGTAAATCACTTGAGCCCCGGAGTTCGAGACCAGCCTGGGCAACTTGGCCAAACCATGTCTTTACTAAAAACACAAAAATGAAAAAAAAAACACACACACACACACACACAAATGAGCCAGGTGTGGTGGCGGTCGCCTGTAATCTCAGCTACTCAGGAGGCTGAGGCAGGAGAATCGCTTAAAGCCAGGAGGTGGAGGTTGCAGTGAGCCAAGATCACACCATTGCACTCCAGCCTAGGCAACAGAGCAAGACTCGGTCTCAAAAAAAACCCCACAAAGAATGAATAAACGAACATCTGAGCTGCTGAGCAGTCTGGTATCCACTCCTGTGGTGAGGAGGAAGAAAGTATAGTGCGTGTCTACTCTAGAGACTTCAGTTCTGCCACCCGATGGATTCATGTCTCTGCCCCTTATTAGCTGTGCAACCTCTGGGAAGTTACTTGCCCTCTCTGAGCGTCAGTTTTTTCATTTGTAAGATGCCTCAGCTGTCACAAGAATTAGATAGGTTAACCCAGAGCTCAGTAAAGGTTGGCTATATTAAATACCTAAAGGTTTTCCCTGGAGAGGAGGAATTTGCCAGATGGGCGCAGGGGATGAAGTTCAGGTGATTGATGGAAGTTTACCTAGAGGTAGGTGTGGACACAGTAAATAACAAACCCTTTTCTTTTTTTCCCCAGCCCTGCCCTAGGTAGCAAAATTACAGGCGGTTTTATTTTTGGTACTTAATTTCTACACCTTCCATAACCAGCAGATTTATGTTAAATCTGATGGAAACAGTGATTACAAACATGGTAGCAGGTCAGGCATGGTGGTTCACGCCTGTAATCCTGGCACTTTGGGAGGCTGAGGCAGGTGGATCACCTGAGGTCAGGAGTTCAAGACCAGCCTGGCCAACATGGTGAAACCCCGTCGATACTAAAAATACAAAAATTAGGCATGGTGGCAGGCACCTATAATCCCAGCTACTTGGGAGGCTGAGGCAGGAGAATCACTTGAACTCAGGAGGCAGAGTTTGCAGTGAGCTGAGATCGCACCACTGCACTCCAGCCTGAGCAACAGAGCAAGACTCCGTCTCAAAAAGAAACACAGTAGTATACACTTTTGATCTTTCACAGTCTAGGTAGCTTTCAGGGCATCTGCTCTTTTGATAGGACCCTGTAGTTAAATTCTCAATACCCGGGCCTACTTTCTGCAGAAGGAAGCATTGCCAGAATTATTCTAGCATAAAGAAGGTGGTGAGCTCCCTGTGTTTAGGGGTGTGCAAGGAGAGGCTAGGGCTCCAGCCTGGCACCAAAGAGGAGTTAAATTCAGATGATAAAGGGGCCACCTGCTCGGGGGGGTGAGAGCTGCACTAAATGATTTTCTCTCTTGGCGTGGCCTAGTTAAGAGGGAGCCCTGAGGCCACAGTGCTCAGAGCACCAGGGACACCTGGTGCTGGGTCTCAGGGTCACCAGGAGACCTGGGGACTGCGAAGAGGGGAGAGGCAGACCCAGGAGCCCAGCTGGACGCTAATAAATACAGGCACTGAAAAATTGTCCGTTGCCAAGACTAAATGAATTATGTTAGCGAGGTGGGTTTGCTGCCACGGCAAAGAGGCCCCTGGGCTCTGAGGGGGATGGAGGGGCTGCGTGAGACAACCATGGGGACTCCCCGTTTGTGGCCAGTGGAAAGTCAGCGCCAGTGGAAAACAGGGCTTTGGGAAGAAGGTCATTTCCTGCCAGGGATCTGTCTGCTTTCTCTCCCAAATAGGAAGTTGGTCCCAGAAAAGGCTGAAAGTGCTGCCCTTTGACCCTGAAGAGCTAGGAGGCAGGAGCCAGGCCCTCACTGATACTAGCTCTAAGAGCCACCTCCGGCTGGACCTGCTCGACCTGCCATTCCCAGACACAGAGCAGACCCTGTCTGGCGCAGCCAGGCTCCCCCAGACTCCCTGGCACCTCTTGTGAGATAGCACTGAGCCAGGGCCTCGTTACAGCCCCTATCTTCCAAGCAGACTGCTCCTAAGAATGTCAGCAAGGAGAGGGTCTGGCTTCCCACCTCCATGGTACACAGGAAAACAGGCCTCGGGAGGGGAGGGACTGTTGTAGATAGGGCTTGGAGATGGTCCCAGCTTGGAACGCATGCTGCTTCTGCTCCCAGCCCTTCCGTGGCTCCCCACCTTACCTGCAGAGAAAGTCACCTAGTGGTCATGGCGGCTGCTGCCAACAGAAGCATTAGCTTTGCCACACGTGATACTTTAAAAAAATATTTAATGCGTTGCTAACATTAGTAATGGAGGTTTTCCCACAAAGGCATGGGTTTCCCTCTCTTGAGAAGTTAGCATCTTTGACCAGCCTGGACTCACTCCCACATGGCTACAGCTGCTGGGCTGAGAGGAGGCTGCTCCCTGGGGTGGGACACAGGCACCCTAGGCACTGCAGTCCCCGCCACTCCCTGCAGCCTTCCCCTGCACCGCCCTCACTCATTTAAATTACTGCCCCACTCCTGGAGACATTTGAAGATTCTTCCTCAGGCTTCGTCCAGTTTCTCTTTGAACAAGTAAGGAAACAGAGAGAGGGGAGGCGCTGAGCCTGCCAGCATGAAGTGTAGTCAGACCAAGGGCACGTCACTCCCCGCAGGTTCCTGGTCACTCCAGGGGTGACTGCCGAGAACAGCCAGAATGTGTTGAGCCCCCGTCCCACCCCCCGGTGCCTCACAGGCATCCTCTCACTGGTCGCTCCCAACAGCCACACGTGGTAGGTGTCACCATCATCATCCTATTTTATGCTGAGGATCCAGGGGCTCAGAAAGACGGAGTGATTGTTCCAAGGCGACACAGCTGATTAGACATGAAACTGGGATCCCAGGCCAGAGCCCACACTCCTTTATTTTTATTATTATTATAATTTTTTTTTTTTTTTTGATACAGCATTTCTCTGTGTCGCTCAGGCTGGCATGCAGTGGCACAATCTCGGCTCACTGCAGCCTCTGTCTCCCAGGTTCAGGAGAGTCTCATGCCTCAGCCTTCCATGTAGCTGGGATTACAAGCATGTACCACCATGCCCAGCTGTTTGTTGTTATTGTTGTTTGTTTGTTTGTTTTTAGTAGAGATGGGATTTCACCATGTTGGCCAGGCTGGTCTCAAACTCCTGACCTCAAGTGATCCACCTGCCTTGGCCTCTCAAAGTGCTGGGGTTACGGACATGAGCCACCACGCCTGGCCCACACTCCTGATCATGGGCTGCCACCCCATCCTCCAAGGCAAGGCCCTGTGTGGCCCCTGCCCTCTGCCACCACACTCTACTCTGCAGACACTGCAGCTCCAGCCATGCCAACCTCCTTACTGCCCCGAGTACTGCCCTGCACCCATCAAAGTCCCACCAGCCCTTCAGAGCTCGGTCTACTGGGTTCATTCTTAGCATGTTAGGGCAGCTGTTTATGTGTCTGCTGCTTCTGCCTCCCTGGCTGCTCCTGGAGGGCAGAGAATCCTCTAGCAACCAGCACAGTGCCTTGGACCTAGTGGGCATTTCTTTAAGTGTTAGAGGGGAGGCAGGAGGGAAAGCGTGATGGATGCATGGAAGGATGGATGGAGGAAGGACAGATGGGTGGGATGGTAGAAGCTGAAACCAGAACCCCACCCCACCCCCGGCTCCACTGCAATAACCGCCAGGCCAGTCCTAGGAGGGTCTTTCTGCTGCCCAGCTAAGTCTTCCTCCTGGAGGGGGGCGTGGAAGTCCCCCAAGCCCAGGTACCAAAAGCCACAGCAATCCAGGGGCAGCAGAGCCAGGGCCTCTCCTCATAGGCCTGGAGTGCCCAGACGGGCTGGAGAACTAGCTGAGCCAGACACTACCCCGCCACCCGGTCCCTCCTCTCCCGTAGTGGGAGGGCTGGGGGCCCTGAGCCCGTCCTTCCTCTCCAGCCAAGGCCATTTTATCCAGCCTGACTCTACCAGGCAGCCCCTAGGGATTTCTGCCTAGAAATCCATGCCCAGCAGTGAGCCCTCTGCACTCCAGCCCTCCAGACAAACCTGGCTTCTGGCCCCAGCCTCTCTCTGATTGGCTGTATGTCTTCCGGTGAGCTCCTGCCTCTCTCCCAGCTTTGGTTTCCCTATCTGTCAAATGGGGACAGGAACAAATGGGCTGTCCAAATCCACCTTCACTGACATGACTGTGCCGTTCTATTCCTTCTCTGACTCTCCCTGCTGCCCTGTATTTCCTCCCAAGCCCCCACTGCTTTGTCTTCCTGGGGCCCTCCAGCCACTCCAGGCAGCCCTTCTGGGCCAGTGGAGGGGGGCTGGAGGCAGTGGCAGCATCCAGAAGCCAGCTGCAGCTCTCAGCCGGCCGCCTCCCACCTCCCCCGCCACCACTGGCTCCCCTGCCTACTTTACTAATTGCAGGGTTGCAAGATGCCATCTGCCTCCCAGGCCCCAGACAGGCGCCTCCCAATGAGGCAGGGCCCCCCTGGAAAGCCTCCTAGTCTTCCTCAAGCCTCACAGACCCAGCTGCACTGGGGGTGGTCTCCAGAGTGCTCAGACTCCTTCCCAATCCCAGGGAGGGGGCCTGAAAAGGTGGAAGCGTGAAGCCTTCCTCCGAGGCTTTCCCATTTCCCAGGCTTCCCCTACGTCAGAGAGGAGCAGCCTGGCCTTCCCCTCCCCTGCTGAAGGCCTAGCAGGGCTGGCCACATCCTGGCCCCTGGGGTGCCCCAGACTCTCGCCCTTGAGCACATTCTCCAAGTGGGCTCAGCTCCCTGTTGCTCTCAGAAAAAATCCAGATGGGCCTCTTGCTACAGCCTCTCCTCCTCCCCAACTGCCTTCCCCAGCAATGCCACTGCACCTGCCTTGTGACCTGAGCACCAATGACCTGGTCTGACTGCATGCCAGAGAACACAGGGATTCAGGACCATGCTTCATCAGCCCACCCCGAGCTCCGAGCTCAGAGGGCAGGAATCCTGCCTGCAGGAGTCTGAGTGTGTCCCCAGGAAAGGAAGGAGAGCGTCATTCGGGGCTCATGCTCCTTCTCTATTTTGCTGTTTAATTTTTACCTTCACAACCCCCTGGGAGATGAAAAATGGCAAATGAGAAAACTGAGGCCCAGGGAGGGAAGGACCCAGCCAGAAAGTGGCAGGATCAGGATTTGAATGAACCAAGGTAGCTCCAAAGGCTGGGCATTTTCAGCTACAGCACCGAGCCAGTGATGACCTGACAGCTGTCACCAAGCCCTCTCCCCTCAGATCATTCTGCAAAGCCCTTTCTCACCCAGAGCCTCACCTGATCCCCTAACTTGGATGGGTTGCAGCTGGGAATCTCATTACCTAGGTGAGTAAACTGAGGTCCCGAGAGCAAAGTGGCTTGTCCCAGGGTACCCAGCATCTGTGTCCTGAGAATCCCCAGATCCTCTTAATTAGGCAGTAATCCATCACTCCTTTATCCCCCACCCATTTTTTTTTCATGGTTAGGGAAATATTGACCCCTTCATTATCATAAATTCAGAGAGATGTGGATTTGCCTCCACTCCTAACCATGCAAGCCGCACAACCTCTCAGAGACTCAGTTTCCACCTCTGTAACACGGGATGTGTTGTGGGGCTTAGAAAGGACCCTTGTCAAGCCCCTCACACAGGGTCCAGCACCAGCAGTATTGTTGTGTGTCCACCTTTGTCCCAGGGCACCTGTCAGGTCTGTGTGGGAGACCAGTTGTTCAGGCAAAAAAAGCACACTCGTGTACCCTGGGGCAGGATCCTTATCCAGGATCTGTCTCTGCCTGCATGGCCTGCCCACCCAGCCACACGTGGCTCCCCCTGCCTTCAGTCCCTTCTCAGAAACCTCCACCCGATCACTCGCCCAGGTATCTTTTTTTTTTTTTTTTTTTTTGACACAGTGTCTTGCTCTGTCATCCAGGCTGGAGTGCAATGGCGCAATCTCAGCTCGCTGCAACCTCCGCCTCCCAGGTTCAAGCAATTCTTCTGCCTCAGCCTCCCAGGTAGCTGGGATTACAGACGTGTGCTACCACGCCCGGCTAATTTTTGTATTTTTTAGTAGAGACGGGGTTTCACCATGTTGACCAGGCTGGTCTTGAACTCCTGACCTCATGATCCACCCGCTTCAGCCTCCCAAAGTGCTGGCATTACAGGTGTGAGCCACTGCTACTGGCCCACTCAGGTATCTTAATGCTGAGCTATCTCAATTCCAGGATAGGATGGGATTGGGAAGTGGCAATGCTTGGAGAGCAGTGACACCTTTGTCTGTCCCTGGACCACCACCCTGTCCCCTGCCCTGATGGCTGATAAACTGGACTCAGGTGTATAACAAAATCCTGTAGGAATCAGTCTGGTAGAAATCCTTTATCAGATGAAGCTTTTCTAGTCCCCCAATCCCTGAAGGGTAAACTGAGGAAGCTGCCAAACTAAGAGGGGGTGGGGCAGAGAGAAAAAAGAGGTACCAGGCTAAACAGGCTGACTTTGTTATTTCTTTTGATGCTCCTGACAGCCCAGTGAGGTGATCACAATTATCCCCTATAAAGGGATAATAATTAATTATCTTACAGGTGAGAAAACTGAGGTTGAGATCTTCAGCAGCTTCCTGGAGTCTCAGAGCAACTAAGAGGCAGGGCTAGAACCAGGGCTGGTAACCCCACTGCATCTGCTGCCCATGGCACACCCTACATATAACACACACCTCTTCCCTGGCCTCCTGGGGCCCTGAGGTCTGGATGGTGTCTCTTTTCACAGCTTCATCTCCCCACAGCACCCTCTCCCTGACTATATTCCAGTCCACTGGCTTCCTTTCCACTCCTCAACACCCCAATCCCACTCCAGCCTCAGGGCCTCCAGCCATGCTGTTCCTTCTGCCTAGAACCACTTTTCCCTCCTTCACATCCTTCCAGTCTCATTTGAAAGGTCACTTCCAGGCCAGGTGTAGTGGCTCACACCTGTAATCCCAGCACTTTGGGAGGCCGAGGTGGGTGGATCACTTCAGGTCAGGAGTTCAAGACCAGCCTAGCCAACATGGCAAAACCCCATCTCTACTGAAAATACAAAAATTAGCCGGGCATGGTGGTGCATGCCTGTAAACCCAGCTACTCAGGAGGCTGAGGCAGGAGAATCGCAAAACCCCATCTCTACTAAAAATACAAAAATTAGCCGAGCATGGTGGTGCATGCCTGTAAACCCAGCTACTCAGGAGGCTGAGGCAGGAGAATCACTTGATCTGGGAGGTGGAGGTTGCAGTGAGCGGAGATCACGCCACTGCATTCCAGCCTGCGTGTAGAGTGAGACCCCGTCTCAAAAAACAAAACAAAACAAAAAGTTAAAGGTAATTTCCCAAGGGCAAGGAAGTGGTAAGGGCTTCCCTGACTCCTCTAGCTAAAAGGATACACCCTCTCCTGTGCCCCTATTAACCTGCATTTCAGTCCCTTGACATTGATTTTTCCAGATGGCTTCACTTTCCTCATTGCCAATGTTTTCACTTGACTGGTGCAGCCCTCCCGTGCCCTTACCAGCCGGCAAGTTCCTCCTTTTTGCTCACCTTGGTGCCCCCACCACCTATGCCAGCCACATAGCGGGAGCTCACTAAGCATTGGATGGATGGATGGATAGATGGCCTCCCATGCTCTCTCTCAGGCCCCTGCTCTGGGCACTCGAAGGCAGCAAGAGCAGGAGGGAGAAACCAAGTCGGGCAAATGCACTGTGCAAAGTTTTTTGAGAGGAAACTCAAAGATGCAGTGCTATTAAAAATTGATATTTCAATGAGATAATCCCTCTCCTAGGCTTTTAATTGATTGTCTAAAAAGCCTTCCTCTGTTGTTGTGCTTCTTTATTTGCAGGGACCATTAATTTTTTTATGGACGATCAAACCCGGATAGGGTGGAGGGGCTACCGCACGACTGATTCAAAAACAGTAACAGAGGCGCCAGGGAGGAACATCTGGGGTTCGGCCATGGAGCTGGCCTTGACTGTGGGTCCTGGCAGGGGGTGGCTGACTCCCTTGAGGAAGGAGGGGAAGCCCCTGTGCATCCAGGACACACACACACACACAAACACACACACATCTCTGTCCTCAGTCCCAAAGGACAGGCTTCGTAAAGGGAGGAGAAGTTGGAGGCTCAACAAGGGACTGGGGCAACAGGCCCCCCAACATCGAGGCAAAGCCCCATTCTGGGAGGTGGGACTCCTGGGTTTCTTCCTTGCCACTGGTGGCCAGTTCCCCATCCACTCCAGGCATTGGTCCCTTGCAGGACAGGGCTGGAGGTGGACAAGGAAGAACAGAGAAGGGGACTCAGGATTTCTAGACCCTCCACTTCTCCCCTCTGGGCCTCTTTCCTCCTGTATTCAGTGGGGGTAACAGTGGCTCCAGTCTCAAGGGATGGCTCTTCAGGCCAAGCACAGCACCTGACTCCCGTAAGAGTTCAGGAAGAGCTTATGTTGCTCTCGCTGTTATTAATCTCAGCTTCCTTCTCCTGCTCTGAAGGCCGCCCTCAAATTCTTGCCACGCCACTCCCTCCCGCATGCTGGGCTTGCACAGTTTTGTGGCTGCAGAGGTGTTATGCGAACACCTGTCTCCAGGTCACTGGCCCCATCTGCTTCTACCGCATCTATCCACTCCATCAGCCTGACAGGCAGCCTGAAGGAGGCCCCAGAGGCTCTCCGTCTACCTGGCAGTGAGCCAGGGCTAGGCTGGGCTGCTCCCTGAGCTGGCGTCCCACGCTTACCTCCTCTCTGCTGCTCCACGCCTGCAAGACCTCTTTTCCAGGAGGAAGAGACTTGCCAAGAAGGCCAGCTTCAGGGTTGTGCGGGCAACCTGTGCTGTTACTCAGCGCCCTACACTTCTGAGGGCCCAGGGCTTGGTTTAATACTCTATTGTCACCCCTCGGCAATGTATTAATAATTTGTTGGTGGGGCACATATTCTTTTGTGCTGGGCCCCGAAAATGATGTGGCCGGTCTTGCTGCCAAGGGACAGTGCTGCTTCAGGAAATGGCCACAGGGTGCATCCCCAGGGCAATGCCCATACCTTTAGGCCATGGACTGTCCCTGCAGAGGGTTGACCTAATCCCCACACCTTCCCTCCTCACCTTGCCCGGGTCCTCCCAGCTGCTCACTGCAGAGGCCCTTCAGAGGATGTGCAAATTTGTGGGGAATGATTTCTCCAAGCATTGCTAAGTCTCAGACCCCAGGGAGGGGACTTAAGGGTATGGCAAGGGGCATCCCCAAACCCATATGTTCACCAAGTCTCATCTGTGGAGTGAGGAAATAATGTTTCACCCAAACAGGTATGACTTTTGTCAAGTGGAAGTTCGGAGTCCACATAGCAGAGGAGGAACGAATTAAATCATCTGGGGAATTCTAATAGCCTTTGGTCAACATATTGGTTTCCCGAGGGTTTTTTTTTCCAGGTACTGAATATTAAAGGTAAGACAGCTTTGACCTTATGAGCATCAGAAAGGTTTCCTCCATTGATGCCCACCCTCAGATGGGAACAGGACAGGCTGGCAAAATGCAGCAGAAACAGTTCACTTTGAGAAATCTCTCCTAAGGAAATCTGTAAGCACACATCATCTATAAGTGCAGGTGCAAATATTTAGCCACACGAGTGCTCATTGTGGCACTGTTTACAAAAGCAAAAATAGAGACAGCTAAATGGCCGTGGTCAGGGGCTGGTTAAATAAATGACAGTGCGTTTCTCTAGGGGCATGTCAGACTGTTGGTAAAATTCACCTTGTCCTGTGAAAGAAGAGGGAGTGAGTGAAAAATCAGTTTTGGAAAAAAGCGTCCAACACGGGGTTGGTTTTCTGTCTGTATCTGTGGAGGCGTTGAGACGATAATGTTCGTCCCAGGGTCATTGTTTATCTTCCTTCTTATCCTTGAGTGTCCTGGCTTCCAGTAGCCAGTCACCAAGGAGTCAGGGACACTTGTCATTCTAAAGATCTCTCAGACCTGTTCAGAGCCACCAACCCTCTCACTACTCACCACCTCTCTCCTTCGAGACTTGCTCTTGTTTCCTGTCTTGCTCCCCCACTTCCACTTGGCCCCCTCCATATATTCTCTAAGGACAACCAGAGGGATTCTTTCTCAAAGTATAAATTGGGGCCTGGCGCGGTGGCTCATGCCTGCAATCCCAGCACTTTGGGAGGCTGAGTCGGGTGGATCACTTGAGGCCAGGAGCTCAAGACCAGCCTGGCCAACATGGTGAAACCCCATCTCTACTAAAAAAAATACAAAAATTAGCCAGGCATGGTGGCGTGTGCCTATAATCCCAGCTACTCAGGAGGCTAAGGCAGAATTGCTTGAACCTGGGAGGCAGAGGTTTCAGTGACCCAAGGTCGTGCCACGGCACTCCACCTTGGGCAACAGAGTGATACTCTATTGAAAAAAAAAAAAAAGTCAACTGGATCTTCTCTCCTGCTTCTTGTAAAACCCTTGACTGGCTGGCTCCCTGTTACTCTTAAGATAGAGATGGAATTCTGGGACTGGCCTTCAAGACCCTACATCCAGCCTCTCCAAGCACTGTGCTTCCCCTCTTCACTGTACTCAGCCGCCCTGGTCTCCTCCCATGCCCTTCTGCAGGCCAGGATCTCTTCTGCCAAGGGGCCTTTACACGTGCAGTTCCCTCTACCCAGAGCACTCTCCCTCCCTTCTTCACCAGGTTACCTAATCCTTTCGCTTTCACCTTAAGGGCTACTTCCTTAGGAAACCTTCCCAGACAAATCAGGTCTCCCTGTATCTCCGTCTTTGTTTTTTTGTTTTTAGAGATTGGGTCTCCCTGTGTTGCCCAGGATGGAGTGCAGTAGCATGATCTTGACTCACTGCAGCCTTGACTTCCTGGGCTCAAGTGATTTTCCTGCTTCAGCCTACTGAGTAGCTGGGGCTACAGGCACATGCCACCAAGCCGGGTTAGTTTTTTTATATTTCCTTGTACAGACAGGGTCTCACTATGTTGCCCAGGCTGGTCTCAAACTCACGGCCTCAAGAGATCTTCCCACCTTGGCCTCCCAAAGTGTTGGCATGAGCCACTATGCCTGGCCCCCATATCTCTTCTAGCCCCCTGTAGCCGCTTCCACTCCTTCTGCCCTTCTCACAGTTGCACTTGCCGGTCACTTGCACTAGACCATGAACTCCGCAAGGCCATGGGCTCTTCCCGTGGAACACTGTGTCCCCAGTGCCCAGCGCCTGGCACAGAGTAGGTGCTCAGATGTTTGCTGAGTGAATCAATGAATCAGGAAGGGAGAGGAGGCTGGCCCAAGCACTTGGCCTCCCTTCACTGCTGCCTGTCCAGGGAGCAGCTTGTCGGACCTGCTATTAGCATCTCACACGTGTGCTCAGGAAGGCAGTCCAGGGAGAACTCTGTGTGGGGAGGTGGGGCAGGAATGTTGTCCCGGGCCTCCTTCCTGTGAGCTGCTCTCTGAGCCCATCAGAAATCACCTCTCGCCCGGCCTCCCCAGGAGGAAGCTAAAGGAGCTAGGGGGCCCCCGTCTCCTTCCTCTCCACGCCCCTCCTGGTCAGTCCACTTTGATGTGAAGGTTCCTGGGGAGGCTGGTTTGTGTCACTGTCGAGTTGGGGAGGGAGACAGGAAGAGGCCTCATCTCTTTTTTTTTTTTTTTTTTTTTTGAGATAAGGTCTCGCTCTGTCACCCAGGCTGAAGTACAGTGACACAGTCATGGCTCACTGCAGCCTCGACCTCCTGGGCTCAAGTGATCCTCCCACCACAGCCTCCTGAGTAGCTGGTACCACAGGCACGCACCACTGCGCCCGGCTAATTTTTATTATTATTACTTTTTGTAGAGACAGGGTTTCGCCTTGGTGTCCAGGTTGGTCTTGAACTCTTGGGCTCAAGCAATCCTCCCACCTCAATCTCCCAAAGTGCTGAGATTACACCGCACTGGGCCAAGGCCTAATCTTAACTGGCCAACAGGGCCAGCTCTCAGTGCTCCTGTGTAGCTCTCGAAGACACCAGCCTCTCACCAATGTCATTTGGAAAGAATTCACGGCCAGGCGTGGTGGCTCACACCCGCAATCTCAACACTTTAGGAGGCCAATGCGGGCGGATCACATGAGGTCAGAAGTTTGAGACCAGCTTGCCCAACATAGTGAAACCCCATCTCTACTAAAAATACAAAAACTAGTCAGGCATAGTGGTGGGCGCCTGTAGTCCCAGATACTCTGGAGGCTGAGGCAGGTGAATCATTTGAACCCAAGAGGCAGAGGTTACAGTGAGCTGAGATCGCGCCACTGCACTCTAGCCTGGGCAACAGGGTGAGACTCTGTCTTGAAAAAAAAAAAAAAAAGAATTCACCCGTCTGATGGCTGTGGTGACATTGCCCAGGATTCAGGGGACTCCAGGTGTCGTCCTCTTCCCTGGGCCTGGCACCTGGCTCTGTGGAGCTTACCCTTTTCCCCAAGAGTAGACCTGAGGGGTGTGGGGGAAGCAAGGACCTTGCTAGAGGCCCCATAGAAGGCTGACATGAACAGGGACCCCCATCCTTCTAGGTTATGCCAAGGCCCCAAGCAACAGAGTCTCCAGGGTCACCCGTTCAAGTCCTGGCATGACTGCATCATCTTGGACAGATTCTTCTACTTCCTGGGCCTCAGTTTCTCTACCTGTGAAATGGGAATTGCTGCCGTGAGGTTCAATAGGCTAGTAAGGTGTCTCCCCAGGTGTGGAGCACACCATGGTGACAGATACAGTGATGTGAGCCACACTCCACAAAATGGCCTTAATCAACACTGGGCTGAACTATGAGAAAGCGATTCTCTATTCGTTTTTCTTTTCCTTCTCTGACTGTTGTCAAGGGGAAAGCCTCAGACAGGTGGTAGCATGGGTTGGCCTCTCTCCGACATGTGCTGAACTCCTTTTAACAAAAGCCTCAGAGCTTTCCAGGCAGGCATTGTTTGCCAGCCCCAGTCGAATGTGCTTGTCTTATTTTCAAGGTATTTTATTTATACAGTTTGTTCTTGAGGTAAATAGAAAAATGTGAGGTGATTTAAGGAAAGGTCTTGAGCAAATAATAGTAGAGGAGATGCTTGAATCTGACAAAAATCACAGAGTAGCTAGAATGGCCAGGCTTGGGAAATGCTTTTATAGTGTGGGCAAAAATTGCCTGAAAACGTTCGTGTGCGGTATAAACACAGTTTGAGGCCGAAGGCGTGGAAAAGTCATGTCACAAAAGGGTTTTGCCTTTCCTGGGTGAAAACTTCAGGCTTGTGGGGCTAAGGCCCAGAGAAGATGGTTAAAACAGTGGTTGGCTGGGCATAGTGGTTCACACCTGTAATCCCAGCACTTTGGGAGGCCAACGCTGGGGGACTGCTTGAGGCCAGCCTGGGCAACATAGAGCCCTGTTTCTACAAAAAAATATGAAAATAGGCCGGGCGCGGTGGCTCAAGCCTGTAATCCCAGCACTTTGGGAGGCCGAAACGGGTGGATCACGAGGTCAGGAGATCGAGACCATCCTGGCTAACACGGTGAAACCCCGTCTCCACTAAAAAATACAAAAAACTAGCCGGGCGAGGTTGCGGGCGCCTGTAGTCCCAGTTACTCGGGAGGCTGAGGCAGGAGAATGGCGTGAACGCGGGAGGCGGAGCTTGTAGTGAGCTGAGATCCGGCCACTGCACTCCAGCCTGGGCCACAGAGCGAGACTCTGTCTCAAAAAAAAAAAAAAAAAAGAAAAGAAAATTAGCCAAGCAGGCATGGTGGTGGACATCTGTAGTCCCAGCTACTCAGAAGGCTGAGGCAGGAGGATCACATGAGCCCAGGAGTTCGAGGTTGCAGTGAGCCATGATTGCACCACTGTAGTTAAGCCTGGGCAACACAGTGAGACCCTATCTCTAAAAACAAAAGCATACAGAAATTAGCTGGTCATGGTGGTGCGTGCCTGTATTTCCAGCTACTCGGGAGGCTGAGGCAGGAGAATCACTTGAACCTGGGAGGCAGAGGTCGCAGTGAGCCAAGATCGCACCACTGCACTCCAGCCTGGCGACAGAGCGAGATTCCATCTCAAAACAAAACAAAACAAAACAAAAACAAACAAACAAAAAAAGCAAAAACACAAACTCTCAATACTTGTGACAAGCCTCCCTCCATTCCATGAACCAGGTGGATGTTTCCACAGGTCTTATTTCACTAAACTCTTAATGTTCTCATTTCCAGAGGAGGAAAATGAAGTTCTCAATGGTGAAAGGACCCAAGATGGAGCTGGGATTGGCCCCAGATCCTTCCCTGCCTCCATTCTCAGTGTAGATTTCCAAGTGCCAGGGACACCGCCTCCTTCACACCCTCTCCCAGTGGATGCCTGGGTTAGGTCCTGAGGTGTGGGCTGCCATCTGCGCCCAGGAGGTAATCGGAGCCCGGTATGTAACCCCTCACGGAACACCATCCCCACACCACCCCCAAAACAGCCCAAGGTGGGTGGGTAGAGGAGGTACAATCACATTCTCACATGCTGGAGCCTGTTCTAACAGCTTTATATCTATTTCCTCATGATTCTAGAAGGAGAGACACTCTTATCATCACCCTCATCAACCCCACCTTACAGACGGCAAAGTTGAGGCACAGAGAGGCGAGGTGAGTTGCCCACGTGTGGAAACAGGGCTCGGACACCGTGGTTTGGCTCTAGAACCTACGTACTTTAGCACCACCCTTCTCTGCCTGGAATCTTCTCGTACTTTACAGCACAGCCTTTTGGGCAGGCCATGTGAGGCTCACCCGCCTCCATCTCCAGGAGGAAACAGAGGTGCAGAGATGAGTCTACTTCATTCACTGTCCCTTACTCAATTGCCTCAGTTTCCCTAGGCATCACATTCTGACTGGAGGTCATGATTACCAGGGCCTTGGTGTTCCTTCCTGGCTGAGGAGTCGAGGGAAGCCCCAGGTCTGAGCGCCAGCCTGGGGCTGCCATCACAACCCCAGGCTTCACCAGATACCGCCCAGGAGAGCATCCAGCTTGGTCCTGCCATCTCCCCATCTCTTTCCTTCATGGCTGCTCAAGCCCATTTCCTCCCAGACAAATTGGGGCAAAAGCTAGCACCCAGAGCCACCAAAAGCCCCAATAATGCTCAGGTGAGGAGTAAAGCCAGTCTTCCCATCTGGAAAGAGTGTTGGCCGAGGAATGAAAATGTAAGACGATAAAATCCATCCGCAGGGTGGGGCTGAGGGGCCCTGGTGAGGGCCATTTGGGGCTGAATGGACTGTGAGCCTCCCACGACAGTGGCGGTGGCCTTTTGGCTCTGCAGGCTCGGGCACAAAGGATCTAATAAAGCAAACACAGCTGGGACCAGCGTGCTGCCCCCAGCCCCTCCTGGCCTCAGGCCCAGCATCAATGCTGGACTGAAACAGACTGAGGCCCCTGGCCGTGAGCTGGAGGGGTGTACCCAGTCACACCAGCCTCATTTAACCTCTCCTAGGCAGTGCTGGGGGATGGAGCAGAGACTGTCATCTATAAATTTCAGTGCAGCCCTGCGTCTCTCCCAGGATTTTATTTAATTAATTTATTTTTTGAGACAGGGTCTTGCTCTGTCACCCAGATGGAGTGCAGTGTCACTGTCATAGCTCACTGCAGCCCCCAGCTCCTGGGCTCCAGCCATCCTCCTGCCTCAGCCTCCTGAGTAGCTAGGACTATAGGCATGCACCACCACACCTGGCTAATATAAAAATTTATTTTTAGAGATGAGGACCTCGTTATGTTGCCCAGTCTGTTCTCAAACTCCTGGCCTCAAGTGATCCTCCACCCTCAGCCTCCCAAAGTACTGGGATTACAGGTATGAGCCACCACACCCAGCCCCACTCATGATTGGGGGCCCTGAGGTTCCAGGAAGGAGAAGCACTTGCCAATGGCCTCACAACCAGAGGAACATCAGGCTGCAGCTGAGACACACCCTTCAGTCTCCACTCAATCAATTCTTGGTCATCCAATCCACAGTGCCCACAACCCCCGGTCCTGCCCACACCCAAGGGTGGCATGAACACCTACAGGGTGCAACTTCTAAGGTCAGATTTGGAAACTGGACCTTGGGAAGATTTTTCATAGTAATAGATTGCAAATACTCGATTCCAGGTAACACATGAATGAAACAGTTTCAGATTTTGGTATGTGATGGATGTATATATTGTATATGCCGTATTGTGATACATATCACATGCATTGTGTGTAGGCATATGTGTGTGTGTCTGTGTGTGTGTGTGTACACGCATGTGTATGTATGGAATCATACGGAATGTACTTGTCTAGCTTCCTTCACTCTTACTCCGTGTAATTATTTTGAGATTCATCTATGTTGTTGCAGTATTTCGTTCCTCTTATTGCTGAGCCGTATTCTAATGTATATATATGTCTATTAAATTATTTTAAAATGCAAGCTGGCCAGGCACAATGGCTCACACCTGTAAATCCAGCACCTTGGGAGGCTGAGGCAGGAGTGTGGTTTGAGCCCAGGAGTGCGAGACCAGCCTGGGCAACATAGTGAGACACTGTCTCTACAAAAATTTTTTTTTAATTAGCCAGGTGTGGTGGCACGTACCAATAATCCTAGCTACTTGGGAGGCTGAGGCAGGAGGACTGCTTGAGCCCAGGAAGATGAGGCTGCAGTGAACTATGATCACGCCACTGCATTCCAGCCTGGGTGACAGAATGAGATCCTATATCGAATAAATAAATAAACAAACAAACATGTAAGCTAATAGATAGTGATTGAAGGTAAATCAATGGATGCCTGGGGACTGACAGGGGCAGGGAAATGATGAAGAAGGAATGTAAGGAAGAAGAAAACTATAAAATGATAGGTATATTCACTAACTTAATTGTGTTGTTAGTTTCCTGGGTATATAACTATGTCAAAATTCATCAGACTGTACATTTTAAATACATGAAGTTTACTGTATGTTGTATACTTCAACAAAACTATTTATACATATGCATACACACACACACACACACACACACACAAAACTAGCACCACTGGACCTGTGACTTAATGGATATTATTGCTTATTGCCTAGTTCAAGGGCAGAGCAGAGCTGGTGCTTATTTATTTTTTTAAGTGAGTTTGTTCTTCTGCTTCTAGGAAGATGGAGTAGGCCTACTTTTTCCTATTCCTCCCAGTAAGTACAACTAAAAACCTTGGAAGTTATATCCAAAACAAACACAAGAAGACTCTGAAAGATGGAGAGAAGAAGGCGGACGGGCTAGGGAATGTGGGACTCAAGCTTAACAACACACTGGTGATTTTCCTGGGTTTTTCTTTTGCCTCATACATGGCACACTTGGAGCTGAAAAGGCTAGCAACCCAGAAATGTCAGTGGGCACAGAGCAAGAAACACCACCAAATGAGAAAAGCCTGCTCTCTCCAGCCAAAGGACCGAGAAAGGGGCATCCTAGCTAGACATCAAATGTTTAGACAATAAGCACTCAGCTCCAGCCAAAAACCAAAACAAACAAACAAAATTGGTCCCACCTCCACCCATAACAGCAAAGGCTTAGTGGAGACTCTAGATTTCTTTTGATACAGGGTCTTGCTCTGTCACTCACCCAGGCTGGAGTTGCAATGGCATGATCTCAGCTCACTGTGGCCTCAACCTTCCTGGGCTCAGGTGATCCTCCCACCTCAGCCTCCCAAATAGCTTGGAATACAGGCTTACACCACCACACCTGGCTAATTTTTTTTTTTTTTTTTTTTTTTGTAGAGATGGGTTTTGCCGTGTTGGCCAGGTTGGTCTCAAACTCCTGGGCTCAAGCAATCTACCCACCTCAGCCTCCTGAAGTGTTGGGATTACAGGCGTGAGCCACTGCGCCCAGTCCAGGACTTTAGATTTCTGCCCTTGTCAGTCTGTAACAAGGCACCTTAACTTTCCCACCAGCCAAAATCGAGACTCTCCTGCTGCCGTGTCAGTGTAGACCATATGGGAAGCCTGGACCTCCACCTGACCTGGTAGTAATGAGGTGTCCCTCTCCCTCCCTTCTGGGGTGGTGTCAGAGGTGAAAAGTCAAGTCTTTCACTACTGCCCAGTAGTAATGAAGCCACCTCCACAGTGGTATCAGTGGAGAACATGAGGATGCTGGAACTGCCATCCCTGCCCAATAGTAATGAGTGGGCAGCCTCCTGCAAGATATAAACAGAGACCAAGTGGAGAACCAGGACTTCTATCTCCACCTAACTGTAACTAGGTGGTGCTCCCCTTCCCCTGCTAGAGCAGTAATCAGAGAAAGCCAGCTAAAACAGGAGGCTTAAACAAACTCCAAAGTCTCATAACATCATATGAAAATATCCAGGTTTCCAAAAGCACTCATCCCCAGAATCAGAAAAATCTCATACTGAATGAAAAATAAAAGGCTATCAATAGATTTCAACAACTGAGATGACAGAGATGTTAGAATTATCTGACAAAGATTTTTAAAGTGGCCATTATAAAATGTTTCAAGGAGCAACTGCAAATATGCTTGAAACAAGTGAAAATAAAAAACATAGAAAGTCTCAGCAAAGAAACAGAAGGTATAAAGAGATCCAGTGGGAATTTTCAAACAACACAATAACTGAAATAAAAACCTCAGTGGGTGGGCTGAATGACAGAATCAGGGGAACAGGAAAGAATCAGTGAACTGGAAGAGAGAGCAATAGAAATTGCCCAATCTGAACAACAGAGAGAAAATACACTGAAAAATACAGGACCTGTAGGACTATAACAAAAGATTTAATATTTGTGCCATCAGAGTCCCTGAAAGAGAGAAGAAGGAAGACAGGGCTTTTTAAAAAAAAAAAGGTACTCAAGGAAATAATGGCTGAGGCCAGGCACAGTGGCTCATGCCTATAATCCCAGCACTTTGGGAGACCGAGGCGGGCAGATCACCTGAGGCCAGGATTCTAGACCAGCCTGGCCAACATGGTGAAACTCTGTCTCGACTAAAATTATAAAATTAGCCTGGCGTGGTGGCACATGCCTGTAATTTCAGCTACCCAGAGGCTGAGGTGGGAGAATTGCTCGAACCCAGAGGTGGAGGTTGCAATGAGCCGAAATCACTGCACTCCAGCCCGGGCAACAGAGCGAGACTCCATTTAAAAAGAAAAGAAAAGAGGCCAGGCGCGGTGGCTCATGCCTGTAATCCCAGCCCTTTGGGACGCCGAGGCAGGTGGATCACTAGGTCAGGAGATTGAGACCATCCTGGCTAACACGATGAAACCCTGTCTCTACTAAAAATTAAAAAAAAAAAAAAAAAATTAGCTGGACTTGGTGGCAGGCGCCTGTAGTCCCAGCTACTTGGGAGGCTGAGGCAGGAGAATGGCGTGAACCCGGGAGGCGGAGCTTGCAGTGAGCCAAGATCACGCCACTGCACTCCAGCCTGGGCGACAGAGTGAGACTCTGTCTCAAAAAAAAAAAAAAAAAAAAAAAAAGAAAAGAAAAGAAAAGAAAAAGAAAAAAGAAAAGAAAAGAAATAATGGCTGAAATCTGTCCAAATTTGGTAAAGGACATAAGCCCATAGATTCAAGAATGTGAGTGAACCTCAAAGAGGCAACCCAAAGAAATCCACTCCAAAATATCTCATAATTAAACTTCTGAGAACTAAAGATAAAAATGTCTTGAAAGCACCTAGAGAAAACAATACCTCGCAGAAAAACACGATTCCAATGACAGCAAATTTTTCATCAGAAACCACAGTTGTCGGTCGGGCACAGTGGTTCACGCCTGTAATCCCAGCACTTTGGGAGGCCGAGGTGGGCGGATCACCTGAGGTCAAGAGTTCGAGACCAGCCTGCCCAATACGGCAAAACCCCGTCTCTACTAAAAATACAAAAAATTAGCTGGGCGTAGTGGCGGGCGCCTGTAATTCCAGCTACTTGGGAAGCTGAGGCAGAAGAATCACTGGAACCCGGGAGGCAGAGGTTGCAGTGAGCCAAGATCATGCCATTGCACTCCAGCCTGGGCAACGAGAGCAAAACTCTGCGAAGGGAAGGGGAGGGGAAGGGCGGGGGGGAGGGGAGGGAAGGGAGAAGGCATCCATCCATTGTGGTCAGAAGGAGGTAGAACAAGAAATTTTTTTTTTTTTTTTTGAGACAGAGTCTCACTCTGTTGCCCAGGCTAGAATGCAGTGGCACAATCTCAGCTCACTGCAAGCTCCACCTCTGGAGTTCGTGCCATTCTCCTACCTCAGCCTCCTGAGTAACTGGGACTACAGGTGTCTGCCATCATGCCTGGCTAATTTTTTGTATTTTTAGTAGAGACAGGTTTTCACTGTGTTAGCTAGGATGGTCTCGATCTCCTGACCTCATGATCTGCCCGCCTTGGCCTCCCAAAGTGCTGGGATTACAGGCGTGAGCCACGGTGCCTGACCAGAACAAGATTTTTTAAGGGCTGAATGAAAAGAACTGTCAACCCAGAATCCTATACCCAGTGAAAATGTTCTTCAGGAATGAAGGGAAAATTTGGACATTTTAAAATAAAACAAAACTAAGAGAATTTACTCCTAGACTAAAAAATAGCTAAATAAAATTCTCGAAATAGAAACAATAAAAAAAGAAATTTTGAATAATCAGGAGGGATGAAATAACATATTAAGCAAACGTATGGGTAAATACAATAGGCTTAGCCAGGCGTGGTGGCTCATGCCTGTAATCCCAGAACTTTGGGAGGCTGAGGAGGGTGGATCACCTGAGGTCGGGAGTTTGAGACCAGCCTGACCAACCTGGAGAAACGCCATCTCTACTAAAAATACAAAATTAGCCGGGTGTGGTGGTACCTGCTTATAATTCCAGCTACTTGGGAGGCTGAGGCAGGAGAATCGCTTGAACCCAGGAGGCAGAGGTTCCACTGAACCGAGATCACACCAGCTTGGGCCACAGAGTGAGACTCTATCTCAAAAAAAAATATATATATATATATATACATACACACACACACACGCACACACATATACACACACACATACATGCGATAGGCTTTTCTTCTAGAATTTTCTAAATTATTATTCATGGTTGAAGTAAAATTATTTTGCTTCTGATACCGTTCTAAATGTATATAGAGGAAAATTTTAACACAATTATAGATTGGGGAGGATAAAGGGACGTAAAGAGGTAATATTTCTTTTTGTTGTTGTTGAGACGGAGTTTCACTCTTGTTGCCCAGGCTGGAGTGCAATGGCGCGTTCTTGGCTCACCACAACCTCCGCCTCTGGGTTCAAGCGATTCTTCTGCCTCAGCCTCCCGAGTAACTGGGATTACAGGCATGCGCCACGACGCCCAGCTATTTTTGTATTTTTAGTAGAGATGGGGTTTCTCCATATTGGTAGTGAACTCTCGACCTCAGGTGATCCGCCCGCCTCGGCCTCCCAAAGTGCTCGGATTACAGGCGTGAGCCACTGCGCCTGGCCATAAACAGGTAATATTTCTATACTTTACTCAAACTAGTAGAACAATCTCAGTAGACTGAGAGAAATTAAATAGAGATGATGTAATACCTAAAGCAACACCGCTAAAGAGCTAAACAAAAAGATATACTCAAAAACATAATAAGTAAATTAAAATGAGATTGTAAAAAATGTTCAGGCTAGGCACGGTGGCTCACGCCTGTAATCCCAGAACTCTGGGAGGCTGAGGGAGATGGATCACCTGAGGTCAGGAGTTCAAGACCAACCTGGCCAACATGGTGAAACCCTGTCTCTACGAAAAATACAAAAATTTACCAGGCATGGTGGCACACACCTGTAATCCTAGCTACTCGGAAGGCTGAGGCAGGACAATCGCTTGAACCTGGGAGGTGGAGTTTGCAGTGAGCTGAGATCAGGCCACTGCACTCCAGCCTGGGCGATAGAGCTAGACTTTGTCTCAAAAAAAAAAAAAAAAAAAAAAAAGAAACTGTTCAAGTAACACATAGGAAAGCAGGAAAAAGAAAACACAGAAATAAAAAAGAGAAGAAACAGTCAAAAAAATAAAATAAAATAAGAAGACAAGACCACGCCATTGCACTCCAGCCTGGGAGATAGAGCAAGACTCTTGTCTCAAAAAAAATAAATTAACAAAAAATAAAAATAAAAAGAAGAAAGAAAGAAAATAAAAGAAAAAAAGAAATAATGCTTTTCTGCCTATCCTGGTATCCCTTAACACAAAATTAATCATCACAGTAGACTCTAGAGCAAAGAAAACTACCAGAGACAGAGAGTGACAGTATATAATAGTAAAAGTGTCAATCTATCCAGAACATATAGAAATCCTTAATACAGGGCGGGGTATGGTGGCTCATGCCTGTAATCCCAGCACTTTGGGGGGCCGAGGCAGGCAGACCACAAGGTCAGGATTTTGAGATTGGCCTGTCCATTATGGTGAAACCCCATCTGTACGAAAAATACAAAAATTAGCCAGGTGTGGTAGTGCGCCCCTGTAGTCCCAGCTACTCGGGAGGTTGAGGCAGAAGAATCGCTTGAACCTGGGAGGCGGAGATTGCAGTGAGCCGAGATCACGCCACTGCACTCCAGTCTGGGTGACAGAGCGAGATTCCATATCAAAAAAAAAAAAAAAGAAGAAGAAGAAGAAAAGAATTTTTTTTTTTTTTTTTTTTTTTTGAGACAGAGTCTCGCTTTGTCGCCCAGGCTGGAGTGCAGTGGCGCGATCTCGGCTCACTGCAAGCTCCGCCTCCCGGGTTCACGCCATTCTCCTGCCTCAGCCTCCGAGTAGCTGGGACTACAGGCGCCCGCCACCTCGCCCGGCTAATTTTTTGTATTTTTAGTAGAGACGGGGTTTCACCGTGTTAGCCAGGATGGTCTCAATCTCCCGACCTCGTGATCCACCCGCCTCGGCCTCCCAAAGTGCTGGGATTACAGGCGTGAGCCACCGCGCCCGGCCAAGAAATTCTTAATACACATGCACCAAGCAAGAGAACTACAAAATATGCAAAACAAAAACTGATAGAACTGAAAGGAGAAATGGACAAATCCACACTTAAAGCTGGAGATAGCAACACCTCTCTCCAGCTATTGATAGTACAACTAGATATAAAATCAGAAAAGATGCAGAACTTAACCACAGCATCAACCAACAGGAGCTAACTGATATTTTTAGAACACTCTGCCTCAGAACAGCAGAATATACCGTGTTTTCTTTTTTTTCTTTTTTGAGACAGAGTCTTGCTCTGTCACCCGTGCTGGAGTGCAGTGGCACAATCTTGGCTCACTGCCACCTCCGCCTCCTGGGTTCCAGCAAGCACATCTGGCTAATTTTTATATTTTTCATAGAGACGGGGTTTCACCATATTGTCCAGGCTGGTCTTAAACTCCTGGCCTCAAGTGATCCGCCCGCCTCAGCCTCCCAAAGTGCTAGGATTACAGGTGTGAGCCACCACACCAGGCCCACACCTTGTTTTCAAGTGCCCATGAACATATACCAAGATAGACCACATCCTGGCCATAAAACAAACTTTAACAAGTTTAAAATAATTGAAATCTTACAGAGTATTTTTTCTGGCTACAATAGAATCAAACTAGAAATCAGTAACACAAAGAGAACAGGAAATTCTCTAAATGCTTAGAAATTAAACCGTACACTTCTGAATGATCCATGGATAAAGAGAAAGTTTCAAGGGAATTTTTTAAAACATACATTGAACTGAATTACCGTGAAAGTAAAACATATCAAAATTTGTGAAATACACCTAAAGCAGCACTAATATGGAAATGTATTTCACTTTAGAAAAGAGGAAAAGTCTTAAATCTGTCATCTAAACTCTATATCATCTAAACTTGATAGATTGACACCTTAAAGACCCAGAAAAAAACAGTGAAATAAATTCAAAACCAGCAGAAGTAAGGGAATAATAAAGATAAGAGCAGAAATCAATGAAATCTAAAACGAGAGAGAGAGAGAGAGGAGGGATATATAGAGAGAGAATTAGTGGAACAAAGATTTGGTTTTTTGAACAGATCAATAAAATTGGCAAACCTCTAGCAAGACTGACAGAGTAAAAAAAGTCAGAGAAGACACAAATATCTATACCTAAAAAAAGTCAGAGAAGTGAAATAAGGAATATTGCTATAAACCCTGAAGACATCAGTAATAATAATAATAAGGTAATGTTTATTATTATTATAAAGTTGATAACTTAGATGAAATAACTACTTCCCCAAAGACACAAACTGTTACAATTCATTTAACATGAAATAATTCATTTGAGTAGTCCTGTAACAATTAAGGAAATTAGATTTTCAATTTTAAAACTCCCAAAAAGAAATCTCTTTGGGAAGCCAAGGCGGGAGGATCACTTGATCCCAGGAGTTCGAGACCAGCCTGGGCAACATAGTGAGACTCCCCATCTCATTTTATTTTAAAAAATTATTATTAGTATTATTTTAAAACTCCAGACTCAGATGTTTTTGCTGAAGAATTGTACCAAACATTTTAAAAATTAATACTAATTCTACAAAATTGTTTTCAGAAAATAGGAGTGAATTCTCTTCAGTTCATTCTATAAAGTCAGTACCCTGATACTAAAACCAGATAAAGGTAGTACATAAAAAAAGAAAAGAAAACTGGCCGGGTGCAGCGCAGTGGCTCACACCTGTAATCCCAGCATTTTGGAAGGCCGAGGCAGGCTTATCACCTGAGGTCAGGAGTTCAAGACCAGCTTGGCCAACATGGTGAAACCCCGTCTCTACTAAAAATACAAAAATTAGCCGGGTGTGGTAGCAGGCACCTGCAATCCCAGCTACTTGGGAGGCTGAGGCAGAATAATCACTTGAACTTGGGAGGCAGAGGTTGCAGTGAGCCAAGATGGTGCCATTGCACTCCAGCCTGGGCAAGAGAGCAAGACTCTGTCTCAAGGAAAACAAAAAAACAAACAAACAAAAAAACAGGCTAAAGATGAAATATCATATATTATATTACATCAGTCAGTATAGAAAAGCATTTGACTAAATTAAACATTCATTAATGGTAAAAGCTGTCAAAAAATAAGAGAGGAGAACTTCCATAATTTGATAAAGAGAATCTACAAAAAACCTACGGCTAACGTTGGTCCTTCATGATGAAAAATTGAATGCTCTCCCTGAAGACCAGCAATAGGGCAAGGATGTCAGCTCATACTACAACATAGTGTTGAACATTTTAGCCAATGCGATAAACCACTAACAAATAGGTAGAAAAAGAGGAAAAAACCTTTTCTGTATGCAGATGACATGATTGTCTATATAGAAAATGTCAAAGAATCTACCAAGAAAAAGAAAAAAATCTCCTAGAACTAATATGTTCGGCAAGGTTGCAAAATATAATTATACAAAAATTATTTCCATATACTAGCAGTGAACTCATTCATAGACAGCAAAATTAAAAACGCAATACCTTTTAAAATCACCAAAAATAAGTGAATAAAATAATTAGGTGGAAAGCTAACAAAATGTGTATAGAACCTGTATGCTGAAAACTCCGTAATGCTGATGAAAGACGTTAAAAATAAACAAATAAATGGAGAGACATACTGTGTTCTTGAATTGGAAGACTCAGCATAGTAAAAATGTCAATGCTCCCCAATTGATATACAGGTTTAATGTAATTTCTATCAGAATCCCAGCAAGATATTCTGTAGATATAGATAACATTATTCTAAAACTTACATAGAAAGATAAAGAATATTACTAGGACAGCTGAAACAATTTTGAAGAAGAATAAGTTGGGGCTGGGCGCAGTGGCTCATGCCTGTCATCCTAGCACTTGGGAGGCCAAGCTGGTAGGATCACTTAAGGCCAGAAGATTGAGACCAGCCTGGGCAACATAGCAAGTACTCTGTCTCTACACAATTATTTTAAAAAGTTAGTTAGGCATGGTTGGTCTCAGCTACTCAGGAGGTTGAGGGTGGAAGATTCCTTGAGCCCAGGTGCTCAAGGCTGCAGTGAGCTATGATCGTGTCACCGCACACCAGCTTGGGGGACAGAGTGAAACCTTGTCGCAAACAAACAAGCAAACCAGTAACTTGGGAGGAATTAATAACAGTCTGCCTCAGAGGTGCCCAACCCCTGGACCACTGGTTTGTGGTCTGTTAGGAACCCGGCTGCCCAGCAGGAGGTGAGCAGCTATGAATGAAGCTTCATCTGTATTTACAGCTGCTCCCCATTGCTCACATTACCACCTGAACTCTGCCTCCTGTCAGACCAGCAGCAGCATTAGATTCTCATAGGAGTGCAAACCGTATTGTGAACTGTGCATGCGAGAGTTCTAGGTTGTGTGCTCTTTATGAGAATCTAATGCCTGATGATCTGTTACTGTCTCCTATCACGCCCAGATGGGACTGTCTAGTTGCAGGAAAACAAGCTCAGGGCTCCCGCTGATTCTACATTATGGTGAGTTGTATAATTATTTCATTATATATTACAATGTAATCATAATAGAAATAAAGTGGACAACAAAGATATTATGCTTGAATCATCCTGGAAACACCCCCATAACATCCGTGGAAAAATTGTCTTCCTTGAAACTGTCCATGGTGCCAAAAAGTTGGGGACCACTGGTCTACCTGATTTTAAGACTTTTTTTTTTTGAGACAGAGTTTTGCTCTTTTTGCCCAGGCTGGAGTGCAATGGCGCGATCTTGGCTCACTGCAACCTCTGCCTGCTGGGTTCAAGCGATTCTCCTGCTTCAGCCTCCTGAGTAGCTGGGTTACAGGCACATGCCACCACATCCAGCTAATTTTGTATTTTTAGTAGAGACAGGGGGGTTTCATCATGTTGGCCAGGCTGGTCTGGAACTCCTGACCTCCAGTAATCCACGCCTCAGCCTCTCAAAGTGCTGGGATTATAGGCATGAGCCACTGCTCCCAGCCTTAAAACTTACTATATAGGTATAGTAATCAAGACTGTTATTAACAGAGAGGTAGACATGCAGATCAATGAAATAGAACAGAGAATCCAGAAATATGTCCAACTGATTTTTTACAAAGTTGTAAAAGCAATTCAATGAGAGTCTTCTCAGCAAATAGAGCTAGAACAATCAGACATCCACAGGCAAAAAAAAAAAAAAAGAAATCAAACCTAAACCAAAAAAAGTCATCAAAACCTCTATCAAATTTCATACCTCCTATAAAATTCAACTTAAAATGGATCACAGACTTAAATATAAAATAAAATTATGGAACTTTCAGAATAAAACATAGGAGAAAATTCAAAGAGTTTTTAGATTGGGCAACAAAAGCACAATCCATAAAAGGAACAATGGATAGTTCAGGCTTTATCAAATTTTAAAACTTTTGTTTTGTGAAAGACCCTGTTAAGTGGATGAAAAGACAAGCTACAGACTGGGAGAAAATATTTGCAAACCACATATTCAACAAAGGACTAGCAGGTAGAATATACAACTCTCGAAATTCAACAGTAAAAAAGCAAATCATCATACGGGGTACAGTGGCTCATGCCTGTAATCCCAGTACTTTGAGAGACCGAGGCAGGCGGATTGCTTGAGCTCAGGACTTTGAGACCAGCCTGGGCAGCATGGTGAAACCCTGTCTCTACAAAAAAAAAAAAAAATCCAAAAAAATTAGCTAGGCATGATGGTGCATGCCTGTAGACCCAGCTACTCAGGAGGCTGAGCGGGGAGGATCACCTAAGCCACAAGGCAGAGGTTGCAGTGAGCTGAGATCATGCCACTGCACTCCGGCCTCAGTGCCAAAAATGATGGCTTTTTATTGTGAAAATTCATTTGTGGTGTTGTTGTTGGCCAAAGCTCCCCTAGAGGTTTCTGGTATTGAAAAACAGTTTGCTATGATGAATCAAGTGCTGGGAGTTTTATGGGCTGTGGTTTGAAGCAAAGCAGGTGAGGTCAAGTTTGAAAGACACATAGAGAGGTCAGGAGGTCGAGGCCCACGCTAGCTTGGCCATGGGCCTGGGGCTGATTAACTCAGGCTGATCACAGACACCATAATGACCATCAGGGACATTTTCAGACATCCGGAGGCAGCCTCCCTTTAACCTCCCTGGGCAAGGCTGAGGCCCAGGTGTTTCCAGGGCAGGGGCATGCATTCCACGGGTGGGTGTTGGGATCCTTGGTCCCTCACTGTTTTAGGCCTATTCCTCTGAGATACCCGAACAGTAGCTGGACGTGGAGATATTTTCATTTCTCAGGATTCTGGCTGTTCAGGTTGCCTATTGTTTTGTTTTGTATATATGGTCTAAAGCAGTGGTTCTCACACATTAGTGTGCATCAGAATCACCTAACCTGTTAAAATACACATTTCTGCTGGAAACTCTCAGAAATTCTGATTTCATAGGTCTGAGGTAGGACAGGGAATTTGCATTTCTAACAAGTTTCAAGGTGATGGGAAGCTTCTGGTCCAAGGACCACACTTTGAAAAGCTCTGGTGTAAAAAGGTGAAAAATCTTGAGAAGCTCTGGTGTAAAAAGATGTGAAAACCAGAGGGGGGCAGTTCCTCCCCAGAGGAGGCCCTGGGCAACTTCTCTTGTCCCTGCCTTGCACAGCTGAGGCCTGTGATTGGGGATTCCAACAGATCATTGACTCAGGCCGAAGAGCAGAGGTGAGGGGGTTGGGGGCTGGGTGGGGGGAGCAATGGAGGGGAATGAAGTTTGGGCTTGAGGGCAAAGTCTCAGGGGGACCTAGAATAGGAGAACTGGATGTTTTGAAGGTGGAGAGGAGATCAGGGAGACAGAGGCGCTGGTGCGGCTACTTGAGGAGGGGTAGCAGAGGAGGTCACTGTGGGGCTGGGGGAGCTGGGCTGTGAGGGCCCAAAGAGTCATGATGCGGTTAGGGGAGCAATGGGTGTTTATGTGATTCCTGAAGAAGTGAAGGGATTGAGATGTGGGGACTGGGAGCTGATGTGGAGTCTGGGTGTGTATGTGACTCCTGAAGAAGTGAAGGGGTTGAGATGTGGGGGCTGGGAGCTGATGTGGAGTTCAGCTTTCAGGGGCTGAGAGACGATGTGGGCTTTTGGGCCCAGGGAGGGGTGGTGGGAATGAGCTGGGGGTACCAGGGGCGACTTGAAAGGGGTGCGGGGGTGCCAGGGCAGAATCGAGTGTCCCGCGGCTCGGAGGTATACGGCGGGGGCTGGCCGCCAGGGCGGGGCAGGGGGCGGGGCGTAGCGGTGGGACTGGGCGGTGGAGGGAGCGGAGCCGAGTCCCAGCCTGAGCCCGATCCCTAGCCGGGCGGCCGCACCTCCCTCGCCGTCCCCGCCTGGAGCCCGGCGCCACCGCCGCCCTGCCGCCCCCGCCGGCCGCGCCGTGACGCGGGCATGAGCCTGCTCCGGGGCCCCGCTGAGCAGGCGCTCCTGGCCCGGGCCTCGGCGCCCAGGTAAATTGGGGGGCGCGAGGCAGGGAGGGGAACATAGGCCGCGCAGAACCCGCTAGAGCCCCGGCGATACCCACCCCTGATTACCCTCAGTCACTTCCCGAACCTGAGGGACGCTCCGTCCCATGGGACCTTCCTACTCTGGGGTGGAGGGGCTCAGAGACCCGCCCCCTACAAGCCAGTGCCTGGGCCCTGAAACTCCCTGCGCTCTCTCCACCCTCTCAGCTCTCGTCTCCAGGGTAGCCCAGGTCGCAAGATGACCTCACCCGCACCCACACAAACCCCATCCGAACAACCCAGGCCCTGCGCTCCCGGGCCTGCCAGCCGGAAGGGGCATAACCGAGCCCCTGGCAGCTCCCAACCTTCTACCAGCCTTCCTACTCCTCCCCGGGGCCTCCTGTTCTCTCAACTCCTCCAAATTCCAAGAGATGATTTTTTGTACCCCAGCTGACCCCCACTGCCGACCCCCTCCTGACTATGGGGTTTCTCCCTACAGCCCAAACTCATGACCAGCTGCCTCCTGTCCTTGAACCTTTCTCCACTGGCCCCCAAGGTCTGTCTACCTTTTCCCCAGTGGCCCGCAAGGCCCTGAATCCAGTTACATGCTTTCTGTTACTGAAAAGGGGCATTAGCTGAGGCTGGGCACCTGGGTGATGTGGCAGAGCAGGGGCTCTGTGCAGCCCGCCTGCCCCAAGCCATGGGGACACGTCAGTTGCTGGGGCGCTTCTGCTTGGATGGAGGGTGTGGGTTGGAGGGGTCTGATGGTGAGGGCATCGAGGGACCTGGCAGCAGCTCTAGGAGACTACAGTGTGGGGTGGGCTTGCTTAGGGCAGGTTCTTTCCTAGACCCTTTCAAAGAGATGTGGCACAGGTACAGGCTCTTCCTGCCCCTGCCCCCGCCCCCAACTCTGGTCCCAGGAGCTGTGTCTCCTCTCCCCAGTTGCTTGCATTGCTGTGCTGGTACTGGTTACTCCCAGCATTTCCCTCCTGGGCAAGGCAGCAGGGCTGGGCATGACCTCACCCCACAACCCTGGCCAAGGTGGGGCTGCCCAACCAGGCCTGGCCTCGGTGTCAGCAGCACACTCTTCCCTGAGGCAGCTCCGAACCAAACTGCGGGTCTTGAGCGCAGCTGGTTCTCCAGTAACAACAGCCTGCTGGCCATGCCAGTCAGCGCCGAGACCCAGGAGCTGGGAGCCTGCTGTGGCTCACTCACCTCTGGAAGCTGAGCCAGGTCCAGCCAGATGGAGGCTGGTGGTGGTGGAAGAAAGGATGGGGGGGGAGGACAAGTCCTGGAGAGAATGATGCGTTCAGACCCCAAATATTGAGCGTCTCCTCCCCACCGGGCACCATTCAAGGAGCTGGGATAGAGCTGTTAACTAGACAGACGAGGCTGAGCCACCAGGGAGCTGACATTCCAGATGTCTCTCTGTGGTCAGAAACAAATGGACAGATGTAGGAACAAGAAAATCCCATGGTGGTGTGCGATGAAGGCAGCCACACCTGATGTTGTGAGAGAGGCTGACTAGCGGGGATCCTTTGGTGAGGGTAGTCAGGGAAGGCCTCCTGGGGGAGGTGGATGAAGCAGTGGAATGAACCAAGAGCGTGTGAGGGAATGATGTTGTAGGTGGGAAACAGCTAGTGCAGTGGTCCCTCGAGGGGGGGGGTTTGGCATGTTGAGGGGTGGGCAGGGGACCCAGGAGAGCAGAGTGGTATGCAGCCACAGCATTACTCTCTTGGCTTAAGGGTCTGGGGGACCGTGGCTGTTCAGATGTCCCCTCCTTCTGCCGTCCCTCTCTGCCTAGGTGGGTATTTGGTCTGTCTTTGCTATCCACCTTGATAGGACTCACCATGTTTCATGTGGTCGCCCCATGGGGATCTGTTGGGAGCACTCCCAGCCCGCCCCTGATAACAATCTGGGGGTGGGGTGGGGGGAGAGCAGCAGGTGATGGGAAATGGCCCTGGTGCTGGAGAGAATCCCACAGATCCGATCTTCGCCGTGGGGTAGAGACAGCCAGATGACACCGAGATGGTGTCCAGGTAGGGCTGTTCCTGCAGCCCGATAAGATACGATCTGTCAGGGATGGGGAGGCCCAGCTAGGCAGGCAGCCGCCCGCTCAGTCATTGGTTGCAGTCTCAGCGAGTAGCGTTTGTTCTGGAGCCAAAGCCTCCAGGCAGAATCCAGGTGCGAGAGGGAGTGCTCAGCGTGGCTGCCCCATGGGGCAGGTGGGCAGGGAGGGCCCTGGGAGTCTCCCAGCCCCCTGCCCCCCAGGACACCCACCCTTCCTGGGGAGAGGAGCGTTTTGGAGCTGGCTCTCCCTGCGTGGGAGCCTGTGGTGGCCTGGCACCAGGCAGGTACTGTCCCTGGGTAAGCAGCAGTGTTGGTACCAGGCTGGGAGGTGGGATACGGGGGGCCCTTGCTCCTCTCCTCCTGCACTGGAACCCTGAGAGGGGCTGCTGGACACCCTGCTTAGCTGGGAGCTCGGAGCTCATAGTGCTGGGGAAGGACCCAAGACCTCAGGTCCTCTCAAAGTAGCAAGCATTCTTCCTGCTGCAGGCCTGTGAGGCTGGCGGTAGCTCAGGAGTGGATGGGGACAGTGGCCCCAGGGACAAACAGGGCAGGGGCTACTTCAGCCCGATTCCTGGCCTGCCCAGCCTGAGCTGCCCTCCACTTTTTGTATTTTTTTCATTGATTTTTTTTGAAATTTTTTAGAGACAGAGTCTCACTCTATCACCCAGGCTGGAGTAAAGTGGCTTCATCATAGCTCACTGCTATCTGGAATTCCTGAGTTCGAGTGATCCTCCCATGTCAGCCTCCCCAGTAGCTGTGACTACAGGCACGTGCCACATGCCCAGCTAAGTTTTTCATTTTTTATAGAGACGAGGTCTCTCTATGGTGCTGGGGCTGGTCTTGAACTCCTGGCCCCAGGTGATCTGCCCACTTTGGTCTCCCAAAGTGTTGAGATTACAGTTGTGAGCCACTGTGCCCGGCCTGCCCTCCACTTCTTGCTGTCCTATTGGGCCTTCACAGGCTCAGCTTGGGGGCTGCCTCGCTTGCTTAACACGGTGCATTCCTTCTGGAGGATGGTGGGTTGGTTCTGGGCTCCCCCCACCACTTGACACCACTGCCTGTCAAATTTGTGGCGCCACCTATTGGCCCTGACCTTTCCCTCCTCTCCATTCCCAACCCCCCTTTGCCACACCATTTTGGGTCCTAGGTTAGGTCTTGCTCTTGCAAACCTCATTAGGGACTAAGTGTGGCCAGGGGTCCCTGTGACTCAGGGCCAGAGTAAGCTGGCAGGACTTTGCCACCCAGCCTTCCCAGTGAAGGTTACTCTTCCTGCTGGGGACCTGGGGTATGGGACAGGGTGAGGCCTATGGACAGACGCAGCAGGAGCACTCCTGAGAGCTTGGTGCCACAGTCCCTGGTGGGGCGACACTGGGAAGGAGCAGGCTGACTTCTGGTGGTTTCATCGCCCTGTCTGAGCAGCAACTCTTGAAAACTATATCCCTTGAAGAAAACAATGTATATATATATATAGCTCTTGGAGTTTTCAAGGTAGAAGCTCTAGCCAGGTGCGGTTGCTCACACCTGTAATCTCAGCACTTTGGGAGGCCAAGCCTTGTGGATCACTTGACCCCAGGAGTTCAAGACCAGCCTGGGCAACATGGTGAAAACCCATCTCTACAAACAAGTTTTTAAAAATTAGCTGGGCATGGCAGTATGTACCTGTGGTCCCAGCTATTCAGGAGGCTGAGGTGGGTGGATCACTTGAGCCTGGGTAGTTGAAGCTGCAGTAAGCCGTGATCGCACCCCTGCATTCCAGCCTGGGTGACAGAGAAGGACCCTGTCTCAAAAGCAGAAAAAGAGGGCCAGGCACGGTGGCTCATGCCTGTAATCCCAGCACTCTGGGAGGCCAAGGCGGGCAGATCATGAGGTCAGGAGATCGAGACCATCCTGGCTAACAGGGTGAAACCCCATCTCTACTGAAAATACAGAAAATTAGCCCGGCGTGGTGGTGGGAGCCTGTAGTCCCAGCTACTCGGGAGGCTGAGGCAGGAGAATGGCATGAACCCAGGAGGCAGAGCTTGCAGTGAACCGAGCCAGCCTGGACAACAGAGCGAGACTCCGTCTGAAAAAAAAAAAGAAGAAGAAGAAAAAAAAAAAGGGTAGAAGCTGTTGTCCCAGGTGGGCAGGCAGGTGCCTCATGGATTCATTTCCTCATTTAAAGTAGGTAGATTTATTCACTTTTTTTTCCAATGGGGAAATTGAGGCACAGCGTCTTAAGCGGCTTGCCCAGGACCACACAGCCAGCTAGATTCACACTCCAGGCCGTGCTATGTCTGGGCTGCGCTGGATGAACCCGAGAGGCCCAGTGGCTTCCTGTAGACGTGTTCTGATAGGGCGCTTCCACACTGTGGACCCACAGCCACTGGCCAGCCTGCTAATCCTCTTGGAGGGGAACTCCTGAGCTGGTCCTTGCTCTGGAGAGAAGGCAGCCCCAGAGGCAGGCGGTGAAGACAGAGATAAGAAAATTGACCCATCTCTGGCTGCCAGAGCCCAGGTGTGGCAGAGCTGTTGGGGATCAGTTGCCAGTGGGGGACCCCAGACCAGACCTTATAGGAGGAAAGTAGACCACCTAACTGTGGGAGGGTCTTGGACCCCAGGGAGCTGGGATAGAGGCAGTGAATGGGCAGGAGTGGAATTGGGGGGTATCAGGGTGCAAGTGGGATAGGGGAGCATTACCCTCTCTGCCTGTCCCTTGTTTGTGTGTGCCCACTGGGGTAGTCCCATCTGTTCCTTGTTAGGCACTCAGCAGACAGGCCTCCAGGACATTAATTAATGCCAAGCTGCTGGCACAACCAGCAGCATGCCTGCCCCAGGGCCCCGTTCTGGCAGCACAGATACCCAGCTGACCCCAGAAATGCTGCCCTGTTCCCACCCGGTGATCCTGAAGACACAGGGGCCACATTGCTGGCATAATCCTGCCCCTGAGGCTGGATGGCAGGGAAGGCTTAGGTGGTGGCAGGCAGCCAGAGATGGCAGTAGGATGTTCCCCCTCAGACTGGCCTCCATCACCACCCTGGACCTTCTCCTTCATCCCTGGCTCTGCCCCAGGCCTGCTGTGTGACCTTAGTCACGTAACTTACCCTCTCTGGGCAACTTTCTTTCCCCATCTATAAAATACAGGGGTTAGACTGGGTCATCACTGAGGTCTCCCTTTGAGTTTGAGTCTTTGTTATCTATAGATCCGCCTGATTTGGGGTGGCTCTGCTGGTACCCCCATTTCCTGCTTCATATTTACCTCTCTCTGGTGTCCCACACTGTCTCCTGCATGTATTGTTGCCCCAGGCCCTGGCTGGTTCTCCTATAATTAACTCCTGCCCATGCTCAGGACATGGAGGCCTGACTTGGCTTGGCCAGATCCAGTGGCCTGTTGGGACCTGGGCCCCACCCTTACGGACTGGCCAGCATTCCCAACCCCAGGGCCAGAGCAAGGCGTCTGCTCCCACAGTGGCCACCTCTAGCCGGCCCAGCACATTCCTCAGGCTTATCTGGGGGCCCGCCCCACTGGACTCTGCCCTCCCACCCAGGAAGCAGCACCCAGAGCTGTGTACGGAAGAGTTTCAGGGCCTGGGAGCAGACCCTGCGTGAGCTCAAGGTAGTGATTCTTAGCCTGGGGCTGGAGAGAAACAGGTAGAGGACTGGGTCGGGCAGGAGGACAGAGGGGTTTGTGGGGGCTGCTGAGCTGACCAGGCAAATTGTCTTTAACATTGCAGAGCATGGGATTCACTCAGACACCCAGGGGTCATCTCCTGGGACCCCCCTCCCCCATCTCTGGGAAGCGCTTGCCCCTAACCCTGGGAGCGCTTGTACCCAGGAAGGGGCTTTTGCTCTTGGCAAGTTGCCCTAAATTTGCCCCAGAGTTATCACAGTTGATGGGGCCCCGAGCCTGAAATGCTGAGGAACAGCACTCCCTGCCACTTCCCTTCCTAGGTCCCCACCTCCACAGCAGGAGCCAGAGCCAGTCCTCCCAGGAAGGGGTTAACTGCCAGCCCCAGCCGTGAGGGAGGGGACTGGGCTGGACCATTTTCCTCACTGCTGCCTCCACCTCGGTTTTCCTGAATGGTTCTGTCGTCCTGGGGTGGGGAGGGAAGGGAAGGAAGAAGGGCGGGAGGAAGGAGGGAGGGAAGAGGGAGGGAGGAGTGTGGGAAGAGGAAGGAAAAAAGAGAGCGAGACAGCGAGAGGAAGAGAAAGATGTCACTGCCTCTAATCTCCCTGTCATTTTTATTTCCAGCAGGCGCGGGGCGAAGGAGCTGCTAGAACAATGCTGAGGCGGGGGAGGTGAGGAGCAGCCCCTCGAGGCAGCCCCGACAGAGTGTCTGGAACAGGTGATTGGAGGAGCCGGAGACCCAGGCACCTGGACGTTCTTCCCCTCGCCTCTGCCAGGCCCCGCGCCCCCAAAAGGTGGGAAAAGCATGGCGACCAATTTCAGCGACATCGTCAAGCAAGGCTATGTGAAGATGAAGAGCAGGAAGCTCGGGGTGAGTGACCCTGACCTGCGGAGGTGCCCTGCCAAGGGAGGGGGCCCGAGGACTGGGTCCCAGGCACGGAGGCATGGTGTGTGGGGCATGCGGCTGCCCGCCGGCTGCCGGGCATCGTGCATCTGTGGTCTCGGGGCTCCTCGCCAGCGTGCTGCCTGGCATGTGCCTGGGCTGGGTTCTGTCTGCTGCAGCCCCCGCCCCAGAGGGTTGGCTGGCATCCCAACAGCTGGGCCAGTGGTGGTGGTGGTGGCAGCAACGGTGGCCACCAATGGGCAGGCGGCTCCCCTGCTATTGTTGAAGTTGTCACCACAGCAGCAGCAGGAGCGGCTGGCAAGGCCGGGCTGTGTCTGAGCTGAGAAGCAGCGTCTCACTTCCCCTGGCCTCCTCTCCCTTCCGTTTGCCCCCCACCCCCGGCCTCCCCTCACCTCTCCTGGCCTCTTTTCTTTTAGGTCCTCTCCCCTTGCTTCCGACTGCTTTCCGTGTACAGATATTTAGTATATTTCAGATTGTCATTTTCAATGTTAAAGAAGTGTTTGAAAAGGGGAGTGGTTGGCTGGGGGAGATGGGGTGGTGTGAGGCGCTGAAGCTGATATTTATGTGGTTTCTAAATGAGAACTTTGGGCAGAATGGTCCAGTGCTCTGGGACAGGCTGCTTCCCTCCAAGTTGTTGGCTTGGTGCTTGGCCCTGAACTGGGGGCTTGGAGGGGCTACAGAGAAGAGGTCTCACTGGGCGTGCATCCTGTCCTACCCCCTGTAGACCCCCAACTGGTGAAGACCCCCCAGAAGACAGGAGCAGAGGGGATCAACTTCATGATCTCGGTGAGGCTGTCTGAGAGCTGCCTCTTTTCCTCTGCCAGGCCCCCCTGCCAAAGACAGGTCTAGCAGCTAGCTGCCCCTTCTCCTGTAGGAAGGACAGCCCTGGTGGCTGAGGTCACCCAAGTCTCGTGTTTGACCCAGGACTCCTGTCCCTCTCTCCCTTTTCTTTCCCATTGCCTTGAAGGGGTAGGTGGGCTCAGGCTGCTCAAGGCTTCCTGGCTCAGCCTGAGGGGGGTGGGGGGCATGCGGAGTGGGAGAGGGATCTGCCACCCGGCTTCCCTACCTGGATACCAGACAGAGCAGGGCTGGCCTTGGAGAGGGCGGTTCTGGCCCCACCTCCCCTCCTGTTCCTCCCTGCCCTGGGGCTCAACCTAGTTGAGACTGGGCCCTGGCAGCCATCGACTGCTTTGCTGTTCCTCTGAAAGGCGGATCAGCCCACTGACTTGGAGCACAGAACAAAGAGAGAAGCTGAGGCTGAGGTAGGGAGGCCAAGGAAGCAGAGGCTTTGCTTCTAGCATCACTCCTCATTCCTATGGCCCCAGACTTAGCAGGTCCCCAGGGCCAGCTGGGCTGAGGCCTTGCCCAGGGCAGAGCATGCCAGGAAGGCACCGGCTACAAGGGCAGCCACTTGGGCTCAGTATCAAACCTGTTCCAGAGGGAAGGGAGACTGAGCGGCTGACAGGTGGGCACAGCCTGGATGGGAAGGTGGGGCGTGGCCAGGCCCTATCCATGCAAGGAATTCTCTTCCCTCTGAAACCAGGAGCCTCACTTCCCCTGGTATGAGAGGCTGCAGTCCCTCCCCAGCAGCCATTCTCATCTCAGCCCACAGAGGTGAGGGGGAGGGGCTGAAAGAGATCAGGAGTCGGCACTCATACCTGCCAGGGCCTTTCTCCCGTGGCAGAGCTGTGGCAGAGTGTTTCTGAAGCAGTGATCAAAGCCCTGTGCGAAGTGGGAAGGAGGGCTCTTGAGCGCGTGGCTCCCTGGGGCTGTGAATGTGTATCCTGTAACCAGGCAACCGGCGTGTTCAGGTCCCCAGGCCTTCTGCCCCTGATGCTGCGGGCTGCATGGAACCCACCCTGGCAGGGTGTATCTGGGTCGGCAGCATCCATCCATTCATCCATCCATTCATTCACGGTTCCTTCATGTGGTCATTCACTTGTTTAGCATGGCTGTTAATGAGGCTACCAGGATATGAGTGAGGATTCTGAGGATAAAATTCAGTGTCTGTCTTAAAGGAGCGCTGCAGCTGAGAACTGAGGGCTGCTGTGGTTTAGGTGGGTAGAACAGGGGCCGAGCCAGGGTCAGGAGTGCAGGAACAGACATGCCTCCTAGGGTCCCAGATAGGAGCCAGAAGTAGCCTGGCTCTGAGTGGTGTCTTGAAATGGGGGCTGCCTAGGACCACTGCACCCTGGGACCCTGCCTGCCAAGGACCACCTACCCATGGCACAGTAGAGCTGAGGAGAGGGTGGGGCCCAGAGGTCCCCTGACCTCCTCTGCTGTGCTCTCGGCCGCCACTCAGTCTCCCTACTGTTTCCAGTAAGAGGAACACCAGAGATGCCTGGGGAACAGGCTCTGCAGGGCTTTTGAAGTGCCCGCTGGAAGTAGGTAAACCCCAGCCACAGACTTTGGGCAGAAAAAAGCTTAGGTGGGAGGGAGGGGCTGTGCAAGGGCAGCTCTGGCTGGTGGCTGGGGCCAAACCCTCCCCTACCCCGGGTGAATGATAGGCCGGTCTGTCCCTTCAATCCTAGAGTGGTCACTCCCCTCCCCTCCCTACCTCCTCAGGGGAGTCCCTGAAGCTACAGAGAATGTAGGTGGTTTAAGGTACAGGAGCCTCAGCAGTGGCCAGGACCAGGAGGGAAGGCACCATGCTGTGGGAGGAGCCTCAGTTCCCAGCTGGAACTGCGCCCCTTACATTTCAGGGTTGGTAAGAGAATGAAAAGAGAGGGTGAGTGAAAGCCCCAGGAGACAAGAGTGGGGGTTACCTACGTAAAGACCCTCACCTGACTCAGAGAACTAGGGGCACGGGGATGTACAGGTGGGCAGGAGGCAACGGTATGTACAGGTGGGCAAGGGGCAAGGGTCTAATCCCTGTCCCCAGGAGACCCCTCTGTTGTGGCTGGCACTGCCCGAGCCCTGGCCAGATCCTGCAGTGGGCTGTGAGGGTCTGCCCTGGATCTAGACAGCCTGCTGCAAATACCAGCATTGCCATTCCTTAGTGTTTTGATGCCTCCCTTTCTCCATCTATAAAATGGGGATAACAGGACTTATCTCAGGAGTGGCCCTGAGACTGTGCACAGTGCGAATAACAGGTGTGAACAGGAAGCACTCAGGAACGCTGGCTACTTGCTAAAAGCGGGGCACACAGTAAATGGCAGGTCAGGAGAGCACCCTTTGTGGAACAGCGTTTTGGAGCCAGCCAAGAAGTCAATGACTTTTCAATTTGGGGAGGAGGCTTCTCTTCTAGGGAGGTGACACTGCTGTTGACTCCCGCTCCTGGTGTCACCAGGCTGGGGCTCCAGGGAAGGCTGTGCGGCACCGCCCCCTGTGGCAGGCAGGGGTGGCTGCAGGGCCATGCTGGCAGGGTGGGAGTGGTCCAGGGAGGTCTGAGCCCTGTCATCTCGCCCCACAGATCTACCGGAGGTGCTGGCTGGTGTTCCGGAAATCCTCCAGCAAGGGGCCCCAGCGGCTGGAGAAGTATCCAGATGAGAAGTCAGTGTGCCTCCGGGGCTGCCCCAAGGTTAGGAGGCCTGGGTCCTAGCTCCCCCAACCTGTAAGCAAAGACAGTCTGCTGAGGCCTGAGGTCTACGCACCCTCCTGGGGGTGGCAGGGCTGTGGGGGATGCAGAGAGAGATAGAGAGAGAGAGAGAGAGAGAGAAAGAGAGAGAGAGAGATGCACTGGCCTGGCTAAGTCCCTCGTGGATGCTATCCCAGGTGACTGAGATCAGCAACGTCAAGTGTGTCACGCGGCTCCCCAAGGAGACCAAGCGGCAGGCGGTGGCCATCATATTCACTGACGACTCAGCACGTACCTTCACCTGCGACTCAGGTGAGGCGCTGAGTGTGGACCTCCATCTGCCTCCCCTGGGGTGGTCATGGTCAGAGGTCCAGCTAGGAGCGGGCAGAGCAGGGCTAACCCTGGGTGGAGATGGTGGTGGGGTGTGTGTGGGGTTGGGGGTGCCTTCAGGGAGCAGGCCCTCAGGGTTGAGGCAGGATAGGTAGGCAGAACCCACTGTCCTTGCCCTCCCTGCTGTGCATGGTGGCATAAGTCAGGCTGGGCAGATGGGTTGGGCTACCGGGCTCCCGGAGCCGCATGATGAAGTAGCATTTTCTTCAGAGCTGGAGGCAGAGGAGTGGTACAAGACACTATCTGTGGAGTGTCTGGGGTCCCGCCTCAACGACATCAGTCTGGGAGAGCCTGACCTCCTGGCCCCAGGGGTGCAGTGTGAGCAGACAGGTGAGGCTGGGCCCTGGCCCTGGCGGTGGGGAGGGGGAGGAGGAAGAGGAGAGGAAGGGAGGGAGGAAGCCCCCATCTGGGGCATCTCTGGGCCCACTTGTCCACCCTCCCCCACACCAGATCGCTTCAATGTATTCCTGCTGCCCTGCCCCAACCTGGACGTGTATGGTGAGTGCAAGCTGCAGATCACGCACGAGAACATCTACCTCTGGGACATCCACAACCCCCGTGTGAAGCTCGTCTCATGGCCCCTCTGCTCACTGCGCCGCTATGGCCGGGATGCCACACGCTTTACCTTCGAGGCTGGCCGGTAGGACCCTCTCGTCTCTCAGCCCTGTCCTACCATGGTGTGATGGGGGCTGCCATTCACTCTGTGTTGGGCACTGCACTAGGAGCTTGGTTTATTTATTGGCATAGCAATCCCAAGGGGGAATGTAATGTTCCCATTTTACAGACGAAGAAATGAAATGAAGGCTCAGAGGAGTAACTTGCCCACAGCATGCAGATCAATTGAAGCTATTTACCAAAAGTCATAGACTACTTTGGCTTAAGTCAAATGCGGGTTCAGGCACTTACTAGTTCTGTGACTGTGGACCTGAGTCTGGGTTTCGGGGATAATAAAGTACCTAACCTCCTAGCATTATAGTGAAGACTGGGTATCCCCTCACTTGAACTCTGGAGTCAGCCTGCCTAGACTGAAATTACATATAATCCTCTGCAGAACCTTGGTTATTTAGCTTCTGTATGCCTCAGTTTCCTCATCTATAAAATGGTTTGGGAAAATGCATAACAATGAGGAAACCATTTATGGTACAAAGACCAGAGGGAGGTGGTAGAGAAAACTGAATGGGTTAATTCTTGTAATGCATTTTGAGCACCAGCTGGTAGAGAAAATGCTCAGCATGCTTACATCATGTGGTCGGACCCCCAGACCACAGCCCTGCCTGTCCTCCCGGCCTGGAAGGCAGCCACGGCTTGCAGTTGCAGGACAGCCTAACCAATTACATGCATGTCTGTGGTGGGTCCCCACCGTCTTGCCCTCTGTGCCATCTGTGTCCCCAGGATGTGTGATGCTGGGGAAGGACTCTACACCTTCCAGACACAAGAAGGGGAGCAGATTTATCAGCGGGTCCACAGTGCCACCCTGGCCATCGCTGAGCAGCACAAGCGGGTCCTGCTGGAAATGGAGAAGAACGTGAGGGTGAGGCAGCGGGCATCAGTCCAGGTTACAGGGTTGGGGGAGGGGGGCGGGTGGGCAGGCAGGGCCAAGTGCCTGGGGTACACAGTGGAGGCAGGTAGGGCCTTGGGCGGGCTGCTCAGGGATACTGTGAGCCACTAATGGGAGTGACCCCTTCCTTTGCCCCACAGCTGCTGAACAAGGGCACGGAGCATTACTCGTATCCCTGCACACCCACGACCATGCTGCCCCGCAGTGCCTACTGGCACCACATCACGGGTTCCCAGAACATCGCCGAAGCCTCCAGCTATGCTGGTGAGTCGCTTCCATGCCCCACACCCACCTGCCAGGAGGCTCTGTGGAGGATGAGGCCTGTTGGGCAGGGGTCTTTTGACCTAGCTCTGAGTTCTGAGCCTGCTTCTGTGCCCACAGGTGAGGGCTATGGGGCAGCCCAGGCCAGCTCGGAAACGGACCTCCTCAACAGATTCATCCTGCTAAAGCCAAAGCCCAGCCAGGGGGACAGCAGCGAGGCCAAGACCCCATCCCAGTGACCACAGTGCTGGCGAGCACCAATGACTGCTGGGGGCTGCCTGCTGCGGGGCTGGCTGCAGTGTACCGTAGAGAGCCTCAAGGGGCTGTCGGCCAAGAGCCTGGAGAAAGGGAGCAAGCTGCCCTCTCCTTGCCCCCAAGGGTGAGACTGGACTGAGGCAAAGGGCTGGCCACACCACCTGAGCATGTGTGAGGGGCTGGAGCTACCGTGGGACTATATACTGTTAATGATTTTAATATATATGGCTTATGACATACTCTGTATCAATGAGATCCCCTCACCCTCACCCCATCCTTCCCCACCAATACATACACACTTTTTAATCCTATGACCAGGCCATGGTCAAGGCTGTTTTTGAGTATAAGGGCAGTTGTGTCCATCCTCCATGGCACAACCCTCCTGCTGCCAGAACCTGCTTGAACTACCAGGGCCAGAGGAGGGGGACAATCAGAGCTCGAGGCTGGCACTCTGACTGCTGGCTTTTCCCAAACAGCCCAAGGGCCGGAACAGCAGGTGGCTTCTCAGTTCCTCTGGGCCTGGAGTGACACAGGAAGGATCTGCGCTTCCACTGTGCTGCTTGCCAGCCTTGCAATTGGAGTTTTAAGCAGAGGTGACATCTGGTTGACGCCTCAGGTGAAAATCTGGTTTTAAAATGTAACTTCTGCACAGGCTCCTTCCTGCTTTGTAGGCTGGGAAGATGCCCTCGGGGTAGGGATGCTGATTACCTCAGCCATGTGGAGGAAGGCTGGAGCTTGTTCCTGCCCCACGGCCAGGCCAGGAGGGAAGGCTGCAGCAGGACTGCCGTGGGGAGCACCCCTGCTGCCCCCCTCACTGACCAGGGGTGGACGATGCCCAAGCAGAGGGAGCCCCTTGGCCCTGTTTGGCCACCCTCTGGCCAGCCAAAAGCACTCTGAGACCTAGCCCTTCCCGTTTCCTCCTCCCCACATGGTGCTGAGGCTCCCTGCTGTAATGCAATTAAAGCAATTGATTTTCTAGTGCTGGTATTTGTTGACTACCATGCAGAAGGGCTATCTTTCTATTCACGTCAAACCTTTGGTTGTGTGGGGTTTTTTGTTGTTGTTTTTTGGGTTTTGTTTTTTAATACTTTAGGGTCCTGATTTGTGGGAACAGACCTTGTAAATAACCACTATCTGAGTTGTGGCAGGAGGATGATAAAGCACGCAGCCCCTCCCAAAGGAGCCCTTGAGCTAGGGAGGTGGTGCAGTCAGCCTCGCTCTCAACGTGACCCGGGAATGACCACCCAGAGGGACGAGCTAGCCTGTAGAGGGGAACTGGGGTCCAAAGGTCTTTGGGGAGGGAGGCAGAGCTGGCTGGCTCAGCTAAGTGGCACGATGACGCATGAAGGAGATTATGTTGTGCTCTTTATTGCCAAAAATAAACACTTTTAAAAAGACAACTTCTGTTAATCAATAAATATCCTTTCCTTTCTGTACTGGATCTCTGGTTTTCTCCAGGCTGCCTAATTAACTGCTTTGTACATGTTCCTATCCGGAGACAGTGCTGAGGGGTTAGGGCCAGAGCCTTCATTAAGGAGAAATGAAATATTCCTCCTGTGTATGTGGGAGGGGCCCTTGCTCCTGCGGCTGCCTCCACCCCCCCACCCCCACCACCACCAAACTAAATGATCAGGCCATTGACGGTGAAGTGGTTCATAACTGCTGGACAGAGAATGAAATATCATGTTTATCTGGTGGGGAGGGGACAGCCAGTGTCTAATGCTATTCCAAAAGGTTACTTCTCAAATTAGGGACACCTGGGAATTTGAAGTGCCAGCCCTGGGGCAATGACTGGAAAGGTTTATAGGCCCCTTGAAAAAAGGCTATGGCACTTGATCCTAACACTAGAAATCTAAGGTACAACTGAAAATGACTCATTTTGGACAGAAAGGGTTTAAAGAGCTGGACTAACCAGGAGAGAAGTGCAGTTGGTTCCCTACAGGTGCGTTGGAAACAGTCCAGAGGGACCTTCTGGGATCTGGGGAGCACTGCTGCCAATTATGAACAGCAGTCAGGGCCAGTAAAGACCGGTCCTGCCTAAACACCACTGCATCCCTGGTAATCTATCTATGACCCTCTTCTCATTGGTACTGATGTCCTGCCAAGACGCTCAAGCAACAGTAGACTAGATTCTCAGAAACTAGAAGAGTCTGAAGAGAGACCCCCATATCCAGCTGCTGGCCTGAATCTCCGTTTTTGCTGAAGCAGGCAAGCTGCAGTTAATTTATGGTTAGCACATCACTCTGGATCTCGTGGCTTAATTGAGTTTGTAAATCACTCAATTTCTTCTTCAATCCAGAGAGGGCTGACAGGACAATGGTTTCAGGACGCAGAGAGCCACAGGACTCCACGTTGTAGTAAAACCTAGGAGGCAAGAGTCCAGTGAGTGCCCTGTGAGGCAGGGTGGCCGACCCGAGCTCTGGCCATGGACAACCCTCCCTCCTTCCGGGTCTTGGCTCTGTTCCCACACGGAACTTGACCTTGGGCCAGGGCTGACTTCCTTTCGTCTAAAACCTCTTACATAGGGTAGTTTCAACACACTTTGCACGACTGCAAGGAGGCTACAACTACCTCATAAGGTACCTGTGAAAATCCTAAAGTTCTGTATGTACGCATGCCCCACTGAGGAGAGAGTGGAAAACCAAGTGAGCAGTGACCAGTGACAGCTCTTTCACAGTCACCCCTGTGGAACTTGGGTCCCAATCTCTGCCCCTAGCATTGACCTAAGGATCTCTTCTTTGGGGGCTGAAAATCAGAACAGGAACAACCTGGATAACTGGAGGTTCCTCTTTGTCACAGTGACCAAAAGGGGGCTGACGGCCTGCCCCGGGATGTGCACATACCACAGGTCTGGTTTAGCAGTCAGCAGCCCTCCTCAGCTTGTGAGAACTACGGGGTCGGGAAGAGGGACGCCTAACTCATGGCCTGAACCAAAACCATCCCTTCTTACACACTTTACCTTCCCATATCCGGGTAGGCTCTTACCTTTCTGGCTTGCCGTTGGGGTCATAGGGAGCCTGCGACTCATCCTCATCCAGCTCCGAGTACTCACTCTTTGGCCTGAGGTCAAACACAGGTCAGCACAAGGTTGCCACTGCTGCTTTTGAGGCACCCAAGTTCCTAGAGAGCCTGCCACCTCTCAGTCAACAGCAGCCATTTCTATGACACACCCACCCCAAATGCCTGCCATCACTCCTAAGGGGAACGTACCATTCCTCAGGCTTAGGGTACACTGTGTGCCTCAGGGCATTGTCTGGATCGTATTCAAAAGCCACCCCTGCAGTAGGGTTCCACTTGGCATGCTCCTTGCCAAAGCCCTTTTTGGCATAGGCTCGAAGTCTCAGCTCCTGGCCCTTTCTCAACTTGACGATGAGGATGTCTGCAGGGAGAGGCACAAGTCAGTCAAGGTCCAGGAGAGACATGGTTCTCCAAATTCTGACTCGGAGTGCCACTGCAAGACCACACACATCTGGAAAAATGGGTCTAAAGCCAATTTGCGAGGAGACCAGGCAGCACGAGAGGCTGTGTCTGGTCTCTGCTTCCCGCTGGCCCACAGAGTGACAGATCAGGAAGACTCACCATCCTGCTCCACGTAGTCATTGGGGTCATTATCTCGGTTCCGGGATGTCACCTGTAGGGAGTCCACCAGGCATTCATTAGCTGCTCACCTCCCCAATCACCTCCTCTGGCATCCATATCCCAGCACCTCTAGACTGCAATCTGTCAATCAGGGAAGGAGCACCTGACGAGGTGGTGGCACAGATGCCCCCCGGACTCCAATCCCCACTTCATGGTGTGGTGATGGCCTTAGGCAGAACAATTCCATGGCCTTTAAAAGGGTCCCTGGGTGACAGAGGGTGTGCAGCAGCAACGATGCTAACCATGCAACGATGCCCAAGAAGAATCCAGAATTAGCACTTCTAGGGATCAGATTAAGGCAGAAGGTAACAGGGAATGCCGACATTTGATAAGGATCAACCCTAGTCTAGCCCACCTGGAGTCAGCAAAAGAAGAGAAAAGATCCCAGGGAAAAGAGGCGGCTCTCCTGCACTGACCGGAATGACCCGGGGGCTGTTGGAGATGAGGTCTCGAGAGGTGACATGTCGCGTCTGGTCTTCATTGCACCGCACGTCGAGGGTGAACTCCACTGAGCACTCAGGGCAGAACTCCTCACATGTGCAGTCCTAAGGTAGGAAGAGAAGCAGGAATTAGTTTACAGGGAGATGGCAACTCCTGCCTTGGCTCCTTGTCTTGGTTCCCTGCATCTAATGCCCAGTTCCTTAAGTTTCTTCACCTGTAAAAAGGGGTTCATCAGTCTCCAGGTTCTTGTGGGCTGTTACAATCTGGTATACCATTCTCATGGACTGCCCAAGTTTAGAGACAACTTATACATACATTGGCACCCACATTTCCTTGCCACTCCCACCAGCTGCAAGGCCACCTCTGGAGACACACTGCTAACATCTCCCTCTGGCCCTTGAACTACTCTTCCTCATAACCAAGGCGATGAGGCAGAGGAGGATGCTTTCACACTCTATAGTTCAGCTTCCCAAGAACTAAAAGGACCAGCTTAGGAATGTAACCATCATTTAAAATAAAACCACCAAGGAACAGAAAAAAGTACCTTTCAAGTTCTAGATTACTCACCTTTTCTAAAAAATCCTTTCTATTATGGAAAATTTCATACATAACCACCTTCCATAATTATTAACATTTTGCCATTCTTAAAACAACTGACTCATTCCCATGTTAGGGACTATTAATTGCAGTTCCACTTCAGGCAAGAAGACAGTTACTAGGATGCAATCAAGCAAGCTGTTCTCTCCCTCACACCAGTGAGGAAAACCCAACATTCTTTTGATGTTTGCATGATAAGGAAGAAGCAGCAGCTAGAGGTCCCACCTGGGTCCTCTACAGTCACACACAGGTGAGGTATGAAGGTAACCCAGACCCTTGAGACAGAATCACTTTTAGAAATATGAAATGGGGCTGGGCACAGTGGCTCACACCTGTAATCTCAGCACTTTGGGAGGCTGAGGTGGGAGGATCGCTTGAGTCCAAGAGTTCGAGACTAGCCTGGACAATATGGCAAGACCCTGTCTCTACAAAAAATACAAGAAAATTGTATTTTTTGGGTGTGATGGTGCATAGCACCTGTAGTTCCAGCTACTTGGGAGGCTGAAGCAGGAGAATAATTTGAGCCCAGAGGCTGAGGTCACAGTGAGCCGAGATCATGCCACTGCACTACAGCCTGGGTGAGAGAGTGAGACCTGTCTGAAAAAACAGAAAAAGAAATATGAAATGGGAGAATCAAAATGTAATGAAAGATAAAAATATGAAAAGATATTCAACCTAAAAAAATGTACTGAGGCCAGGCGCGGTGGCTCACACCTGTAATCCCAGCACTTTGGGAGGCTGAGGCGGGTGAATCACGAGAGCAGGAGATCGAGACCATCCGGGCTAACACTGTGAAACCCCATCTCTACTAAAAATACAAAAAAATTAGCCGGGCGTGGTGGCAGGCGCCGGTAGTCCCAGCTACTCGGGAGGCTGAGGCAGGAGAATGGCGTGAACCCAGGAGGCGGAGCTTGCAGTGAGCTGAGATAGCGCCACTGCACTCCAGCCTGGGCGACAGAGTGAGACTCCATCTCAAAAAAAAAAAATGTACTGAAAGGAGAGGAGTCTGTTTGAGATGAAAAGAGATTAAAGTGCTATAAGGACCAAACGAATCTTGACTGGATCAAGACTGACCCACAAACAGAAAAGCAATAAAGGACATTTGGGGAAAAACTAGGAAAATCTGAATATTGATATTACAGATTAATGCTAACCTTCTTAGGCACAATAAAAGTGTGGTTATGTAGGAAACTATTCTTATTAGGAAATGCATGCTGAAGTACTTAGAAGTGTTAGGATGTCTGCAACTTTCACACAGTTCAGCAAAAATAGCAACATGCATATGAAAAATAAAGCAAATGTAAAATATTAATAATTGGTAACTATAGGTGAAAAGTAAAAGGGTATTTATTATTCTAGTTTTTCAACTTTTCTACAGATCTTCAGAAAAAGCCAGAGAGAGAGAGACCATGCCATCTTTGTTCAATAAATCGTAGAAAAAATTTTAATGAAAGGAACTGCTAGGTGATAGAGCATGCATCCCTTTATGTAAGATGTTGCCAAATTGCTCTTAATTGGTTGTACAACTGTCCCCACCATATCTATGTTTTATTTCTTAAAAAACAAAAATCTGGAGATCTGAAACAAATAGGGCAAAATGTTAAAATGTGACAACTTAGTATTAGGTGGAAGCATGGGTATTTATTACACTAGCTCCATGCTTTTCTATGCTTGAATTTTTTTTTTTTTTCTTGAGACGGAGTCTTGCTCTGTCACCCAGGGTGGAGTGCAGTGGTGCGATCTCAGCTCACTGAAAGCTCTGCCTCCTGGGTTCACGCCATTCTCCTGCCTCAGCTTCCCAAGTAACTGGGACTACAGGCATGCACCACCACACTCGGCTAATTTTTTGTATTTTTAGTAGAGATGGGGTTTCACTGTGTTAGCCCGGATGGTCTCGATCTCCTGACCTTGTGATCCACCCGCCTTGGCCTCCCACAGTGCTGGGATTACAGGCGTGAGCCACCGCATGCAGCCGAATATTTCTTTTAAAAAAATACATATTTATAAGATATATCAAATTAGCCATCACAAAAATGACATGGCCCTTGAGAATATTAGAAAATGGACTGATTCTGGATCACCCAAAGCCATCAAGAGGGAGTAGTCTTAAGCTGCTATGTAATGCAGCCTAGTGAAAGGATGAAGGTAACCTATTACTATCTCACTCTCTCCAAACTCTGAAGGCCTGTTAACATGCCATCAGGGAGCAAACACGACCAGGAGGAAGGGGGTAAGAGTGTGGCCATGTTTAAGCAGCATCACTTGCAAGTGAGGGGACAGCATGAATCTGCAGACACCAGGACTAGTTCCCCAGAAGCTGCTCTTATGAGACAGCTCCCATTCCCTCTGCTCCATGCCTACCCCAACCTTCTGTTGACTCCCGTAGCATCCTAAGGCCCCTGCTACTGGGAAGAGATGCTTTGGAAGGAAGAACCTCCACTGTAAACAAGCAATCTGGTGGAGCTGGCTAACAACATTTCCTGATGTTCTGCATGCTAATCAATCTGAAGCCCCATCAGAACCAAGGATCAAGGCCTGCCCAGGCTCTAGACAACATCTCCACATTGTTGTTCCAGACCTACAGTACTACTCAAGCTGGATGCCAAATGTCAGGAAAAATCCCTTTGAGACCCAAGGCCTCCCCACCAAACCTCACATTCCACCCAATCACACAGCATACCCGGGAGTACTGCAGCTTGTCCACAATGTCATCACTAATGAGGGGAATTAATCCTGTAAAAAACAGAAAAGCACTTTAAAGAAAACCAAACAGCCAAGCCAAAATGAGAACCCAGAAGCCTCCTGGGGGTGAGGCTGGAAGGAAGCCCCCTCCTGACACTAGGCACAGTACCCTCCCTTCTAATAAAAGGAGTACTCACCAAGCCTGTGAGCGATGAACTCATCATGAAGGACTGAGGAATTGGCATCAATCTGAACCCAGTCAATGGCTACAAAATGAAAGAAGCAGACATGGAGTTTAGCCATCAAATGTACCTAGAGACTTAATGCAGTGGTTCTCAAGATTTAGGAATCACCTGACACTAAACTGCAGAGGCTGGGCTGATTCCACAGCACTAGAGTGGGGCCCAGGAACTTGCATTTTAATAAGACCCATACACACCACACACCTCACCTCCCTGCTCAGGTGAATTTAACGCAGGGGGCTCCCTGCTTCACAGAAAACACTGACTCAGAGAATATCATGGGAGTGGAAACATGTTTATTTGAGCTGAGTATTTCCATGAGAAGCACTTAAATCTGCTACCTGTGCCACCACCAAATCCAAGAACATGAACTATTTGAGCACTTCAAAGTCAGGGAAAACCTCACAGAAGTAACACAGACTTATGGGCCATACCTCATTTTAGGATATAATGACTGGACTGCCCAACTTAGCACTTTTTAAACATTCAACCAACAGACGTTTACTGAATTCCTTTAACGCGCAAAGCATACTAAATATAGAACCCAATCCCTAGCAGCAATGAGCAGGTAGGAGGATAAAGACGGTATTATCTATCACACATGCTTGACTTAAACACATATTTATTCATTCATAAACATTTGCATGGAACCAACTAAATCCAGGAATCAAATGGCATTGGAGCCCAACTGCCAAATGAGGGACACAGACACTAGGAAGAGGTCGGAAGAGGACCTCCACATGCTAGGCCTCCACCTACTCTGTCCTGCTATGCTTCCCATTGCTTTCCCAGTCCAAGCCAACTAAGAGAACCCTGACCCAAGCTTTTCTGCCTCTTTAATCCCCTGGCCCCTTCCTCCAGCACACCCTTCCCCTCCTCACTGTACAGGTTAAGATCCTCTGTGCCTCCTAAAAACTAAGCCTTGCCTGCCCTCTATGCTACAGGTGTGGCACTCCCTCTCTTTCAACTCCTCTCTCACAAAACTCTCTTCAGACTTCCCTGAAGACACTTGTCATAGTGTGCCTTGTGTCATATTTGTGTATGTTATGTCTATACCCCAAGCTTCAGAAATTCCTTCAGGCAGGTGCTGGGATGTCTTTGTATTCCTAGCTTGGGTGCTCAACATTATTTGTAGAACTGAATTTGTGGGGAAAGAGGCATTTAGACTCAGAATGGCAGGGCTGCATCATGAAGTACAACTCCCTCACCTGACTCTTGATGAAACTGAGGTCCAGAGGCATAAAGTGATGAGTCAGGGGGAGGTCCAGCACTCCAAGCTGAATTGAAGAAGTGACTGGGGGGCCGGGGGTGGTAGTGGATAAACTACAATGTTCTCTTGCCTAATCATTTGGCTTGCTTATTTCCTTAAAAGTCTAAATATTTGATGCCACAGCTATGACTTATATTTCTTTTGCCTAACCCAAACTCTCTGGACCTGACTCTCGGAAATGCTTGAAGTATTTCATACAAGTATAATCAATGCATTAAGCACCTGGAGCAAAGTGGCTGGAACCAGACCAGAAATTGATCTTCCCTCCTCTAACAGCCAACTGTACCATAGCTATGCTTCTCCTGAACTACTGATCAGTCTACCTTGCTTTAGTGTTGTCTGTGGATTCATCTCTCCCCCTGCAACCTCACTGTGGACTCCACAAGGGCAAAAACCATGTTCTCTACAGCTTTGCATTCCCAGAGCTTACCACCGTGCCTGCCACTTACATGCTCCATAAATGCTGTTGAAGAAATAGATTAATAAAAAAGGCATCTACCAGCACTGAGCACTCACTAAACATAAAGCACTTATATGGATTACCTCACTTAATCCTTAACATTACCCTGATAAAGATCATTAGTGGCTGAATGTTACAGATGAGGAAACTGTAGCACGCAGAAATTTAATAACTTGCCCAAGCTTCTCAAAAATAGTAACTGATGCAGCCATAAAAAAGAACGAAATCATGTCCTCTGCAGCAACATGGACGCGGCTGGAAGCCACTATCCTCTTTTTTATTTTCTTTTGTTTGAGAAGGAGTCTCAACTCTGTTGCCCACGCTAGAGCGTAAGAGGCATGATCTCAGCTCAATGCAACCTCCACCTTCCGGGTTCAATCAATTCTGCCTCAGCCTCCCCAGTAGCTGGGATTACAGGTGTGCACCACCACACCCGGCTAATTTTTGTATTTTTAGTAGACATGAGGTTTTTCCCATGTTGGCCAGGCTGGTCTCGAACTCCTGGCCTCAGGTGTTCCTCAGCCTTGGCCTCCCAAAGTGCTGGGATTACAGGCGTGAGCCCGGCCTGGAAGCCATTATCCTAAGAGAACTAACACAGGAACAGAAAACCAAACACCGCATGGGTGTTAAAACTGGGCACGCATGGACATAAAGATGACAATATAGACACACTGGTGACTACTAGAGCAGGGAGGGAGGCAGTGGGGCTAGGAGTAAAAAACTACCTATTGGGTACTATGCTCACTACCTGGCTGAAAGGATCATTCATATCCCAAACCTCAGTATCACGCACTATACCCAGGCAACAACCCCGCACCAATGTACCCCCCTGAATCCAAAATAAAAGTTGAAAACATTTAAAAAACTTTTGTCACAATAGTAGTGAAAACAGTATTTGAACCCAAGTCTGCACACTGTTAAACCCATGCTTCTCAGCAATGCATGCGCAGGACAACGGTGGACCTAAGTGGTCCGTGGGTGCCAGGGAGGCGGCCACTGGGCCAAGGGCACAGGGTATGGTCAAGTCTCCAGCAATGCACTTTTCTCAGCACTACCACCCTCAGCCCGAACCAAGGACTGGAAGCAGCCCCAGGGAGTGTGGGTAGACAGCGGGGCAGGAACCCGTGGGCCCGGGAACGAGGAAGCGGGGTCGCTTACCTATTATGGGCACCTCAGCGATGAAGACCCTCCGAATCGAATTGGCCACCCTGAAAGACGAAAAGCCAAAAGGCATGAAGGTGCTGCAGCCTCGACAGGCTGGGCCCGCGCCGCAGGCTCCCAAAGCTAAAGCCCTGGCGCAGGGGGGCAGCTCTGGAAGGACATCACCCCCACTCCAACCCCGCTCCCTGCCCCCGGGACCCCGGCTTGGGCCTCCCGGCGCCCCAGAGCCGCCAGCCTCTTCCCTCGGCAGCCTTACGCCAGGTCGGTGTTCTCGATGATGAACTTCACATTCTCGTCAGTGAGCTCAGTGATCCGCACGGTGGGCTGGTTGGCGTACGGCATCGCTCCCTGTGGCCGCCAGCCTCCGCGTCAGCTCCGCGGTGACTGCGCCTGCGCCACCGCCGACACCGGAAGTCAGTCAGCGTGGCCTCCGCAAAGACGGCTCACAGCGCCGCCTGCTGCTCGGAGGCCGGAACCGCCGAGCGTCTTCTACCGCCTCCTGCTTTAAAATGTACCGGATTCAGCTATCTCGGAGGGTAGTTTGGCAAAACACGCGTACGTCCTTAACAGTAACATTTCTAAGAATTCATACTGCAGAAACACTTGCAGTTGTAAACAAAGATACGAGTGCAAGGACATTCATGGTGGTACTGTTTGTACTGTCCATTGATAAGAGACCTGGTGAAGTATACACACATAGAATACCATGAAGCCCTTAAAAAGAACTTGTACATCTACAGAAAAACAAAAGTATATTTTAATATGAATGCATATTTTAGCAAAGTATACCTGAATTATAAGTAAATAACCTTTCCCTTGCAGTCTCAAGTATGGACCATGCACTTCTGAAAACTTCAGGAAAAGATACAATGTTCTTTAACCTAATGCTTCCTCTGCAGTCTGTGTAGCTGGTGGGTGAGTGGGAGCTCTTTGTCTCTGCATCCCCAGTGCCTGGCAGTGGGCACCATGTGGGGTGCATGCTCAACCAAGAACTACTGAAGTCCCCTAAACAGACTGGAGAGAGTCTCAAACTCTCAATGGTCCTCAAACGAAGTGGCAGCTGCTCCAACAGAGAAAAGCTCTAAAATAGAACTTGACAGGAGCTACATTTAAGAGGTGGGAGAAGAGTAACCAGATAGAGTTTGCCTTTGCAAAGACTGACACCTCTTCCTGAGACAGAGGGTGGGCACTGATGGAACCCTGCTCCATAGCCTGTGTCATCTCTGTAAATTAAGAATTATGGTTGTCTGCTGAGTGTGAGATGGATGCTATGAAGGAAAAAGGAGAATGCAATGAAAACTGGAACAGCTACTGCAAAAACTTCACAGGATGTCAAAAGATACAAGGAATGAAGAGAGGTACAAAAAAGATCCAGTGGAAGACCCACAAGAGATCTGAAATTCAATGAGTTGCTGACTTCCCCCAATAATATTTAGCTGACTTAGGCAGAAGAGAGCAAAACAGAAAACAGAGCTAACCAGACATGCAAAGGGAACCCAGCCAGTGTACAGGCTGAGAAAATTACTGGGGCTAAAGAATGTACCACTGAAATCGTCAGACAAGGGCAGCCAAGAGAGCTAATGGTCTGTGGGAAGGCTTCTGTTACCCCTATTTTACTGATGGGAAGACTTGAGCCCAGAAACGCAGAGGTACCATAATTACTACTACGTACTAGGCAGTGGCAGTGCCAGAACACAGGTCTCCTGGCTGCCAGCCTCAAGCCTCTTCCGTAACACCTCTGTCTCCCTCTGGGGTCTTGGATACCTATCATGGTTGATAAGCAAACTAACTACACAATAGGAAACTACTTCAAACATATTTATTATTTTTAGACTCAAAATACACTAATAATCCTGCGATGCATGCTGGTGTCATATGACACCAGGCCTGGGATCACACCTCTGTCCAGCAGGCACTTGTCTCAGGTGAGGCAGTTTTCTGAGGGGTTTCCCAGGAGTAGCATCTCAGGACACCTGAGAGGGAGGGGGGTGCAAGGAACACCTCTGTGTGCACACGCTTGTGCTGTGCTGGGGATGAGCTGTCACCTTGAGGTGGCATGAGGCATGCATCACCTTGACTCTGGCTTGGGAGCCCCAAGGTTAATGGAAGGTTAAGACATGATCAAGGTGCCCATGAGATCGTGACAGGGACATGCTGGGTTTCTGTGGCTTGACTGCTTGGATGAACATCTCATTTTTCAATCACACAATTGCAGTGCAGAAAGGCATCAGGAGGCTTGGTCTGGTATTAGGAACTGAAGAAGCAGCCCAATCCCTGACCAGAACGGTAGCATCAAATGCCTTGTGGTTTCCAGGTGGCTGTGGTAGTGTCTCAGGAGTCCTTTAGTGTATTCTCATGAACACCAGGTTACACAGATGGCACCTCATACTTTTCAAAGCTCTTTCAGTCTGTCCACTCATTCTCTTCTAGGCATTGTAGCTTACACCCTTTCCTCTCACCGACGCTGGTTTAGACCTGTCAAGTTCTTGAGCTGACACGGGAATGGAAACAAAAAGCAGTGAGGGCTTACCCTGCCTATAAACTATAATAGAAAAGATGTAGCTTTTCTTTTTCTTTTTTTTTTTTTTTTTTTTGCATAGAGGCAGGGTTTTGCCATGATGCCCAGACTGGCCTCAAACTCCTGGGCTCAAGCAATCTTCCCAAAGTACTGAGATGATATGCATGAGCCACCACACCTGGCCAAGATCCAGGTTTGCAAGGTGGCAGGTGCAGCTATGATACAGAGACTTGATATACCAGGGTCCCAGGAGTCAGTGATATCTCCTTATAAGAGGAAAAAATAAAGAAGTGGGGTTTTTGGAATCAAGACACTAGGGCTGAACCACTGTCAGCCTTATTATTAGATTATTAGGTTTCCAGGTTAGGGCTACAAAATGATGTGAAGTCAGTAACACATATATCACAGGGCTGGAGTGGGAGACAGGAGGGACAGGGATGTGCTGGGCAGTACTCACCGTCACTGCTGCACCCATGAGTCCTTGCACCAGTGCCTCTCCTGTGGACTTTACCTAGAAGGAGTCAGTGTCAGGTTCCCTTAGACCACCAACACAAACTTAAAGTTGAGACAGGCAGGATAAATCAGGAGGCCTATAAGCCCCAAAAGGTGGAGACATGGAGGCCACATTACTGGAAGGACAGCTTTGGACAACACAATCACAAATGGGCAAAGTATGGCTCTTAGGGAAGGGCTGGCCTGAGGAATAACCAGCCAGGCTCCCTGGGAAGGCCCTCAGGACTGTCAGCTGAGGCCAAAAGGGAGCAAGAGCACAGTCAAGTGACCAGCTGTGGCCTGAGAACAAGTATGCCTTCTAAAGAGGGTTCCCCAATGGCTAGTCCCCAGCTACCTGCTTGGCAGTGTGGCCCATGTTCATTGCATCATTAATCCGGTTTTCCAGGAAGCGCCAAGTGTCCTCAAAGTCTGGAGAGGAGTCCTGCATCATCACCAGCTCTGTCGTGTTGTAGATGCCAGCCAGCATGGCTCGCCGGGTGTACCAGTTAAACTGCAAAGAAACCCATGCTACTGCTGTGGGCTAGTGCAAGTCTGAGGCAGTTCCTACCCAAGGCCATGGGAACTCCTGGTTCCCTCTTGACTACTTCTTTCTCTCACAGATACATCTGGCCCTCTGGACACCACCACCATCTCAAACTTGACTGAGCATCAGAATTACCTGGTTGATCAAAAATGGAAGCTCCTGGGCCCAACCTCTTAAGAGCAGAGTCAATGGATCTAAATTAAGTGCCAGGAATCAGGATACTTAATAAGTATCCCAGATGATTTCGCTACATCCAATCCATTTTGGAACTGCTAGTAGAAAGCCTACATCTTAGGACATCTGAGTCCCAGAAGATGCTGTAATCAGCCAGTTATGACCAAACCTTGGTATGTTCATCAACAAAGTGAGGGCTGAGACAGGCTCATGGACAGATTACAATACCTGGGCAAAGCTGAGAGTTCAAGTCCCTCAGCAACTTCTGATTGTTCTGGCAAATTGCTCTTCAGAGGACCAGCTCAGCTGCTTGGTGTTTTATTCCTTTAATTTCTTTGCTTTCTAATTTCATTTTCCTACCATCTCTGTCAGCATTATATTCCCACATGGGAGAAGTTTATTAAAACACTTCGTTATAACTATGGTGGGAGTATTTCTGTGCCTCCTTATCCAGGATTCCACAAAGTATCATCACATTTTAATTTCCTTTATGAAGGTATATTTTTTAAAATTTCCTACCAGAAATATGATAACATTAACAAGTCAGATTCTTTCCTGGTGCTGTTTAAAGAGCCTTATTGATCTCTTAGCAAAGCAGGTCAAGATGGGCTGGGGAAGGGAATTTCTTTTTAAAGCAATGGGTGTTTCCATGGCATTTCTTTTTTTCAAAAGAGGAATTTTGCTGCAGAATCTACATCTTAGGAGAGAGGGAAATGATAATGAAATGGCAGCCCAATTAGCTTTGCCAATGCTAAAGGCTCTCTGACGCCTGGTGTCACCACCACAAGCTGGAAGAAATAATAACCGGTTTGTGGCTAGAATGCTGGTCCCTGAATGAAGATGACCTAGATCCTACTTTGGCCTTGTGAGGGACCTTCCTCATACCTTAAATGGGAATGACACTGCAGCCCCCCTACAGGGGCTTGTGATCAAAGAAATTTCACAAGCTTCTTGAGGCAATGCTTAACACAAGCCTTTCCCAGACTCCTGTGGGCTTGCAGAAAGCACTCACATCAGTGGACTGGTCCCCAGCGTAATGCCACATGTCATCCACCATGCTGGTGAGCAGGCTCAGGCTGGACGGGATGTTGTGAGGGAGCATGAGGACGCTGAGGGCCTGGGGAGAGAATGGCAGAGGAGTAAGCTCTGCTCGCAGATAATGGTGCATAGCTGACTAGCACCTACCTCTCCAATGAGAGGTAGTATGAGGGGGCCTGCCCAGCTCTGGTTCTCTGAGACCAGCATCTTCACCCACCAGTGTGAGTTCTGGGCAGCTAGCAATGCTGACTACAGCTGAGGAAAGCCAGGGGCATAGCCCTGTCTTATGCAAGCCCAAGCACATTCTCCATCCCTAGCATTTGGAACTGGGAATGCAGAGGGACAGAGGGTCTAGACTGGTCTAAGCAAGGATGGGCGAAGATACCCCAGTCTGTCACACAGAAGAAACAGCAGAGATAGGAGTCCGTTCACATACATCAGCTCCTACTGTCAAACAAAACAAGGTCCTGCCACTTTACCAATGCTACATCCACTGGAGAGGTAGTCAGAGAGGTCCTGGATCGGCTGTAAGGTTTTCTCTTAGTGAGGTAGCCCGGAAGAAAACACTATGCTGAATCAGGAAGGCAGCTGAGAGCCTCATACATGCACTTCCACTGATTTAACTGCAAGGTGGAATGAGTCACACTTGGCCTGGGGTTAGGCACCACTGTAAGTGTTCAAATGTCTATCAACTGAATGACTGAAACTACATGCTCAGTAGTCTTCCAGCTGAGCAAAGGACACAAGATGTCTGAGTCCCTCTCACTTCGGGTGTACTTTCACTCTGTACTTTCTTCACTCAGAGAATGGCCCATACTGTGACATGCTTTAAAACAGAGGAAAAAGGAAGCTTCAGAAAAGGTGAAAAAAACCCTTGCAAAGAATATGCCAATTCCCAAGCATCACATTGACAATTTGACAAATCCCAGTCCTCGAGATCTAAAATCCACAGGGCTGTTATTCAAGTGAAGACAGCCAATAAAATCTTCTGACTCATTCTAACTTCCCGCATGGATTCCTGCTCCCTGCAGACCTGGTGGCATACTCAGGCCACTAGGAGAACCCCACCCAGGATGGGATCCAGTACCCGGACCACTCACATTTCCAAGAACTGAGACACAGATGGCTCAGGGTCACTCTCTTTGGTATGCCCAAGTTTGAAACCAGCTCTACCAAGTGTACTAAGTATTCTCAGGTTTATGGAGATTAATGAGCTAAGTTCAACAGTGTACAAAGTCATCTGTGTGAAAGGTTCTGAAAATAATAAATATTAGGATTATTGTTGCTCTGGGGCCTGGATATGGACTCGGTACCCGGGGCCAGTGCTCAATGTATGGGATCAGCATTCTCAGTCTGGTTTCCACTGCATCCCTCAGGAACTGGTCTGTCTTCTTCTTCCTGGAAGAGGGAAAAGAAAACAGTGTGTCTCTGAGCGAAAGGCAGAGGCTTACTGCTCCACGGTTTACTCAGCCCTAGGGAAAAGGGTCCCACCAGCTCCTGATGCTGGCCTGACTAAAGCTGTCAGAGACAGGCTGCCGGGTGTCAGTCCCATCACAGCAGCAGGGCTGCCCAATGCTACTTTCTTTGGGTTCTGCTTGGATTGGCCTCCTGGGGATAGCTAATAGGGCCCAAGTTCCCCGATCCTTAGCTGCCACCCTGTGTAATAATGCCATGGGACTTACTCTGCCTGGCCCAACTGTACCAGCTTCTGCTCCTCTTCCAGCACGCGTGTGAGCCGGGCATTGCACTCGGTCACAAAATGCAGTATTAGTTCACTGCCATCCTTCCCAAACATGCTGGCTGCTGCACTGGAGAGACCTAGAGACTATAAAAGGGGAGATAGAAAACAGAAAAGCGGTGCCCAAGTGTAGGGCACATTTGTTGCCTGTTCATCACTAGAGCCTCTTCCTAGTGACAGCAGCTTGATTTTCAGTGGGACACCCCTACTCTTCACTCTGGGTCCATGTGATTTTGGTGAAACTGACCACCACCGGTCCCTCCACCCCGCAAAGCCCCTTGGTGTGTGTGCAAGAGTGGAATCCAGGCTTGAATAACAAGTTCACAGAGACTAGCTCAGGGATGAACACATCAACAGGTCTTCTTTCTTTTTTAGAAATTAAGCCTTCAGCTGCTTTCTCCAACTCTGCACCTAACACATCTAAGGCCAGTCCTTCCATCTGTTGTCCAGATCCCACAATTCTTGCCTTCAAGGAATTTCACTCTCTTGATTTTGCCTATTTTCTCTTGTAAATTCACCCTCACTCTTGTTTCTTTCCTTTTTCTTTTCTTTTCTTTTTTTTTGAGACAGTGTCTCGCTCTGTCACTCAAGCAGTGGTATGACTGCAGCCTTGACCTCTCGGGCTCAAGCAATCGTCCCATCTCAGCCGGGGACCATAGGCATGTGCCACCACATCTGGCTAATTTTTTTTTTTTTTTTGAGAGGGAGTCTCGCGCTATCGCCCAGGCTGGAATACAGTGGCCGGATCTCAGCTCACTGCAAGCTCCGCCTCCCGGGTTTACGCCATTCTCCTGCCTCAGCCTCCCTATAGCTGGGACTACGGGCACCCGCCACCTCGCCCGGCTATTTTTTTTGTATTTTTTAGTAGAGATGGGGTTTCACTGTGTTAGCCAGGATGGTCTCGATCTCCTGACCTCGTGATCCACCCGTCTCGGCCTCCCAAAGTGCTGGGATTACAGGCCTGAGCCACCGCACCCAGCCACATCTGGCTAATTTTTAAATGTCTTTGTAGAGATGAGGTCTCGCCATATTGCCCAGGTTGGCCTCAAACTCCTAGTATCAAGCAATCTTCCCGCCTCAGCCTCCCCAAGTGCTGGGATTACACATGTGAGCCTGGTCCACTCTTGTTTCTGTACTCTTCCCGTCTGTGTTCAATCATGTGCAAACTTCCATCTGTTTCCCCTGCTTGGTGCACCCTAGTTCTCATCTACCCCTCGCAGCCAAACGCCTCGCCACTTCCTCGCCTTCTATGTACACCTCGATCCACTCCAGTTGATTTCTGACCCAGTTCTCCACTCAAACAGTTGTTGCTCCAGTAACCAATGTCTAGCTGCTTAATCCATACTCTCCTGCTGTGCCTCCAACATCAGGATGCTCTGACTTAGACTTTGACAGCCCATCCTATTCTACCCTCCCCTTAAATGTCCAAGTTCCTTGACGGTCTGGACTCCCCTCTCATATGACATTATATTCTTGCCCTGGACAATCTCACAGACTTCCATAATTACTACATATATATATATACATACATACATAGTATATATATACGCGCTAATAATGCCCAAATGTGTATCTCTAGTCCAGCTATCTCCTCCAGTTCCCGAACTATATGCCTGATGCCTCCACTGGTTGACTGAAAAACTCCTCATAATCAATAAAGATCAAGGCTGTACCCTTCCCCAAAGCTGGTCCTCTTCCAATGGCCTTAACCTTAGAAAACACTACCACTGTGTACCCACACATGCAAACTGGCAACTCTGGTGCCATCCTGTCACTCCCTCCCATGTCCAAGCTATTCCCAAACTTACCCACTGCCATGACTCTAAGCCAGACCACCTTATCTCTCCTGGATGTCTGGCAGCAGCCCCCAATGAGTCTCTCTCTGCCTCCAATCCACTTTTCATCCAGCAGCCAAAATGAGCATTTTGAAATGCCAAATTTAATCCAGTATCTTCAATTGTTCTTAGAAGAAAAGCCTGACTCCTTATCATGACCTTTAGGGCGTTGCCTGATTTGACCTTGACTGACCTTTCCAGCCTTGCTCATCTCAAGTCTCTCTTCCTGCACTCTCTGCATGGTGGTTCTCTGTGGGTCCTCTAATGCACCATCCTTCTTTTTCTTTCCACCTTGCCTTTGCAGTTTCTCCATTTGGACCTGTCCATCCCCTACCCACGAAGTCACGTAAAGCCTATTCATTCCTCAATTCTCAGCTCAAAAGCCTTTCCTGACTGCCCTGTTACCCACCCCATATATATATATATATATATATATTTTTTTTTTTTTTTTTTGAGACAAGGTCTCACTTTGCTGCCCCGGCTGTAGTGCAGTGGCATCATTATGGCTCACTGCAGCCTCGACATACCAGGCTCAAGAGATCCTCCCATCCCAGCCTCCCAACTAGCTGGGACCACAGGCAAGCACCACCATGCCTGGTTAATTTTTGTTTTTTTTTGTAGAGATGGGGTCCCTCCCTAGGTTGCCCAGGCTGGTCCCAAACTCCTGGGCTCAAGCAATCCTTCTGCCTTGGCCTCCCAAAGTGCTGGGATTATAGGCATGCACGACTGTGCCCAGCCCTCCATCCCCTTGGTATGACAAATTAAACTATTTGCCATAGTTTAATAGGCAACATGTTTTCTTTTTTTACTGATGCACTTAAAAATGGTGCTTCTTACAACCAATGGCATCTTAGAGTCAATGAAATATGGTAGTTTTGATCACAGACAATTCTTGCCAATGGGTTGCCTTTAGAACACAACTGCCAACAACCAATTCCATGGTTCATTACTTTTATATCTACAAAATAAAGCCATTCCACCCTATTGAGGGAAAAAACAAACAATCTTGCAGCTGTGACCTGATCTAATGATCAAGTCCCTCCATGATACAGCCAACAGCACCTTTCCTTGATAGCACTTACCACATCGTCTAAGTAAATATTTGTATACATTTTATTAATGTTGCTAGACTGGAAGCTCAACAAGGGCAGGAAGCAGGTCCATCTTGACCCCTGTCATGACCCTTGGACTAGCACAGTGCCTAGGGCACATTATTTGCTCAACAAACATTTAAAGAATGAATCATTTAAAGGGTTTTAATTTGGAAGAACTAGGCATAAATGTTAGTAGTATGATCTTTGGTGTGATTATAGGTGTTTTCTACATTCTTTTTTATATTTGTTTGTATTGTTCAGTTTTCACAATGAGACTAGAGTGGAGTCAGAGCATCTGCATTTCACTAATGAGACTTCTATTACCAAATGTGCACTTGGGAGTGACAGAAGACAAGGAAATAACAGTTAAATTTCAGTAAGGCAGCAACCTTGCCCATTGTCCATGGGTAGATGCCCTGCAGCAAGCCTGGGATGGGAGATGCAACTCTGTCATCCCCTCAGTCTCTTGGATGATGGTATCTTGCTATGCTGGAGGACTCTTCTACAACATGGCCTGAACATGAGCCTACTGCCTAATCTAAAGCAGCAGTCTCTACTAATGCAGGAAATGCTGTTAGAGTTTCTGGGAAAATAAGATGTGTTGGTCTCCAAAGTGGTGCCTTCTTGGGGGTTTTCAAACACCGTATGTCATTAATTCAAAAATGCATATAGATTTTTCATTTAAAAAAATCAGTGTCAATCATAGAAGTGCTCTGTCATAGTTCAAAAGGCAGTATGTTTTCTGTTTTACTGATGCATTTAAAAATGGTGCTTCTTACAACCAATGGCATCTTAGAGTCAATGAAACATGGTAGTTTTGATCACAGACAATTCTTGCCTAATAGGTTGCCTTTAGAACACAACTCCCCACAACCAACTCCATGGTACGTTCTTTATAACTACAAAATAAAGCCAGTTCCACCCTATTGGGGGAAAAAACCCAGTCAATCTTGAAGCTGTGAGGGGCTCTGAGCTGGACTGGAAGAAAGCATGAGGCCTTCCGCTCTGCCTGGTGTGACTCTATCCTGGCTCATCTTGGTCAGGTGGCTCCACCCTCACCTATACACACCTGGGCTCCTTCTGCAATCGCCTCTGCTGTCCACCCGTGGGTGGGCACGAACTCCAGGGCTGCCGTCAGGATGCGGTCCTGCAGCTGCTCCTCACTTTCATAGCCCTCCTCCTCCTCGCCGCCCTGGTCTGTATACCTGAGACAAGAGGACACAGTCCAGCATACTTCATCTCCTGGCATGTACAATGGGCCTGACCAGAAACTAGGGGCTCTGGATCTCCTCTAAGCACATGCTGGGAAGACATTTATTCTTGTGTCAGTATCAATGTGGGGTTTTTGTGTGTGTTTGTTTTTTGTTTTTGAGATAGTCTCCCTCTGTCACCCACGATGGAGCTCACTACAACCTCCACCTCCTGGGTTCAAGCGATTCTCCTGCCTCAGCCTCCCGAGTAGATGGGACTACAGGCATGCGCCACCATGCCCGGCTAATTTTTGTATTTCTTAGTAGAGACAGGGTTTCACCATGTTGGCCAGGCTGGTCTCGAACTCCTGACCTCAAGTGATCCGCCTGCCTCGGCCTCCCAAAGCTCTGGGATTACAGGTGTGAGCCACCGCGCCTAGCCAGTATCAATGTTTTAATGCCAACAGAGTAAAAACTAGATCATCCTTCCCCTCCCCATAGGCACCGAGAGGAATCCAGCAAATGAGGTCATGTGGTATGAAGGCAATGCTGCACCCTGGAGTTCCCGTCTTCAGCCCTTAGCACACTGTGCTCAGAGGGTTTCTTCATCTAAACTCACACCAGACTACCTCCATGAGGGCAGGAGCAATGCTATGTTACTCACAGGGCCTGGCATGATAGTAGGGCTTCAAAAAATATTTCTTGAATTGAAATGAAAAGTACTTTAGTTAGGAAACCAGAAAAATGAAAAGGAACACTCTAATTTCAGATCTAGAGAAACTTTTCAATGGCAGGATTAGGGGGAAAAAAACCTCTAATGGAAATGTAAATTAGTATTACCTTTCTGGAGGGCAACTGGTCCCATATATGTAACAAATCTTTTTTTTTTTTTTTTGAGACAGAGTCTCGCTCTGTCACCCAGGCTGGAGTGCAGTGGCACAATCTCGGTTCACTGCAACCTCTGCCACTTGCGTTCAAGCGATTCTCCTGCCTCAGCCTCCCGAGTAGCTGGGACTACAGCCACCTGCCATTGCACCTGGCTAATTTTTGTATTTTTAATAGAGACAGGTTTCACCGTGTTAGTCAGGATGGTCTTGATCTCCTGACCTCGTGATCCACCCACCTCGGCCTCCCAGAGTGCTGTGATTACAGGCATGAGCCACCGCGCCTGGCCTGTAACAAATCTTTAAGTATACATATCCTTTGACTCAGTGCTCCCACTTCTAAGGAGAGATTCACACACTTTATCACATTATTTCTTATACTAGTGAAGGAAATCTAAATATCCATCAATAAAAAACAGGAAATCTAAATATCCATCAAAAAAATCTAAATATCCATCAATAAAAAAATCTAAATATCCATCAATAAAAAAGTGTCAAACAAATTTCGGCACAGCTATTTGCTGGAATGTTATACAACTATTAAACTATGAAAAGACATTACAAATGTACTGTTGAGTGAAAAAACAGGTTCTAGAACAGCATGTAGAGTTTATACACATTGTATCTATTGTATACAAAAATGTATATATGAAATAAGCTTAGAGAAACATCTAAAAGGATATTCACAAAAATGTTAGCAGGGTTATCTCTGTAATTTTGGATAAAACTGCTTTATTTCTGTGAACTTCTCTATACTGTTTAGATGTTTTAGAACAAACAGGCACCAATTTTATAAAAACAATAGGTTATTTCCAAAGACAGCCTTGGGGTCGGGTGCAGTGGCTCACACCTGTAATCCCAACACTTTGGGAGGTCTAGGGGGAGGACAGTTTGAAACCTAGGAGTTTGAGACCAGTCTGGGCAATGTAGCAAGAAGTCATCACTACAAAACATAAAAAATTCTAAAAAACAAAGATGGCCTTAGAAATGAAGGTAGGTATAAAAGGGGATGGAGAGGAGAGAGGAAGTGAAGGAGGAACAGACATACTGAAGCATGTGAAGTGGCCAGAAATAGGGGGATTAGTGCCTACCTGGGGGGTGGATGAGAAGACTCTGGATCAGGTTTTTCTGCCCCCTGTGTCTCAGAATGCTGCTGAGAAAATGAAGGGGGAGGCTGCTGCTTCTGCTCATCTGAAGACCTTAGCCCCACAGCTGAAGCATGGAAGGCACGTGGCACCAGGGCTGGTCGGCAACGGGTCACTGAAACAGAAAATGGGCTGGTCAGTCAGGGACATTCAACAGAGAAGACACTTTCAGACCCAGAGTGGTAACACAGACAAGGAGGAGGAAAAGCAGGCCAGAGACTCCTCCAGTACCACTTATCCAAGTGTTGGGTCCCACACAAAAATATTGGGCAAACTGGGAACTTTGGGACATGAAGTGGTAGGAAAAGTGGTAAGCCAGGAGAAAAGATCTACCTAGCATCTCGACCTGTTTCTACCACTTGTTACTTGTGTGATAACTGGCAAACAATTTTACCCCAATGTGCAGATTTTTAAATCTGCAAATTTAGAGTAATAATTTCTACTTGCTCAATGGGACCACTGTGTGGCCCAAACAAAATGTAAAAGTGGCTTGTAAATGTTACATATTTATATATATTATGGCAAGAGCTCTGGAGTAGTAATTTAATGTCTCAGTCCTACTCCCCCAGTGTCTATGTGGTATCTTTGGACAAGTCACTAATCTCTGCTTTCTCATCTGCAATATCTGCAACATCCCCACTTATTTTAAGAAAGATGAGAAGTATGTTTCCTAAGCATAAATTCATACTACTTTTTTATTTCCCAACATTTTTTATTCTAAAAATTGTTTGTTTTTTTTTTTAGTCAGAGTCTCACTCTGTCTCCCAAGCTGGAGTGCAGTGGCACTATCTTGGCTCACTGCAACCTCTGCCTCCCAGGCTCAAGTGATTCTCGTGCCTCAGCCTCCTGAGTAGCTGGGATTACAGGCACCCGCCACTACTCTCGGGCTCATTTTTGTATTTTTAGTAGAGACAGGGTTTCGCCACGTTAGTCAGGCTGGTCTCAAACTCCTGACCTCAAGTGATCGCCTGTCTTGGCCTCCCAGAGCGCTAGGATTACTGGAGTGAACCATCGTCCCCGGCCTATTATAAAAATTTTCAAACACGCAAATTGAAAGAATTATGGAATGAACACCTGCCTATCTGCCACTAGGTTCTACACATCTGTCATTTCTTCATCCATCTTGATTTTTGGTGCATTTGTTGCAGATATCAGTATTATTCATCTCTAAACATTTTAGCATGGAAGAGTTCTATGTTCACTGTTTTTTTGAGATGCCATTTACACACAATGAAATGCATAAATCTTAAGTGTACCATTCTATGAGTTTTGACAGATGTATACACTTGCACAGCCTGAACCCAATCTAAACAGAGAACATTACTGTCACCCCAGAAAGTTCTCTTATGCTTTTTCAGTCATTCCCCATTCACACTGTTCTGAATTTTTCCCTCTAGGTTAGTTTTTGCTTGTCTTAGTTTTGCCTGTCCTAAGATTTCATCTACATGTACATATTTCAATAAAGCTTCTTTCACTTAGGACTATATATGTGTGTGTGTATATATATATATATATTTATTTTAAGTTTAAATAGGGACAGAGTCTCGCTATGTTGCCCAAGATGGTCTTGAACTCCTTGGCTCAAGCAACCCTCCCACCTTGGCCTCCCAAAGTGTTGGGATTACAGGTGTGACCCACCACACCTGGCCCACTTAGTACATTTTTGAGATTGATCCATATTTTTATGCATATCAGTAGATCTGGCAAAGATTGTCTCCTTCATCAGGCTCTAACCAGGCTCCTCTGAGCCCTCTTCTTATCTAGGCCTCAACCTTGGCCTATAAAGACTTGAACACACACTAACATAACCATCACTCAGGGCCACATCCCTTACGATAACCCTACCCACCTTTAAAGTGCCTGCCTGAGAAAACTCAGGCTGTCAAGAAAAAATTTACTGTTTGTTCTGGATAACACTTAAGAAGGATAGGGCTTACGTCTCCCTTTGGGAAAACAGAATCCTAACTTTGTTAACTGCCAGCTAGCAGCCCAATCTCATTTATAATTATTCACTTTCTTGACTCTACTGAGTCCCCACCTGCCTTCCTACCTCCTCCCTCACTTTTTTTTTTTGAAACACCCAGTTACTTATGCATGCACTAAACTCAAGGTTGCGCTCAGTTCATGCTAGACCCTTTTCCCTACTGCAACAGTTATTACTGATTAAAAACGGTCCTTATCACTTTAGTGTCCAGCTTTCTCTTTGACTGATTTTTAGTATTTATCGCAGAATAGTGTTCCATAAAAAATATTATTCTGTTGCTAGACAACTGGACTGTTTCTGTGTTTGGCTACTATGAATACAGTTGCTGTGAACATACTTGTACTAACTTTTTTGTAGATACATACCTTCACTTCTCTTGGTAGATCTGCGGGGTCATAGGCATTACTTTAACTACACATCTTTAGTTTGGAATTTTATACAACAAAAGGGGGCTAGGCGGTGGCTCATGCCTGTAATCCCAACACTTTGGGAAGCTGAGGCAGGCAGATAACTTGAGGTCAGGAGTTTGGGACCCGCCTGGCCAACATGGTGAAATCCCGTCTACTAAAAACAAAAAATTAGCGGGGCATGGTGGCTCAAGCCTGTAACCCCAGCTACTCGAGAGGCTGAGGCAGGAGAACCACTTGAACTAGGGAGGCGGAAGTTGCAGTGAGCCGAGACTGTGCCACTGCACTCCAGCCTGGGTGACAGAGTGAGACTCCCTGTTAACAACAAAATTAACCAAGTAGGGTGGCACGCACCTGTAGTCCCAGCTCCTTGGGAGGATGAGGAGCCAGACCCTGTCTCAAAAAAAAAAAAAAGAAAAAAGAAAAAAAAGAAACAGAATAGTATGTGTAAAAATATCAATATTTTAATACACGTACTGAAAGATATGGCACAAATATCCATAAAACTTTGAAAAGAAAGGAGCGGATGCAAAGTGTGACTGTAGTACCACTGAGGGTCATGAGAAGATTTTAGGTGAAATACAGGTGAACGTTTCATCAGTTATGTATGTATGCTAAAGTGTTAATGCATACATTCTAATTAAGGAAGGCGATATTAGTTTTCCATTTACGACAGTGATATGAAGTTTCCTCTTTCAGAACTCCTATTTAAAAATAAAAATACTGAGTACATAGTGGCAAAGGTGGTAAGAGAGTATCACAGAGTTCATGAAGTGGTGAGGATACGACTAGCTTTCGGGAAACAATGGACTAGGCTCTCTGTGGCCGTGTCCACCTGTCCTTCTAGTGGACTTGGCAATGGAGTTGAGAATGGGTCTGCGACTGCCAGTTCTGTAACCAACAGGCTCAGGCTGCGTGACCTTCGTACCCCCAGCCCTCTCTGAGGCTCCGCTAACTCCATGAAATGGGGGTGACAGGCCCTGCCCCCCTGCACCTGCCCCGCAGCGGGGCAGGGCTGAAGCTAACCAGGCAGCTCGCCTGAGCCCGCGCCGATGCCCTTCACCTCACCTTGCTCGCGGACCGCCCCAATGGCCTCTTCCCCCCACCGCCGAACCCAGCTCAAGCCGGCCTCGCGCCCCCTCCGCGCTCCCCGCTTCTCCCCGGCTTGGAAGCCCCCTCACCGGGCAGGCACCGCAACTGCAGGAGCTTCCAGCCCACCCGGCCAAGCGCACCAGACACGGCCGCCGTCGCCATTTTGGAAGCGGGCACGTCGCCCACGGCGACGCGACGGGCAGCATCGGGACCACTGCACTAGGAGAGCGGAAGTAGTCCCGCCGTGGAGCCTCCTCCTCTCGCGAGAGGCGCGAGGCGTGGTGTCGACGGCTGAGGAGAAGCCGGGAGGGAGCCCAGGCGGCAGGTGAGAGTGGTGGGGGCCGGCTGAGCGCCAGAGCTCCTTCAACTGTCCCCTCCCGGCCCACCCTCGTCCCTATATCCTCTCATTTCCTCTTCCTTACCCCTGTCCCTCGATGCGAACGCAGCCACGGACGCCCTGCTGAGAGTCCCGGCGGGTTTATTCCTGAGAAGTTGGTGTGCGGGGCCAGGGCCGGCCCTAACCGCCCCGGGGTCCTGACCGGGAATTTCTGCCGTTCCCAGGCTGCCTCGTCCCTTGCGCAGCCGGCCCTACTCTGAGGCTCCGGGGACACCTCGCTGAGGAGAAAGGGCTCCAAGCTCTGGGGTCCGGGAGACCTGGTTCTGAGACCCGGTCCTACCAGTAGCCAATCGTTGTGACCTTGGGCCTCAGTCCCCGTGAAGTTTCGGTCCCTAGGGATGCTTGGCAGCAAAGCACGATAGCTTGGCAGGGTACCTGAGCTCACGGTTATAATTTCGAACCTGCGACTTGTCCGAATCCCCAGCGTGTTGAGTTGGTATAGTTAAATATCCAGATCGGAAGGATGCTTGTTACTAGGACAGCCAGCCAGGCCTTTGTCCTGGAGGATTGATTGAGTGGTTCTGGGTGTCGTCCAGGAATCTCATTTTAACCACTCCCTCGGGTGATTTGTAGGATCTGCAAGTTCGGGAAAGGCTGGTGTGCTTCATTCTGACATTACTGAGTGCCGAGCTCTGGATGGCTCAAGGAGGTCACGGTCCAGTCACTAACAGAGCCCTTCACGGGGGTGTCATCAGAGAAGGCTTAATAGGAAGAAGTAAATGGTTTTTGGACTAAGAGTAACTAAGGACAAGAGCATGTGATTCTGTCGATTTTGTGTTTGCACTCAGACCCCATCTTTGTATCTGTGAAAGTTGTGCTTTGCACACCCCTTTTCAACTGTAGTCTTTTCAGAATATCCGCTTCCCCTGCACGGGTGTGGGGAAGACCTCCTAAGCCAAAACTTACCCCAAAGGTTAAAATTGTAGATCTATATTTCTGTTTTAGGTAAAACACTCCTCTCCATGAGGATTTGTTTCTGAGTTCTGTCCACCCAGCTTTAAATGAGCCTTTCCTGTGGAAACTAACATTTGGGTATCCTTTCTGAAACTCTAATTCCTGACACATGCCAAATGCCTGGAGACATTCTTGTTTCATTGTTGATCTCACTTTTTTATAAAAAATTCTGGGCCAGGCTCATGCCTGTAATCCCAGCCCTTTGAGAGACTGAAGTGGGTGGATCACTTGAGCCCAGGAGTTCGAGACCAGCGTGGGCAACATGGCGAAACTGCATCTGTACTAAAAATACAAAAATTAACTGGGCGTGGTCGTGGGTGCCTGTAATCCCAGCTACTTGGGAGACTGAGGCAGGAGAATCGCTTGAACCCCAGAGTCGGAGGTTGTAGTCAGCGAAGATCATGCCACTGCACTCCAGCCTGGGCAACAGAGCAAGACTCTGCCAAAAAAAAAAAAAAAAATCTCTAAGGTCCTAGTCTAAGTGTCTAGACAGAGAATTCTCTTGAGGGCAGGGAACAAGTGTCTTCTTGTCTGTCTCCTGTGTAGGGACAGGCACGTAGTAGGTTTCTTAGGTCTCATTTGCAGATTGTAATTGTGCCTTCCTACCATTCTGCTAAAGCTGGCAGGGAAACTGAGGCCCAGAGAGGGGCAATGGCTGACTTAGATTGCACAGCAGGCTGGTTAGGCCCACTTGGCACTAGTCACCCAGAGGCCAGGCAGTGACACGTAGGTACACAAGAGCTTCAGTTAATTTTATTTTTTTAATTTTTTTTTTCCTTTTGAGATAGAATCTCACTCTGTTGCCCAGGCTGGAGTGCAGTGGCAAGATCTTGGCCCACTACAACTTCCACCTCCTGAGTTCAAGCAATTCTCCCTACCTCAGCCTCCCAAGTAGCTGGGATTACAGGTGCAGGCCACCATATTCACCTAATCTTTGTATTTTTAGTAGAGAGAGGGTTTCTCCATGTTGGCCAGGCTGGTCTTGAACTCCTGACCTCAGGTGATCCACCTGCCTAGGCCTCCTGAAGTGTGGGATTACAGGCGTGAGTCACCGCACCCAGCCCAATTAGTTAATTTTAATTAGGATTTTCCTTTCTGATAACTGTCAGTATTCTTGGAATTCTTTTATGCACCCAAGTTAAAGGATTTTTTGATCTGAAGCCCAAACTTCAGTCTTACTATTTTCTTTTGTCCCCTTTCACCAGAAGAGAGACCAAATGCCTCAAGATTTGATGCTTACTGGGCACCTGAAAAACCGGGTGTTCTCAGACATCTGCTTTTACTGCCTGCCAGTAACATTTTAGAAGGGCCATGGACATGTGTATGCCTCAGTCAGGGTTGGAGAGGCACCTAATGAGCTCAGTGACGTGACAATGATGCCACTCTTATTATGAAGCTGGGTCCTGAATCACAGCTTCTGAGCATGTTGTCTTAGATACGGGACACTTTTTCGTTATGGGTTTTTTTGTTTTAAAAGACAAATTCACAACAGCAACATAAAACTCTGATGATGAAAAGTATCACACTTTGGTTTTAGATATTTGAAAGAACATTATCTCCTATTTTATTTGAAAAATGCTGACTGAAAGTCGTGGTTATGCCTGTTTTTTGAGGGTTGATGTTTAATTAATGTAGTTCATAAGCTCCTCTTACCATAAGATTAGTTTTGGGAGATACAGAACGCAAAGCATTTTACATTCTTCTAATTTACTGACACAGTCCCACTGGAGTACTGTCCAAAGATCATAAAGCACAGCTCTTACACTAATTCTAACAATGAAAAAGCAGCTTCCTATCACTCCCTGGGGTGTCCTCCTATCAGGCATGGCTGAGGAGAAACAGGATTTTATAGGACTGTTTGAAGCAAAGGCAGGTAAACTAGCCACAGAAAAGTGGAAGCCCAGAGTTCTAGAACATTACTTTACAGAGCTCTGTGTGCCAGAGCCTGCCGAGTGCCTTACATATTATTATCTTCTCATTTGCTTCTTACAGCAGCCTCGTAAAATATGAGGTTATTATCCCTACTTTACTGATGAAAAAACAAATTCAAAGAGTCTAGTAACTTATCTATGGTCATCTGCCCATAAGATCCAGTGGTAGATAGGACCCTAGGTCATCTGCACTCAAAACCTGTGCCCTATAAAACTGCCTCCATAACTGTTGCTGAAAAGGTCTAGACATTTGGCTTTTTGTTTTTCTCTAGTTGATAAGTAAGCTTTTGCCCCTTGTTTCCTTCATGAGGGTTTTTGTGTAAATACAGTACAAAGTTGCAGTAGTCTAGTAGGTGGGGTCTTTATCATCCTTTTCTGTTATCCCAGGGAAGAACCTATTCCAACATCATTCTGGAAATAGGTCATTTTTATTCTTATAACTTAATGTCCAGCAATCTATACTCCCATCTTGCCTGGCTGGTTCTTAAATGTGAGATTGATCCCATATTGCACACCTTAAAGTTTGCAGGGGTTCTTCCTCGACATCATGTGCCAGTTAAAAGTTTCAGTCCTTGATTGTGTGCTGTTTAGGGATTTAAAAACCAGAATTGGCCGGGCACGGAGGCTCATGCCTTTAATCCCAGCACTTTGGGAGGCTGAGGCAGGCAGATCACTTGAGGTCAGGAGTTTGAGAATAGCCTGGCCAACAACCCTGTCACTACTAAAAATACAAAAATTAGCCAGGTGTGGTGGTGTCCACCTGTAATTCCAGCTACTTGAGAGGCTGAGGCATGAGAATTGCTTGAATTCTGAAGGCAGAGGTTGCACTGAGTCGAGATTGTGTCACTGCATTCCAGCCTGGATGATGGAGTGAGACTCTGTCTCAAAAAACAGAACTAACAAGCGAAAAAACCGCAGAATTAACTGAGCACATGGCTCATGCCTGTAATCCCATCACTGTGGGAGGCCGAGGCAGGTGGATCACCTGAGGCCGGGAGTTCAAGACCAGCCTGACCAACATGGAGAAACCCCCTCTACTAAAAAAATACAAAATTAGCCGAGTGTGGTGGTGCACGTCTGTAATCCTAGCTACTCAGGAGGCTGAAGTGTGAGAATCGCTTGAACCCGGGAGGCAGAGGTTGCGGAGAGCCACGATTGCACTCCAGCCTGGACAACAAGAGTGAAACTCCATCCTTCCCACCCCCCCACCAAAAAAAAAAACCAGAATTATTCTCTTTTGTATTATTTTTTTTCTTTTCTTTTTCCATTTTTACTTGCCCTCTGCCATTAAAAAAACAGAGTTAAATGACTAAAGAATCCTACTTGTCTGATAACACTTAGCATCCTTTTAGGGGCGCTAGCAGTTGGATCATACGGAAGGAGCTAGATAAAAGGCACGATTAAGGGAAAATGCAAAGGGTTTTCATAGAATAAGGTGGGATCACTTTGGAGTGGTGGGAGATACAGGTAGAGCCAGATTATGGAGGCCGTGGATCCAGAAGGCTAATTGACTTCACTCTAGCAAATAAAACGTTTAGTAACTCCTTTAGAAAAAGAGTGACAGATCAAAGTGCTATAGTATTTAATGCTTGAGTGTTAAATATTTGACATCCTGGGTATGTTTTGTAGGCAAAGAGGAGAGTTACTTGAAGTAAACTTTGGTTTTTTTGAGACAGGGTCTTGCTCTGTCACCCAGGCTGGAATCTTGGCTTACCGCAGCCTCAAGCTCCTGGGCTCAAGCAGTCCTGCCACCTCAGGCCCTCTCCTCCACCCCAGTAGCTGGGACTACATAAGATTACCACATAAGAGTACCACAGATTCTGCCACCACACCCAGCTAATTTTTGTATTTTTAGTAGAGATGGGGTTTCACCATGTCGCCCAGGTTGGTCTTGAACTCCTGGACTCAAGGGATCCACCTGCCTCTGTTTCCCAAAGTGCTGGGATAATAGGCATGAGCTATAATTTTTTATTTTTTTATTTTTATTTTTACTTTTTGAGACAGTCTCACTCTGTCAACAGGCTGGAGTGCAGCAGCACGATCTTGACTCACTACAACCTCCACCTCCCAGGTTCAAGTGATTCTCCTGCCTCAGCCTCCTGAGTAGCTGGGATTACAGGCGTGCACCACCATGCCCAGCTCATTTTTGTATTTTTAGTAGAGATGGGGTTTCACTCTGTTGGCCAGGCTGGTCTCAAACTCCTGGGCTCAGGCAATTCGCCTGGCTTGGCTTCCCAAAGTGCTGAAATTACAGGTGTGAGCCACTGCGCCCAGCTGAAGTCAACATTTTAAAAGAAATGAGAGTGTAGTGACTTGGCTTAAATTCAGTCTGTATCTGTGGTGGCATGATTGCCACTGAGTTGGCCACCTCTGCAGAAGTCTGAAATGTTCAACATAAACTAATCCAAGTTTGACCCCTCTACCAGAGATTGTTTGTTTCATTTATTTGAGCTATGTTAAATTGGAAACTGGTGTCATTAATGTTTAAGAAAGAAAGGAACCGAATAGAGTACTATCTCTTGAACTACTTTCTTTGTGGGCATATTATATGCTCACCTGAGTATCAAGTAGAAGAGAAAGTTGATCTATGGAGGGAAATTTCCAAAGGTTAAAAGCATGGGCTTTACGGTCAGATGAATTTGGATTCAAATCCTAGCTCTCACTTTATCCATGTTAACACCCACTAGTTGTGTCACTTGGACAAAGTAAATTGCCTGAGTTTCCAGACTGTAAAATGGTAATAATATCTAGTTTAAGGCTGTTCTGAGATTCAGTTGAGATAATGTTTAGAAGATGCTTTGAACAGTCTGGCTAATATTAAATGGTATAGACGTAGTAAGTATTCTTGATCACTGCAGAGTCAGTGAAATTAAATTTTCATATTTTGATGAAAGGGAAAATACCAGTATTCAGTTTGCAAATTTTAAATGTGTTGTTTCATTTTAAAAACATTAAACCTGTGGTTGGATTATTTCTGTCAATGTATTTGCCTTTCTTGCTGAGTCACACTTTGCCTAATTGATGTCCTATGTGTTTTGCATTCCGTTCATGCTGAATTATCTTAAAGAGGAAATCATCTCTCTGCCTCCAACCTTCTTACTTGCCTCTAATCCCCTTTGTTGACTCTTCCAAGTCAGGATTCTCACCAAGGAAGCTATCGGCCTTCTTTGGGAATGTTGGGATTATGAAGACTTGAGATAATGGGGTTCATGTATTCAGACTCTTTAGCATATACAGTAGGGTTTCTAATGTTGTCAGCATTCCCTAGTGGGCAGTTACAAGTTAGGTTGGGATTCTAATCATATTTTATGATACCTCATGGATTAAATTGCACTTTGTCTCTGCCCAGTCTTGATTCTCTTTTGGCCAGCAGTTTTTAGGTCCATCAGTACTGCACTGCAAGAATGGCAGATTTTGGGATCTCTGCTGGCCAGTTTGTGGCAGTGGTCTGGGATAAGTCATCTCCAGTGGAGGCTCTGAAAGGTCTGGTGGATAAGCTTCAAGTGTTAACTGGCAATGAAGGCCACGTGTCTGTGGAAAACATCAACCAGCTGTTGCAGTGTAAGTACCCACCCATGTTGTCTGTATGAAGCTGGAGGGGTTTCTGTGGGAGTGTTGCCTTTCTCTGGTTCCTTGATATCTGAGTTTTCGTTTAGGGTGGCATATGATAGTGGTGGCTCGTCACCCTGTTGTTTTTCAGTTGAGATACACTGAGCTTAGGAGTGTAGTTGATGATTTCCATAAGTATGATGTTCTTTCTGAGTAGCTATTCCATGTTTTTTTAAAACACTTACTATTCATCCAGCTTCTTGGATGGATACCGAGTGGTGTCCATTCTCTCAGGGTGAGGTCTGTAGCCTTTGTTGGGGGTTGAAAGGGACAGAAGATTGTCCCAGGCCAGATTGATTGCTAATTAGAGTCCTCTTCTTTTCAGCTGCCCACAAAGAATCCAGCTTTGACATTATTTTGTCGGGTTTAGTCCCGGGAAGCACCACTCTGCACAGTGCTGAGATTTTGGCGGAAATTGCCCGGATCCTTCGGCCTGGTGGATGTCTTTTTCTGAAAGAGCCGGTAGAGACAGCTGTAGGTAAGGAGATCTTCTCTTGAAAAACACATTTGACAGAGTTGAGTCTTTGAGCATGTGTGCTGCATCTCCCTGAGCAGGAGATATCATTGGGAGATCAGTATTCCTATAGCAAAACCTTTTCCTTGGGGATAAGTTATTGTTAAAATCTGAAGCAACATATCTGGAGAAATTGTAATCTTTGGCTGACTCATTATGTAACAAAATAGAAGGAAACTGCCATCTAAAAGTGGGTCCTTTTGCAGGTGAATAGTTAAACTTTGATATGTTCATAATATGGAAAGTGATGCAGCAATAAAAAGGAACACGCTAACTATATGTACATCAGCTTGGATGGATATCAAGGGAAGTAGCTGAGTGAAAAAAGCCAATCTCAAAAGGCTCTGTGCTGTACAATTCCATTCATATTCTTGAAATAACAAAATTATAGTGGTGGAGATCAGATTAGAGTTTGCCAGAGGTTAGAAGTGGGAAGAAAGGGGTGTGTGGAGCTATAAAGGGGAAGTATAATGGTTCTCCTTTATAGATACAACAATTCTGTGTTCTGAATTGGTGGTGGTTACACATATCTACGCATGTAATAAAATTACTTGGAACTATAAAGCCCCCTCTGCCAAACGAGTACATATGAAAGTAATGAAATCTGAAAAAGCTATGTGGACCATCAGTATCAATTTCCTGGTCTTCATATCAGGCTATAATTGGGTAAGATGTTACTGTGGGGAGAGACGAAGTGAAGACCTCCTTAATATACAGAACTTTTTTGTTTTTTCCAACTTCCTGTGAATCTATAGTTATTTCAAAATAAAAAGTTTAAAAATAATGACTGGAACTCTGGGAGTGATGTGGTAATTATTGATTCATGTGAAACTAATGACAATGTTCATGAAGTAAAAAATTTTTTGATCAGTGTAGCTGTCAGTGATTCAATTCTGGATTTCAAAATTTTTCACTAGACTTCAGTCAAAATGTAACAATTTCATCAAATAGAATAATAGAAATGAAAGTATTTTGAAATGTATAAAGGTGTTCATTGTTTATGGGGAAATAGAACTTTGTGTTATGTGTAGTATACATCAGCATTCTTTGCTGGGAGTTTAAACCTTACATGACTAAATGCAGTGTCTCAGTCAGAACTATACAGAGAGAGAAGAAGAACTATACAGAAAGAATACTTGTATTTCTGTGCACTTTGCAGTTCATAAGCCTCTTTTCATAGTCATTATCTCACAACCTCTGGAAGGGGTTTCAAGAAGCAGAGAGTGATAAAAAAAAAAACAATAATAATGGAATTATAACATTTAAGAGCTTAGGTAAAAACACTTTGAACAAAAAAAAAGTGTTTGTCAAGTTAAAATAGTATCACTATGACCAGGCACAATGGCTCATACCCGTAATCCCAGCAGTTTGAGAGGCCAGGGCAGGTGCATTGCTTGAGTCCAGGAGTTCGAGACTAGCCTGGGCAACATGGCGAAACCCCATCTCTACAAAAAATACAAAAATTAGCCAGGCATGGTGGTGCCCACCTATAGTCCCAGCTACTTGGTAGGGGCTGAGGCAGGAGGATTGCTTGAACCTGGGAGGTCGAGGCTGCAATGAGCCGAGATCATGCCACTGCACTTCATGACAAAGTGAGACCCTGTCTCAAAAATAATAATAATAAGAATAATAAAATAGTATCACTAAAATGTATATACAGTTGTCCTCATCTTACAATGGAGTTACGTCCTGATAAATGCTATTAAGACGAAAATGCATGTAATTCATCTAACCTACTAAACATAATTGCTTAGCTTAGCCTAGCCTACCTTAAACACGCTTAGGACACTTGCATTAGCCTACAGTTGGGCAGAATCATCTAACACAAAGCCTGTTTATAATAAAGTGCTGAGTATCTCATGTAGTTTAGTGAAAACTGAAGTATACAGTTTCTACTTGAATGGGTATCACTTTTACACCATCATAAAAGTTGAAAAATTATAAGTAGAACCATCATTAAGTCAGGGACCATCTGTACATTAAACAGAATAGGTTATTTTATTTTGTTTTGTTTTTTGTTTTTTCTTTGAGATCAAGTCTCACTCTGTTGTGCAGGCCAGAGTGCAGTGGTGCAGTCTCGGCTCACTGCAACCCCCACCTCCTGGGTTCAAGTGATTCTCATGCCTCAGCTTCCCAAGTAGGTGGGATTACAGGCATGTGCCACCACGCCTGCCTATTTTTTTTGTGTGTATTTTTAGTAGAGACGGGATTTTGCTGTGTTGGGCAGATTGGTCTTGAACTCCTGGCCTCAAGTGATCTGTCCACCTCAGTCTCCCAAAGTGCTGGTATTACAGACATGAGCCACCACGCCCGCCTGGTTATTATTGTTTGAATGCTTGCTAACCCACATAGGATTGAGCCTTTATTATTTTTCCTACTTTGACCTATAAAGCTATTAATTGAGATTTTCCTTTTGGCAGATAACAATAGCAAAGTGAAGACAGCATCTAAGCTGTGTTCAGCCCTGACTCTTTCTGGTCTTGTGGAAGTGAAAGAGGTATGTTTGTAGACAACTTTCTTTGATGCCCTGCAGGTGAGGTAATCAGTATTGCTTAGAACTAGGAAACAAGAAATGCTTTGCATGTAAGATACATGATGCTTCAAAGGACAAAATGTGAGAATAGGCCGGGTGCTGTGGCTCACGTCTGTAATCTCAGCACTTTAGGAGGCCGAGGCAGGTGGATCACAAGGTCAGGAGATTGAGACCATTCTGGCTAACACGGTGAAACCCCATCTCTACTAAAAATACAAAAAAAATTAGCTGGGCCTGGTGGCAGGCGCCTGTAGTCCCAGCTACTTGGGAGGCTGAGGCAGGAGAATGGTGTGAACCTAAGAGGTGGAGCTTGCAGTAAGCCGAGATCACGCCACTGCACTCCAGCCTGGGCCACAGAGTGAGACTCTGTCTCAAAAAAAAAAAAAAACTTGTGAGAATAATCAACTTCGAAGAGACTCAACTTGGCCCATGTGGGCTGGGGCTTGTTCTTGTCTCCTTGGTACTAGTTTAGTGGTAGTGACAGCTGAGGGGCATGAGCAGCAGCTCTGTTGCTTCCAATACCCACCTCTCAGTAGACCCGAATTCTAGGCCTGGGTGAACACTGTCACCTAGTTCAGCCTCACATTTTTGGTGGGAGGCTGGAATAGGTTAGGGGGCAAAGTTCCTTTTCTGACAATTCAGTGGAAATATTTAAATTAAGCAGAAGTGTTTATATTTCTACACTCTGATGTTAAAATTTTCTTGGATGTGGGAGAGGTAAATGTTATAGCATGATAGCTCTTGTGCCTGTTATGTCTTACATAACGTAGGGCCTTAAATTCTTTATTTTTTTTTTAAATTTTTTTGCTTCTTTTTGGAGACAGTCTTGCTCTGTTGCCCAGGCTGGAGTGCAGTGGCACAATCTCTGCTCACTGCAACATTTGCCTCCTGGGTTCAAGCAATTCTCCTGCCTCAGCCTCCCAAGTAGCTGGGATTACAGGCATGCACCGCCATACCCAGCTAATTTTTTGTATTTTTAGTACAGATGGGGGTTCGCTATGTTGGCCAGGCTGTTCTCGAACTCCTGACCTCAGTTGATCTACCCGCCTTGGCCTTCCAAGTTGCTGGTATTGCAGGAGTGAGCCACTGCATCCTGCCAGGCCTTAGTTTCTTTATGCTAACGCTTTCTTATTTTTCCTTTTAGCTTAAGGTTTTCTGTGCTTGATTTTAAAATGAGGAATGTGTATTAGACCATTCTTCTGTTCCT